>NC_056726.1:610515655-610660655 GCF_019279795.1 Protopterus annectens
GCATTGAGTAAACAGTTTGAACAAAGAGGATATGATACACAAGAGATACAGGATATGCAACATCAGATTGAGGAAATATGTGGGGCAAGAGGAAGACCATATTTCCCTGAATCACATATGGAACAAGGTATGAATAATTAAGGTACTAAACAGAGAAGACTAACCAGGATGACCCTAACCTATTCCAGTGGAATAATCAAGAACAACTGGAAGATTTTAACATCCAATGCAGATATAAGGGATATTGTTGGGGAAGGACCACATTTTGCTTTTAAAAATAATTGGAATTTGAAGCATATATTATGTAATAAACCAAACAGATCAATACAGCCTATTTCTAAGAGGATTGGTACTTATCTCGGCCAGCATTGTACTAGTTGCAACTATGTATCCAAAGAACATGAATTTATACATCCTGTTCATTGCAAAATATATCTGCCCAACCTTTATGCTGATTTTACAATTAAAAATGTAATTTATTTAGCCAGTTGTGATTCCTGTGACTTTTTCGATGTAGGAAAGACAACAAGACAATCTGTGGAGAGAATTTTAAAATATGCTAGTAGCATCCACCTAAATGATGTCAAAAATCCTTTAGCAAAACATATAAAAGATTATCCTTAGCATAAATTTTACTTTAAGGTCCTACAAGTCATTAAAGAAAATCCATGGGGGGCAGCATTAACAATGCAACACAACTGGCAGAGATGTAATGGATTGGGTCTTTACAGGCATATGCGTTTCAAGGTCTAAACTCAGATTTCCCACTGAAACCACCCCTTAGGGGGTGTAGGCTGAAAAGGCATACCTGAGTGGTTCAATTGTTTTTAAATAGCATCATTGTAATAGTTCTAGGATCTGAAGAAGAATTGATTGTTAATCCAAAAGCGGTCATCTGTTTTTACTTGAGATATAACATTAAAGTTTTAATTGTTTCAAGTGGTTTAATTTATTTTATGTTCCTGACTGTGGTAGCAATACTGGTGCTTTATACTATATATAGATACAGAGACACACACACACACACACACACACACACACACACACACACACACACACACACACACACACACACACACACACACACGAGCGCGTGCAGACACACACGCACACACAAAGGCGTCTACTTTGCCCATACCCTTTCATTCTATCAATGGAACTTCTTGCACACTTTATTGTGGCACTGCAAATTTTAAGTTCATAGGTTAATAGGTCTGTACTAGGCTAATGACAATAAAAGCCTTTTTAAGAGTAGACATCCATCCCAAATCACTGACAAGTTCTGGTAACCTTGATAAGTGTAAGCAGGGGTTTAGTAGATGAACCATTTACAAACATGGGCCTGGGAGATGAACCATTTACAACTGCCTGTGTCCATTAGAGACATAGATGCCAAATTAGGATGAATTTCTTTTTCCTCATCCAATTTTATGTTACACTTGAAATGTTTTAGGGTGCTTCACATGGATGGCCTGTTCCATAGAAGGATAGTTTCTGGGATATATAACTGTCTTTCCAGCAGGTCCTATTTATATCACAAGCAAGGTTTAGGTCTTTAGAACCAGTAATTCTGGTGCTGTTTGTTTATGGATATGCAGGAAGTCCATCAGGATAGGATTTGACAATGCCTTGCATGCCAGGCATAGATCTCCCATCAACAGCTTGTAATAGACATAATAAAGGGATAGAGCTTTGAGATAGTCTGCACAGGACATGTTACTTACCCCCTGTATTCTTTTAGTGAGGAACCTCTGTGGACATTCTAATTGTTGGATGTGCCTGGTTAGGTACATACCAAACGGGGCAATGTACTCAATGATGGGTCTATGTATGACACATGCAGTGGAACAATGACTTAGATGCCATACCTTTGTTTAAAGGTTGCACAACATAGAATGATTTCCTCACTAGGATAGACATGTATTGGTCAAAGGTTAGGTTACTGCCTATGTCTGTCCCCAAGTCCCAGATTACTGGGTTAATTCTTAGGGTTGTGTTGTCAATGTGATAGTTACTGTCCTAGGGATGGATGACTTCCTGAAGGATACTATTATGTATTTCTTGGCACTTAGTTTTAGTTCATGGCTCTGACACCAATTACCTGCCTGTGTCAGCCCTTCCTGGTGAATATTTGTATCAGTGGAGGAGTTTATGACTGCTCTTAATTTTCAATCATCTATAAATTTAGTCAGCCAGAGGCCATTGACATTGGCCTTGATTTCAGAGAAGTAACTGCCAAAAAGGAGCAATCTCAGGACCGATCCCTGAGTGACTCCATTTCTGACTGGCCTCTTTGTAGAGGTAGACTCCCCAGTTCTAACTTCCTGGGTCCTGTCTGTGAGCCAGCTGACTATCCATTGGGTGCCATAAGGGTTTATTCCTAACCCACCCTGAGTTTGTCAACAATGCTCGAGTGGGGTATTGTGTGAAGTGCCTTGGCCAGGTCAAGGTAGTGAGTGTGAACCATTTTTGCCCAAATCCATTGATTTGGTGACCTTGTCAAACAAGTCTACCAGGTTGAGTAGGCATGCTCTGCCCTTGGTGAAACTTATTTGACCCTTTATGTGTCCCATATCCACCTTTGTTTATCCTTTCATTTTTTTTTAATTAGTTATGAGTCCTTTCTCAGACTGTAAAGTAAATATTGCTAAGTCCTTTGACATTTGACTAATAGCTGTCTTAAAAAATAATGGTCTTTATTTTATAGGTTCATAGGTTCATAGGTAGGTACTAAGCTATCGGCCCTGGGGCCTACATAAGCCTAGCCAAAAAGGTTCCCTGGCTTTCGCCACCCAAGAAAATTATTTTCCTGTGCCCCTGTCAGGCAGTGCCGCAGAAGTGATCCCCTGGGTGAATTTTCAATTTCCCAACCAGTCGTCAAGTTTTTTCTTAAAGTGGGCCAATGAGGAGCTTTGCTTGACATGAATGGGTGGTTTGTTCCAAGTATGAGAAGTCTCTGGGACAGGAATCTATCCCTCCAGCATGTTCTGTTTATTGTGGTGACAAGGTTTAGGTCCCTGGAGCACCTGTCACACTACCCTCGTACATATCCTGTACCACTCTTACATAATTCTCTTCCACTCCTGACTTCCTCATATAATACCAGAGGAAATGAAAAACATAGTAGAGCCAGCAAACAGTGGACAATAATCCATTTATTGATGGAAGATGGAGAAAAACAAACCGGTTTCGGCCGTTAGGCCTTCTTCAGTGTCTGTATTTGTTACAAAGTTCCCACAATATAAATATGTAGTAGTCTAGCGCCACCTGAGGTCCATACACAATAATTGCTTCAAATACATTCATTTAAACCTCATATAATACCACAAATCCTCTCTAGGCACCCTATCATATGCTTTCTCCAAGTCCACAAAGACACAATGCAACTCCTGCTGACCTTCCTTATATTTCTCCATCAACAGTCTCAGAGCAAACATTGCATCTGTAATGCTCTTTCCCGGCACAAAACCATACTGCTAATTGCTAATCATCATCTCCCTTCTTACCCTAACTTCCACTACTCTTTCCCATAACTTCAAGCTGTGACTGATCAGTTTTATCCCGCTGTAGTTACTACAACTCTGCACATCACCCCTATTTGTAAAAATAGGTACCAAAACACTTTTTCTCCACTCCTCAGGCATCCTCTGACTTTCCAAGATTTCTGTAAACAATCTGGTTAAGAACTCCACTGCCATTCCTCCTAAGCACCTCCATGCTTCCAATGGTCTGTCATCTAGACCAACAGCCTTTCCATTCTTCATCCTCTTCATAGCTGTCTGTACTTCCTCCTTGCTAATCTGATTCACTTCCTGATTCACTATCCCTACATCATCCAACCTTCTCTCGCTCTCATTCTCTTCATTCATCAGCCCCTCAAAGTCCTATTTCCATCTGCTCAACACACTCTTCTTGCTTGTATGTTTCCCTCACTATCCTTTATCACCCTTACCTGCTGCACATTTTTCCCAGTTCGTATCTGCCACCTGAATCTGAATCTAAATCTGAATCATCTGTATCTGCCATAGAATTTGCATCTACCAAATGCCGTACTGAATGTAGTCAGTAGTGATGATTTGCAATCAAGCATCACTTGCCAAAATGAACTCTTTGCATCTAAGACAGAAAAAAACAGTGGCATTTGGCATAAGGGTTGCAATCTCCTAAACCATACACATAGGATGACAAAGTCTCTTTAATGCCTTGCTCAAGTCTTTTGGGTAAATGCATATTCTGATTTCATCTGAATTTTTCTTATGAGCAGCTACCATGGAAGATACACACTCAGTTGGTTCTGTGACTGGACAAATCACACCTTGATGCACCATTTTGTTGAAGTGGACCTTAAATTTGTCCTGCATAGCTATTGGAACTGTTCTTGATCCACCTAATACGCGGCTTCTCAGCACTTCTGTGGATCACTAGTGATATCTGCATTGTTTACTGTACTTATTTCCTTGTTTCACTTGAAAGAAAGTTGCTGTTTGTCGTTTTTGCATTTAAGTTACCTGTAACACATTGCACTTAAGTTACCTGGCACTTGCTCACTAAAGCAATTATATAAGTCAGCACTAAAAATTAAAAGCACTACACCCTCACTCTCCACTGGCCCTTGTTTTCAATTATTAAGGAATTCCCAATATTATTCTAGCATGTCCAAAGGTCAGTTGTCAACCTCCTCTCCGGTCCAGCTGGTGAATCTGGGAATCTTGAGGCAATGTTACAACTGCCTCATGTACACAGACAACCCTCTCCTCCTCCCAACAAATTCTAACACATGTGAGAGATGTAACCATATAGCCAAACTGGAGGCTAAGCTCTCTCAACTCAGTACTGGCATAACCAGTCAGGAGGAGAAGGAAACCACACTCACTACAATTCCAGTCTCACATAGACCTACCACGACAGCAAACCAAACACATAGTCACACAAAAACCTACTCGGAGGCTCTAAATAAAGATCTGCCTAAGCAGCAGAGACCTCCAAAGCAGACACCCAAGCAACCGCTACCCAAAAACAAAACATGTGCAACACATATCTCACAAAGCCAGTGTGCCGAACAGTCACAGCCCTTAAGACTAAACAACACACCTGATACACTTATAATAGGTGACTCTATCGTCAGGCACACTGACGTCCCGCTCACCAGGCTGAACAAGGAGAGGGTCGCGGTGAGCAGCCTGTCGGGCGCTAGGATCCGCCACATAACACAAGCACTCAGGTCACTCCAAGGCAAGTACAAATATGACTCAGTCATTGTCCATGCTGGTGTGAATGACCTGAGACGTACCTCCCTGGACTACATGAAAAGAGACATAAAGGAGCTCTCTGAGCATGTAGCCCAGGCCAGTATGACCCTGACCTTGAGTAGCATCTTACCCTCACCAAGAATGATGCCACAATATGAAGACAAGATGATCAATTTCAACAATTGGCTTAAGTACTGGTGTCATTCAAAGAGGATCCAATGCCTGTCAGCTTGGGATGATATGCTTGACAAGCCACGATGCTTCGCTAGGGACGGCTTGCACCTGTCACCCCTGGGCTTTCGGATATTGGCAAAGGCTCTTGCTACCCCATAGTACCTTTTTAGGCAAGGCTCAAAAGACAAACCCACCTCCATAGGTATCACAAGGGATAAGAAACTAAGAGTAATGCTACTCAACGCCAGAAGTCTAAACCTCAAGATGCACGCACTCAAAACTCTCCTTAGCATGGAGAACATCGATATCTGTGCAGTAACAGAAACCTGGTTCAGGGCTCCCGAGAGCACCCCAGCACTACCAGGTTATACCTCATACCATGCTTTTCGGCCCCAAAACTTGGACCGAACCACAAAAGGAGGGGGAGTATCGATATTCATCAAAGATACCCACACCTCCAGGTTGGTGGCAAAGCACGAAGCATCAGAGACTATCCATGTGCAACTAACAGTGGGTAAAACTGCCTTCCAGTTTATAGCCTGCTACAGACCACCCTCCCAAACCCAGGAACCTCACTCGGCCTTCCTGAGAACACTGGAAAATATGAAGGTCTCTCCAAACACCATTATATTAGGCGACTTCAACTACCCAAACATAGACTGGGAGCATTACTCTAGCTTCAACACCCTAGCCCAAAGGTTCCTAGAATTTATAAACTCAAATGCTATGGAACAACTTGTTACCACTCCCACAAGAGGGGAAAACATACTGGACCTGATCATCACCAACATGGGGACTCTATGCTCCAGACCAGAAGTGTATCCCTCACTGGTAATATCAGACCATAAACTAATCTCACTGGATATTCACATCCCGACCCCACCCTCTGCCCAGAAAACCACAGTGAAAAACTTCTCTAAAGCAAATTTCACACTCCTCAAAACCGAGGTGGAATCCTTCAAAGCCCCGGGCCTGTGGAAAATACGGCCCAGACCGCAGAATCCTTTATAAACGCATTCTATGAACACCTTCAGGAATGCATGGATCATGCAATCCCGAATAAAACCAAGACCCAATCCTCCAAAGGCAGATGTCCTGTCTGGTGGACCCCAGTCATAAACAAACTATACAATAGAAGGAGGAAGCTACTAAATGATAGAGCAAAATCCCAAAAAGGGAAGGCATCACTGATCAGTATTAGCAAAAAACTACGGGCACTCATAAAATTGTCTAAGGCCAGCTTTGAGAGAAAAATTGCACAGGACACTAAGGATAATCACAAGGCTTTCTTTAGTTATGTTAGGAACCTGGGTGGTAATTCCCAGATATGCTCAGAATTAGTCCAAAATGACAAAAAATACACTGAACCCACAGACATTGCCAACATCCTAGCTGACAGGTTCAGCGAAACTCCCCCCCCACCAAAAGGGCAAATATCTATCCCAGCAGAGTGCTGCCCCCCCTGACATCTCAGATGCTCAGGTAAGAGCCGCCTTCTCCAAAGCAAAAAACACAGCATCAGTGGGACCAGACGGTGTCCCGGGCTGCGTCCTACATGAACTCCAAGAAGAGCTAAACCCAAACATAAAACTACTGTTCAATCTCAGCCTTACTACAGGATATGTGCCCAAAGAGTGGCGTACAGCAACAGTGGTCCCTCTCCATAAAGGTGGTGCCTCAACGGATCCTGGAAACTATCACCCCATAAGCCTGACTAGCTTAGTCTGCAAAGCTATGGAAAGGATCATCATGGACCTCATAAAAAAAGATATTGGGGACCTACAGACACTGGATCCTACCCAGTTCGGCTTTGTTAAGGGCAGATCCTGCCTTTTAAACCTGGTTGATTTCTTTGAAACAGTCACCAAGGCGATTGACGAGGGGAAGGTGGTCCACACAGCCTACCTGGACCTCGCTAAAGCCTTCGATACAATACCCCACTCGGGCATTATAGATAAGCTCACAAGCTTAAATATAAACCCCTATGTCTCTAGATGGATTGCAAACTGGCTCAAGGACAGAACCCACATGGTTAGAATTGCTGGAGCCATGTCAGACTCCAAACTAGTTACAAGTGGTGTCCCACAAGGCTCAGTCCTGGGACCTCTCTTGTTTGGTATATATTTCTCGGAGGTACAGGCCAACATGGAAGGACTGTGGCTGACCAAGTTCGCAGATGACTGCAAACTGGGCGCCATAATCGACTCTCCAGCCGACACAAGCATCCTCCAAAAGGGCCTCATAGAAACAGACAACTGGTGCCAGAGCCATGGCCTCAAAAATGCCAAAAAGTGTATAGTCATCCCCTTTGGCAAAAACAAAGTGCCCACAAATTACCACATAGGTGGTAATCCATTAAGTACAGAAGAAGTAATTAGGGACCTGGGGACCCAAGTTGATAGCAATCTCTCATTTGACAACCACGTGGCCAAAGTGGTTAGAAAAACATTTTATATAGCCCACCTAATCATGAAGGGATTCACATCTAGATCAGGGGAGGTCATCGTGCCTCTTTACTCATCCCTCATCAGGCCCATAATTGAGTACAATGCCCCTTTTGGGATGTACCTTACCAGACACCTGCAGCAACTGGAAAGACCCCAAAAGTACCTCACCAAGAGGATCAAAGGGCTCAAACAGATGCCATATGCTGCCCGGTTAAAGAAACTCCAGCTCTACTCAGTGGCATACCACCTATTCAGAGGTGATCTGTGCCTGACATATAAAGCCATGTCCAACCCGGAATTAATGGACATGCTGCACCTCAGAAAATCCAAATACAATCGAGCTACGCACTCGAGAGACTTGAACCTCAGCACTGAAATAGATAGGACATGCTGGAGGGACAGATTCATAACCCAGAGGCTCCCTTCACTCTGGAATAAAATCCCAGTCCAGGTTAGGCAGAGTCCCTCATTGACTCTCTTCAAGAAGAATCTTGATGAGTGGATGGGAGATCGTAGGTTTACCCCGGGTATCACTTCTGTGTCACTGTTAGACAGAGGCACAGTATACTAACCTCGAAAAAGGGCATAGCAAAATAAATTTAAAATGGGTGGCGAAAGCCAAGCACATTCTGGCTAGGCTTATAAATGCCCTAGGGCAGATAGCCTAGTATGAACCTATGAACCTATGAACTACTGGACTGACCTCTGTTTCTAACTTCATGGAGTACACAACTGGAAGTTTGCCTAGCTTGTCATTGAACACATCAGCATATTCTGAGAAAATAGCATCAGTAAAGCTGGAACTGGATGGTGTGCTTACATGATGTACTTATTTAGTAAAAGAAAGCAGATTCATTCTCAAACTCTCTCTGAGACCTAATAATGACTGCACAGGTCTTTGGACTACATAAAATTGCAAGCTGTAACTGTTCCCAGCCAGATATCATGAAAGCATTACTGAGCCTTTGGTTTGAATCTGTTCACCTCCATAATCAACAAGCTTCTCACAATTGCCCAAATTAAGTTGCTCACCAGCCCTCACTTTAGCAAATGTTTCTGCTGACATTACATTACGCTTTGAACCAGTGTCTACTTTGAGCTCCATGGGTTTACCATTGATCAGAACAGCACAAATTACTTTGTATTTTGCCAGTAAATCTACTGCATTAATCTTCTCACCAACCACTGATACACCATCTACATAGAAAGTAGGGTTGTAGATCTCTATATGATGAACTTGCTTTTTTGAGTGACCTTTCTTAATAACTGAATGAAGGTTCCTTGATTTACAAAACTTTTGAAAATGGTTCAATTTTTTACACTTGTGGCATTGCTGACCAAATGCTAAGTACTTCTCTCTTTTAGACTCATGATTGGCACTACAATTATGACAGTTAACAATAAGACTTGACTTGGGTTGTGCTGACTCACTCTTACACTGTTCTGAGCATGCCCTCTTTACTGAGGTAGTCATGGAACTTGCTAGAAAGCTACAGGTTTTCCCTGCCACATCCACAGAGGTCACTGCTGCCATGTGGTTAGGCCTATTTCTGCTTGCCATGTATTGCATGCTGTCTACGTTTGCTCTAGAGGATCTTGAAACCATGCTTTTGTCACTTGTAAGCATATTTGTGTACCTTTCTGTGAGCTCATGTCTTTGACAAATCTCTGTGGCTTTTCTTAATGTTAAATCACTGTCACAGAGCAAAGTCTTTCTCACTGCAGCATTATTAACACCACACGCAAGCCTGTCCTTTATTAACTCATCTTTTAAGTCACCAAATCTGTACATTTTGGCCTTGTTTCTCAACTCATTTGTCTGGGGTTGCACATTTCATTAAATTTATGTTTTAAGCACTCAGGGTCCTCCCTTGATTCAGCCAGTACCACAACATGGTGGTTTTCCCTCTCTCCTGCATATATTTCTGGTGCATACACAAATTAACTGTCTTTCAGTGGCTTCTGACCCAGCTAAGTTAAGCAGAATGATTGCCCTTGTATGTGCATCTTTTTTAGAAAAAGCTGCTTGTATGAAAATATCATATTCCTGCATGAATACTCTCCAGTTCTCTGCTATACTATGATCAAACATAAGTGGACCTGGTTGGCGAAATGCCTCTGCCATATCACCACACAGTAGTGAAGGTCCTTTAAATTATGTACGACTGTGCACACAAAAAAAAAAAATATATATATATATATATATATATATATATATATATATATATGCCAAAACTTTATGCCAGTACTTGTAATTATGCTCAGTAGCACAACAAACTCTTTGAAATAACTGCAGTTTGCCAAATAAGTCTCTGTAGTGCTATAACACTTTGAAATCACTGTACTTTGTGAAACCACTCCTTATCAGTGTAAGAAATACTTCAAAATGACTGTATTTTGTGAATAAACAGTACACAGCAGAAGAAGCTCTGAGTAAGAAACACTTCAAGATGAATGTACTTTGCAAACAAACTGCAGACAGCACAAGAACCTTTCAATATGGCTGTACTTTGTGAAATAACTCTCCAAAGTGTAAGAAACACTGAAATGGCAGCTTTCTGTGAATAACTGCACACAGCACAAGAAACTTTTCAAAATGGCTCTACTTCGACTGCACTTTGTAATATAACTGTTCTTTGCACACAGCAAACTCTTTGAAATAATTGCACCGTAATAAAGCACACACTCTGCAAACACTTTGCACACTCTGAGATACTTTGAACAACTCAAGTTATGCTTTCAATGGTTTTAGTTAATGGGAAATAGTAATTTGTGCCCAAAACACAGTCTTTTGCTATTAAACATGCAGTCACTTTGCTCTTTAGGCTTAATTTTGCCCTTTTATTGTACTTGTTATGTCTTTGTAACCTCTTATGCTGCCTCACAGCAAGAGGTTCTCCAGTTCGATTCTTGGCTGGGGTGCCTTCTGTGCAGAGTCTGCATGTCCTCCCTGTGGTCATGTGGGTTTCCTCTGGGTGCTCCGATTTCCTCCCACATCCCAAAGACATGCAGTAAGTGAATTGGACACTCTAAATTGGCCCTAGGTGTGAGTGTGTGCATGTGTGTGCCTTCTGTGGAAGGTTGGGCTCCGGGCTGGCAACTCGACACTGTAAAATTCCACTGCCAGTCATGAGCGGACAGATGATCCGCTGTGGCGACCCCTAACTGGGAAAAGCCGAAAGAAGAAGAAGAAGAAGACCATGCTCAGTATACTTTTCTTGTGCCTGTTTTACTCAAAACATGTTTGTAATGCAAACTAAAGGTAATTCTGAGCCCCATATGAATATCTTTACTAGTTTTATCAAATATCATGGTTTTGAACATTTTGTTTAATTAATAATGTGGTTTGTGCCTTTCATTTGCTTAATAATACATGTTTGTGCTACTTGTTTGATTAATAATGCATTTTGTGCCTTATAAATGCACTTCATTTTCTTTGCCAAGTAAATCATCTGTGCAGTTTTCTTTACCTTTAGCTTGTTTCTGGACCTTTTTTGTTTGTCTGATCTCCATTTCATTCAACCTGCTTAGTCTGCCTTCACCATTAACTCTGCACCTTATGGCTCAAAGATGTTCTTCTTCTAATCCTGGTTCTAACACCATGTCTCTCGTTTGATCAGGATAAAACTTACGAACATTCATGGGTTCATTTCAAGCAGCTTTATTACACACAAACACATCAGAAATTAGGCTTTGTAAGTCAAACTTAAATAAACGTATAAACAGTCTGACTACCACACTCATACATGCTAACACTCTGGCTGTTCTCTCAAAATGGCACTGCTGCCTGCATGTGCTCAGTATTTACAGTATATGCACATGCTACATCTGGAAATGCTTCTTAAAGGTATATACACGCTCTGATCTAAACTCCCATTCCCTTCTCCTTCCCCCTCCCAAATATAGTAAGCTAGGATAATCTACCCGTGTCCCTATCAGAAGATCGAGTTTTCAGAAACTTGAAATTCATATTGTCGAGACCATATGATTGATTTTCTGAAAATGCAAAGCTTTTCAATGGAGATCGTGGTACAGTGAGGATCAGGGAATTTACCCTTTATGCCACTATAGTGTGATCTCAGAGTTGGTATATTTAGCATGCAGGGGATGTGGATGGTGAAGCCCCCCCCAAATTGTGGGTGCAGGGGGTCTTGCCCCCCTGCAAAAATGGTAAAAGGTAGATTTTTGTTGTTTTCCAAAGTTCAAGTTCTCAGAAAATTTATCATATGGTCTCAACCATATGAATTTTAAGGTTCTGAAAACTCAAGCTTCTGATAGCAATCCATCTACCCATATAACTAAGGCCAATGCAGCAGAGATCAGTGTGATAAACATTGGACAGTTGTATAAGTAAACGTACCGTAACAGTAGATGTGCAAATGATCGCTGCTGCAGTAGGCATTCCCTCTCTCTATCCCCCTTATTCTTTGGTATTTTTATATGCCTTAGCATGGACATTTATTTGTTTATCTTTTTTTTGTTTTGTTTTTTTTTTACTAGCAATATCCTTTCAGGGCTCAGCCTCCCTCTCTCTATTTTCTTGAAAGCTCTGATGAGCTTGGCACCCAAACCATTTTTTTCAGTCAGCTCAGCTCAAGCTGACTAATGGTTCCGGTATTTGGAATGTGCCCTGAAGCTTTAGCAACTGGTGGCTGTTATAACTTAGCTGAAACACTTGATGTCCTTAAGGTTTTGTTTGCATATATCCCATGGATCTCCATTACAGGAGGTGCAAGGTATCACATAGTGAAAACTCTAGCTTGGCTGGGTTTTTCTTGCAATGTTTGCTGAATGGTTTGTATGTGTGACCTTTTCACCCTTTGGTTTCTATGTAGGATATAACTCCTATAGCTAAGGCTACTGCAGCAGTGATCATTCAAACATCTCCTGTTATAATACATTTACTTACACAACTATTCTACCTCCTTCTGGGCAAATTTTACATGGCCAACATTTCGTTCCTCTTTGGAAAGTTTTTTTTTTACATGTTAAGACATCATTAGTCAGTTGAAATGTTGTGTCTTTATTTTTTTAATTTATAAATTTATTATATTTTGTTCTGTTTGATTAGGTGTTAATGGAGCTTCTTCTAATTTTCTTTTCTCTTGTGCTCTGCCATTTATTGTTTTTTTCTCTTTTTCTCTAAAATAAAAGATCTCTAGGAACCTTGCGTTTAACCACAACTAGCATTCAAACAATTCTTGCTTTTTTTTTGCTTGATGTCTATGTTTGTCATCAGATAGAACAGTGATTCTTCTTTCCTAATATTTTATAATGTTTATTTAATTGTGTTTGCTGCACGGGATTTATTAATAAACAAGGAAGCTGAAAAGAGTGCTACAGGTTCATGAGAATACAAAGCAAATACTTTGTGAAATAACTCTCCAAAGTGTAAGAAACACTGAAATGGCAGCTTTCTGTGAATAACTGCACACAGCACAAGAAACTTTTCAAAATGGCTCTACTTCGACTGCACTTTGTAATATAACTGTTCTTTGCACACAGCAAACTCTTTGAAATAATTGCACCGTAATAAAGCACACACTCTGCAAACACTTTGCACACTCTGAGATACTTTGAACAACTCAAGTTATGCTTTCAATGGTTTTAGTTAATGGGAAATAGTAATTTGTGCCCAAAACACAGTCTTTTGCTATTAAACATGCAGTCACTTTGCTCTTTAGGCTTAATTTTGCCCTTTTATTGTACTTGTTATGTCTTTGTAACCTCTTATGCTGCCTCACAGCAAGAGGTTCTCCAGTTCGATTCTTGGCTGGGGTGCCTTCTGTGCAGAGTCTGCATGTCCTCCCTGTGGTCATGTGGGTTTCCTCTGGGTGCTCCGATTTCCTCCCACATCCCAAAGACATGCAGTAAGTGAATTGGACACTCTAAATTGGCCCTAGGTGTGAGTGTGTGCATGTGTGTGCCTTCTGTGGAAGGTTGGGCTCCGGGCTGGCAACTCGACACTGTAAAATTCCACTGCCAGTCATGAGCGGACAGATGATCCGCTGTGGCGACCCCTAACTGGGAAAAGCCGAAAGAAGAAGAAGAAGAAGACCATGCTCAGTATACTTTTCTTGTGCCTGTTTTACTCAAAACATGTTTGTAATGCAAACTAAAGGTAATTCTGAGCCCCATATGAATATCTTTACTAGTTTTATCAAATATCATGGTTTTGAACATTTTGTTTAATTAATAATGTGGTTTGTGCCTTTCATTTGCTTAATAATACATTTTTGTGCTACTTGTTTGATTAATAATGCATTTTGTGCCTTATAAATGCACTTCATTTTCTTTGCCAAGTAAATCATCTGTGCAGTTTTCTTTACCTTTAGCTTGTTTCTGGACCTTTTTTGTTTGTCTGATCTCCATTTCATTCAACCTGCTTAGTCTGCCTTCACCATTAACTCTGCACCTTATGGCTCAAAGATGTTCTTCTTCTAATCCTGGTTCTAACACCATGTCTCTCGTTTGATCAGGATAAAACTTACAAACATTCATGGGTTCATTTCAAGCAGCTTTATTACACACAAACACATCAGAAATTAGGCTTTGTAAGTCAAACTTAAATAAACGTATAAACAGACTGACTACCACACTCATACATGCTAACACTCTGGCTGTTCTCTCAAAATGGCACTGCTGCCTGCATGTGCTCAGTATTTACAGTATATGCACATGCTACATCTGGAAATGCTTCTTAAAGGTATATACACGCTCTGATCTAAACTCCCATTCCCTTCTCCTTCCCCTCCCAAATATAGTAAGCTAGGATAATCTACCCGTGTCCCTATCAGAAGATCGAGTTTTCAGAAACTTGAAATTCATATTGTCGAGACCATATGATTGATTTTCTGAAAATGCAAAGCTTTTCAATGGAGATCGTGGTACAGTGAGGATCAGGGAATTTACCCTTTATGCCACTATAGTGTGATCTCAGAGTTGGTATATTTAGCATGCAGGGGATGTGGATGGTGAAGCCCCCCCCAAATTGTGGGTGCAGGGGGTCTTGCCCCCCTGCAAAAATGGTAAAAGGTAGATTTTTGTTGTTTTCCAAAGTTCAAGTTCTCAGAAAATTTATCATATGGTCTCAACCATATGAATTTTAAGGTTCTGAAAACTCAAGCTTCTGATAGCAATCCATCTACCCATATAACTAAGGCCAATGCAGCAGAGATTAGTGTGATAAACATTGGACAGTTGTATAAGTAAACGTACCGTAACAGTAGATGTGCAAATGATCGCTGCTGCAGTAGGCATTCCCTCTCTCTATCCCCCTTATTCTTTGGTATTTTTATATGCCTTAGCATGGACATTTATTTGTTTATCTTTTTTTTGTTTTGTTTTTTTTTTACTAGCAATATCCTTTCAGGGCTCAGCCTCCCTCTCTCTATTTTCTTGAAAGCTCTGATGAGCTTGGCACCCAAACCATTTTTTTCAGGCAGCTCAGCTCAAGCTGACTAATGGTTCCGGTATTTGGAATGTGCCCTGAAGCTTTAGCAACTGGTGGCTGTTATAACTTAGCTGAAACACTTGATGTCCTTAAGGTTTTGTTTGCATATATCCCATGGATCTCCATTACAGGAGGTTCAAGGTATCACATAGTGAAAACTCTAGCTTGGCTGGGTTTTTCTTGCAATGTTTGCTGAATGGTTTGTATGTGTGACCTTTTCACCCTTTGGTTTCTATGTAGGATATAACTCCTATAGCTAAGGCTACTGCAGCAGTGATCATTCAAACATCTCCTGTTATAATACATTTACTTACACAACTATTCTACCTCCTTCTGGGCAAATTTTACATGGCCAACATTTCGTTCCTCTTTGGAAAGTTTTTTTTTACATGTTAAGACATCATTAGTCAGTTGAAATGTTGTGTCTTTATTTTTTTAATTTATAAATTTATTATATTTTGTTCTGTTTGATTAGGTGTTAATGGAGCTTCTTCTAATTTTCTTTTCTCTTATGCTCTGCCATTTATTGTTTTTTTCTCTTTTTCTCTAAAATAAAAGATCTCTAGGAACCTTGCGTTTAACCACAACTAGCATTCAAACAATTCTTGCTTTTTTTTTGCTTGATGTCTATGTTTGTCATCAGATAGAACAGTGATTCTTCTTTCCTAATATTTTATAATGTTTATTTAATTGTGTTTGCTGCACGGGATTTATTAATAAACAAGGAAGCTGAAAAGAGTGCTACAGGTTCATGAGAATACAAAGCTAGAGGGCAGATTGAATGGTGAAATGTCAGTTCTATTAAAATCACATAATCTGTTTTACAATGATGGCCACTAACTGAAGAACTACCTCTCAAGAAATATAATCTAACCAAGGAGCTATGATTTCGAGCTAGGTTATTTCAAATTGTGCAGACTGCAATGGGCGTCATATATTGGGAGGGGGCAATGAACCAGTGATTCCACCACTTAGAAAATGTTTAGGAAACAGATTTGGTGATTCATGTTTTGTTGAAAGATGGTTTGATTATTTGTAAGAAACTCAGAAACTGCATATAGACTTCTCTTTGAATTTTTGTAGTTACTGGCAATATATCAACATCATATCAGTATATCAATACCGTTTATGTCACCTTTAAAAGAGATATTGACATGTTAGATATAAGGTAGCCTGACAAGGTTTTCTATTTCTGTCTGACAAGTAATTTAAACTTTGCAGAACTCTTGTTTACCATAAAACGATGATATCAATTAACATGGGCTGTTGCTCAGCTACTTTAATAGTGTGCAAACTATGTAAATATGTGTTATTTTTAATCTAGTACAAATATGCCATTAAATGAAATATCTTGGAAGGTAAGAACATATGGAGATTCTCAAATTTGGTCACTATCCTTAGGTTGCTCTGCCAAATGTATTGAAGAAGAAAGTATCTTTCACATGATTTTGGCATTAAAGGTGCAGAAATTTATTCAGTTTGGAAGAATGACTTCAGAACTGGAAAAGAACAATGAGAAAATGTTTTATAAGGAAAATATTGAGGGTCAAACCTCAGTCTACTGAGATAATCTATTAAGGGATATGAGGTTATGCAAACAGATTTTGGAGGTGCCTTGGAAACAGACAGCAGTTGAAGGAGGTATTCGGATTTCTGAACTATGATAAAAAGCTTGGGGTGTGAGAAGGTGAACATGGTGAATATCTGAGGGACTAATATAGGTTCATAGGTACTAACTTGGCTAAGGATATCTAAGGATTTTTAAAAACCTAGCCATGCATTCCCATGAAGTTTTTAGCCCTTATATTTTAAGTAGGAATAACTCAGAGATGAGCAGAACATTTACATGTCGCCTCTGTCCATGAGAGACAAGGGTGCTAAACCTTGGGTGAATTTGTAGTTCCCCATCCACCAGATTACTTTTGAGTGGTGCAACAGAAGTACTTTGCTTTATGAAGAAAGGAAGGTGATTGCAAAGAAGTTGTATTCCCTGTGTTATACATCTAACCCTCTGACATGTTCTATTTATGTTGCAAAAAAGGTTTAGATCTTTTGGACTTGCGAATGTATGTTGTTCTAACAGAATAGGGTCTGTTGAGGCTCTGTATGCAAAGCAGAGCTTGCCTGCCTGTAGACTGCATGATGCTGAAAAGAGGGGTAAGGTTTTCACATGGTCCACAGTTTTTATGACTTAGGCCCTTGGTTTTCATGGTAGGAAAGCATTATGGGCATTCAGGTTTTGTCAGATGTTTGGCAGGCACATAATGAAGGGGCATTATACACAATGATCAGCCTGATGAATCCAGAATACAGTGGAAGGATCACATCTCTGGAGTTGTACATCATACCCTTACTAATAAGTTGTGCAATAAAAAAGGACTTTCTTACAATACTGTGTATGTGGTGATCAAAGAAAAGATCACTGTCTATATAGGTTCCCAGATCCTTAATTACTGGATTTATTTTCAAGCGTGTGTTGTCAGATTGATAGTTACAAGGAACTTCTTGCTTGCTGAAAGATACTTTTATACATTTTATGGCATTTACGTTTTATCCATGATTTTCACACCATCTATTAATTTGGGAAAGGCCCTCTTAGTGGATCTTGATGTCCTCTTGGGAATTTATGATGGCACCAAGCATAAAGTCATTTGGTGAGCCACAAACCCTTAACAGTAAGTTTGATCTTCAAGATGTAAATACCAAAGAGGAGTGGCCCAAAGAGTGAACACTGGGGGACACCACTAGTGATGGATCTTATAGAGGAGGTACAGCAGTCCACCCTAATTTCATGGGTTCTATTTGTGAGTCAGTTTGTTATCCAATGAATTACATAGGTACTAACATTTAGCTGTGATAATTTATGTACAATATCTAATTATGGGATGCTGTTGAATGTTTTTTTTAGGTCTAGATATGCAGTGTGCACTGATTTGCTCTCATCCATTACTTCAGTAACTTTCTTGAAGAATTCATCCACGTTAAGTAGACAAGATCTGTTTCTGACAAATCTAGACTTACTTGGGTCCAGAGTTTGTAGGCTTTCTTTGTCCTTATGTATTAACTCAATAATAATCCTTTCCATAGCCTTAAAGATGAGACTGATCAGATGGGTCCACTTCACATGACTGAAACTCAAAATATTTAATTTCATTTGACTGAGACCACAATACCTAATTTTCAAAATACTGAAAACTCATTTGACTGAATCTCATTATATCGAAAGCTTGCAATCCTGGATTTCAAAATACTGAATTTTAAGCTATAGATGTGGTGTGTTTCCCTTTACCTGTGACTTGCTTGTGATAAAAGCACATTACTGTAACTTAAAGTGCCAACTGTCAGAATACCGATAGTAGCAGAGCAAGTAGCATTGTAGTGTTTCTAAATGTGAGTATGTCTCTTTACATTTTTATGGGAAGAATCTAAAGTAATATGGTGGATGTTTCTTGTGCTTTTGGCAGTATTGGTAGTGTGCACAGTTCTGCAAGGTAAGTAAAAGGTGTATGCCCTTTTCCCCACTGTAGTGCGATCCTGGAGTTAGTATACACACACACACACACACACACACACACACATATATATATATATATATATATATATATATATATATAGTTGGGGGATGTTTGGGGCATAGCCCCCCACATAATTTGGTTTTATATCATGTCAGTTTCTGTTAAGAGGGTAAGTA
Organism: Protopterus annectens; assembly: GCF_019279795.1. NCBI lineage: Eukaryota > Metazoa > Chordata > Ceratodontiformes > Protopteridae > Protopterus > Protopterus annectens. The sequence continues at coordinate 610,534,670 of NC_056726.1, forward strand.
AGTAGTTTTCATGTTTTGTAAAGAGTTAGTCACTGGTGTTGTAAGTGTATATGTCTATGGCTTAAAATTCAGTATTTTGAAATTCAGAATTGTAAGTTTCAGTATAATGATATATCAAATGAGTTATCAGTATTTTGAAAATAAGGTATTGAGGTCTCAGTCAAATGAAATTCAGTAGTTTGAGCTTCAGTCATGTAAAGTGAACCCGGTCATTCTTATGAGTCTATAATTTTCTGGATACATTGTTACCCCACCTCTGTGCAAGGGGATGGCAGTTGCTGTCCTCCATTTGTCTAGTACAAAGCTTGCTTAGAAGTTGACATTGGATAATGTCTGTAGGTTGTTTGACAGGTCCTGTTTCATTCTGGCCAGTAAACAGCCTAGTATGTTATTTAGCCTCACAAAAAAGCAGTGCTCATGGTGTTAGTGCATTGAGGACTTGCTCATGGGAGATATGAGGGAGGGGTGTAGATGTGGGTAGGAGAAATGGGAATATAGGAGGAGAAAAGGAGGTGAATCAAGAGCTAAAGTTATCTGTTAGAAGATTGGCTATGTCTTTTAAGGGGTTTGTTTATGAACTAACGAAAACAAACTAAATCTAAAAACGCACTGCAAATCACAAACACTAGGACCCAAGAGATATGAGGGAGGGGGGTAGATGTGGGTAGGGGTAGGAGAAATGGGAATACAGGAGGAGAAAAGGAGGTGAATCAAGAGCTAAAGTTATCTGTTAGAAGATTGGCTATGTCTTTTAAGGGGTTTGTTTTTGAACTAATGAAAACAAACTAAATCTAAAAATGCACTGCAAATCACAAACACTAGGACCCAAGATTGGAAACTATGGAGTGATATATGACTCGGTAGTTTCCGCTCTCGGGTCCTAGTTTTCGTGATTTATAGTGGGTTTGTTTTTGAATTTGACATTGTATTTACTTCATAGTGGGACAGATGCATCTGTACAGCTATTCACATGTGCACAAAATCTGACTGTAAAGGATTCTGTAAAAGCAGTGGGATCTTTGAGTTGAAAGGCGATGTTGCATTTAGCCAGGTCATCACTTAGTTTCAGTAGAATAATCATAGTATAATCTCTGAATAGAGAGGTATTAGAGAATGTTTCTGGCATCTGTCTTAAGGTGAATGTAACAGATTTGTGGTCCAATTTGTCTAGGGAGAGAGTTACAATTGGTAGGGAGCAGACTATCCCATACTGGTGAAGTTCAAGTCCAGGATATTATCTCATTGGGCTTATGTGTGAACTAACTGGTCTAGAAAGTTTGTTTTGATGAAGTCCATGAATCTCTGGCCATTCTTTTTAAAGGATATATACATCTCCCAGTTAATGAAGGGTTGTTAAAGTCCACTAGGAGACTGGTGTTTAGTTTAATGCTTAGGGATCCATATGTATTAAATAGGCGTTATGGGCGATGGGGGCAAAGAGTGGGTCCTATGGTGAGCCATAATGTGAAAAAGGGTCTTGTTAATGGCAAGTTGAGAATGGAGGAATTCTAGATCATTGTCTTGTCTAACTAGACTGCAGGGAAATTGTTTTTTTTTTTTACAAATATGGAGACATCACTGCCTCAACTTCCTTCTTCTAGTACAGTGGGCCTGAATGTGTGAAACCCTGCACTGATGAGATGCTTTCAATGGTTTTGTATCAGGTCTCTGTACTGATACATATGTCAATGTTTTCCAGGGTAAATAGTGCTTGTAGAGAGTGGAGTGAAGTGTTTTTAAGCTCCCAGCTTTGAGCAGCAATAACTTTATGTTATCTGGATTCTGTTTTGTTATGTTGGAGACATTTGAAGACTGATGTTGCCTAAAAAAAGTCACTGTGGGAGAGAGCAAGGTTTTAGATAATATAAATTTTTTTTTGGGGGTATGTGAAGATCATCCCTGGAAAAGCAGTTAAATTGGACCTCCCTGTGAAGATGTGTGAGGGCTGCCAGTCTAGCCAGATAGAATTTTGTAGATAATTCTGTCATTTGTAAATATTAATATAATCCACAGGCTTGTTCTCTTAAATGGAAGAAAATGCTGTTAAATGTGGAACTGCAAAAATGTAACAACAGTGCACTCTGCTGTAGGAAGGCTGAGAAGTCAAGCATTGTGTAATTGTTTGATGTCAAAACTCAGAGCCGAGATGTCTAAATGAAGGAATCCTTCCTATTGTTTTGAAGCCAGAGTTAATGGCTAGAATTTACATGTATATTTTTTTTATTGCTTTGGCTTTCTAATCAGCTGCAAGATCAAAAGGGCTATTAACCTCTGAGTTTCTGTTAGCCTGGGAAAACAGAAATTTGTTAAGAATTATATAATGTGAAGCAGCACTGTGTTATCAATTTAAAGAGAAAGAATCAGAGAGCATTTTGCATTTGTCTTCAGAACATCCAACATCACCAGCACTGCCTATGCTCTATATGTAAGTTTATTTTAGAACTGTGTTTTTTCTTAGAAATAGCTAGGTCCAAGCCACCTCAAATAAGCCTTGCTGTTCAGTCACACTTACCATTTGGATAATAATATTGCACAGTAATAATTGGATACCCTTTAGTAAGGGCCATTTTAGTAGCTGATAAATATTAGTGGGTGGTGGCAGCTGGTACTACCTTTTAGACTGGGCAGAAAGGGGGCACAGCTAGAGAATCTGTGCCAGCCTTCCCCAGGAGTGTCTGTGTGTTTATATATAATTCATATCTCAAAGTGTGTGTGTCAGCTACTTGGGCAGGGACATGAAGCACTGGTTGAACAGAGAGGGTGCTGGAGGTTTTAGCTTACCCACTAGGCTGAGATCTGGGCCTTATAGCTATGCCAGTGGGGAGTCGTATTGGGGATCTGGAGAGAATGGGAGAAACCAGCCCCAGACTGACTGTGATCATAGTGTGCTCTTAAGGGAAATTGTACTTTACCGTGTGTGTATTTGTTATCCTCCCCTATGTGGACACATCTCACTGGTGTTAATGGTGAGGATTGAGGCTCCTTGATTGCTGGACCAGTGCATGGGCGTCACACTCCCCACCATCAGAAGCAAATTCAGTTGTTGATATTGTTGAGTATTAATCAGCTGTTCATATTGTGGCATCATTCTTAGTGATGGTAATATGCTGTTCAAGACTAGGTTCATACCAACCTCAGCTTCATATTCCATGAGCTCCATTATGCCTCTCTTCATGTAGTCCTTGGAAGTACATCTCAAGTCATTTACTCCCACATGCAGTATGACAGTGTGCTATATTTTATTCTGGTGCAAGAACTTGAGTCCCTGCATGATGTGGCAATTCTTGGCATTTGGCAAACAAAAGAAACATTTGCACAGACGGCTAGTGCAGAGGTCCAAAAAATCCAACAGTAAAAGCCAAAAAGGACCTGTGCACTAGCCGTCCGTGCAAAGGTTTCTTTTGGTTGTCATTTTGATGTTGGAGAAGGGCTCTGTTATCAGCTCTCTAGTCGAGAGAGTTTATTCCAGCCTAAAGGTGTGTTTGCCTTTTTGGATCACTATCTGGCTGTTGGTCTGTGAACTTATATCAGACTTTTTCATCTTATAATGTGGATGGTTTGCTGCAAGTACAACGCAAAGGTTTTTGCTAATGGCTCTCTAGTCGAGACGGTCTATATATTTTTTCTCTGAAGCCTGATTTGTTTTAGTGACAATCATTTGGCCACTGGCCTGTGCTATTTATTCTGGATTTTTGGAGTTTTGGGCTTTGTCATTAGCTCTCTAGTCGAGAGAGTTTGCTTCAGTGCACAGGAACTGGGCTTGTATTTGGGATTACCAACATTATTCTGCATTGGATGTTTGGTTTTATTATGTCAGTGGAGCATAAGGACAACTCACATGTTTGGATGGCATCAATGTGTATGTAGTATACGTCAGTGGTTTGCAAGCATGACAGTAAGGTTTCTGCTATTGGCTCTCTAGTAAAGAGAGTGTTTTCTTTCAGAAACCAGGGTTGCTTTTGGGACTACTGGCACCATTCACATTTGACTTGTGGTGGATTGCTAGGATAATTTACATGTTGAGATGACATCTATGCGTGTATAGTGTCTTGGTACTCATCGTTAAATCTAACAAGTTGGTGGTCTACATCATTTGGTTTTGGCATTTAAAATATGGCTTTCCCATTTTGTATGACTGTGCATTTAGCCTTGACATTAAAGATACAGTTCACCAGTGACTGAGACTGTTTGGTTAACCATTGCTCTAATTGTGATCTGTTTTTGGGATTTAATTACAGTATGGTTTTGCGGAAGATGGTGGACACGATTTTTCACATTTGCGAACACTAAATGGTTATCAATGACTATATATGTTTAATTACAGGTTTGCTGGTGAACTTTTAATGATTTTGGGACTGTTTGTTTAATTTGAGTATCTGAGTGCAACTCGGGTGCTTTAGCTTTAATTGGGATTCGTTTTCAGGGTTCACTTACAGCTTGGCATCAGTAAAGATGGCAGACATGTTTTTTTCACATTTGTGAACCTTAAATGCCTATCAATGACTTTTTTTACATTTAATTTTAGGTGTGTTGGTTATCTCTTTTGGTGAATTTTGGAAGCTTAATAAATACGTTGTTACTTGTGCATAATATTATATAACGGGGAACATTTGCAGTTTTGGGCTTTTGAATATTGAGCAATATTGAGGGGCTGGTGTCTAATTGCTACAGGGATAACTGGTTGACTCTGTTTTATATTTTCTGACAACCAAAGACATTGAATAAGATTTGTTGAATAACTGTTATACTAGTTTTGAGTTATGGGGCGTTAACTGGAAATATGCCTCATATTACTCTATAAACAGAATTTGTCAGATTGTATTTTTAAATTTGGGAAGATGTTTATAATGTATAATATGTTTTTTATTTTCTTCTAAAGGCTATGTAAATATTGTTACATATTGGGCCTGTCAGTATTGTCTTAAAATAACCTTAAGTTTGGGATTTTTGATTGTTGCTACTAGCAACCATATTTTATATGAGAGGTTCAATAATATCAGAGGGTTTACCATATACTAAGGTTAGTGTTTAAGTTTGTACACGGTGGTCACTTATTTTGTTATATCAACCAGTATACTTATTATATTGGTTTATTTCTAAAATTTACACATAAGAGTTAAGGCTTTTGGTTCCAATTCTTATTAAGATGGATTTGATGAGTATTCTAGAAGGACTTTCTGCAGACAAGGATTGTATAGGGGATTTTGGCATTGACCCCAATAGGTTAGGTTCTTTAAATCAAGAACCACAGTAGGTCAATGAATGCACTGAGTTGTTTGATAAATTACTTTAGAGCATGAAGAACCTTAGATCTTCAGTATGGCATACTAAGCTTTGTAAAGCCTATATATTGAAAGGGATTTCACCTAGGGGGTCTTCGAGTTAAAATTAAACCCTTAGTTGGACAGTCCGATGATGTTTTGTTAAATACCTGGGCAGATATACAACAAAATACAGCAATGAATTTTGTTAAAGCTTTACATGCTTTTTATGAACGGAAGATTGAGAGCCAAATGCCAGAGATTACCAATCTATGTGAGTTGGTGAAAAAAAAAAGTTGTTCTTTTTCAGATGTAAGTCTTATGCATAATTGTAATTTCCCTTTAGATCAAGATGAGGGGGGGGGGGTGCGTAAACATAAATCCAAACGCATCTGTGGAACTTTGCTGAATTTTCTACAACCCAAATAGATTATTGTAACAATGTTCATAATATTTCATCCATATAATTGTCTGACTCTGAATTGAAATTGTTACATAAGGGATTAAACTTTGTACCTGGCTATGTTGTGTCAGAGGAAACTTTTGTTCAGGACTTGAATTCATTTTGTAGGTTATTGAATTTGAGATTGTTTTTTGACAATGATGCGAACTATACTACTGGAACTTCAATGTCTGACTTTACATTCCATAAATCCAATTTTTGTACCCCCTATGAATAAACATGTTGACATTTTTTATAAGTGTGTATTGAAAGAGTTACATTTTGGCATTCATACTGATAATCGTTTCTTTCTAATAATCTGTCCAAATTAGAAATTACGGATTTAAACAATTTGAGACAGAATAAGAATATTGTTATTATGAATGCTGATAAAGGGGGTACAATTGTTGTTATGGATTGGCTCATATATACAGCAGAGGCAGATAGACAATTAAAAGATAGTAGATTTCATGCTACAATGTCTATCGATCCTACCCCCAGGTTCAAAAGTGGGGCTAATGCATTTTTGGACCTGGCAGTTTGTGAGGGTATTATTAATGACAAAGTCTCATTCCATTTAAAGGTTAAAGATCCACTGCCTCAATACCTTTATTTGCTTCCAAAAATTCATAACCATGCCACACAGCCTCCTGGAAGACCTATTGTTGCTGGTAATGGTTCCCATATGGAACCATTATCTGAATTCCTTACTAGATATCTTCAACCATTATTGATACATGTTAGTGCTCAGATAAAAGACACTACCTAGTTTTTGAATGGTATTTCAGATGCTCAGTTGGATGATGGCTGGTTAATGTGCACTCTAGATGTGGTTTCTTTGTACACAAGTATTCCCCATAGGGCTGGCTTAAGTGCTGTTGAATATTGGCTAGAAAAAACATCATTATACAGTCATGGATTCAACGCATTTCTTATTTGTCTGACTAAGCATGTGCTCACTAAGAATGTGTTTTAGTCTAAGGACACTTGTTATTTACAGCTCAAGGTCACTGCTATGCGGGCTTCTTTTGCCCCCCATTTATGCCGACCTATTTATGAGGTACTTGGAGCATATGATTATTTATGACAATAGTCATAATATTTTTTTGGAAGAAATTGATATTTGGAGGAGATTTTTAGATGACTGTTGGTTAATGTGAAAATCTGATGCCCAATATTTGTACAAATTTGAATATCTTAATGAAAATAAATGGGGCATCCAATTCACTTTAAATTTTGATAGGCAGTTGATCTCCTTTTTGGATATGTTGGTCAATAAGCAATTGGATGGTACACTATCTTCCACACTCTATCGTAAACCTTTCCATTCTAATAATCTTTTGCATGCAACCAGATGTCATCCACCTCACATCATTCATAACATTCCGCAGTCCCAGTATATGAGGATTCGTAGGATTTGTTCCAGTAATGCTGATTTCCTTAAGCAAGATGAGGAATTAACTCAGAGGTTTGTACAACGTGGATATAATATATCACGTTTGTCCTAGACCAGTAATCAGGTCAAGCAAAATAATAGAGGGGATTTGTTGAAATACAAGAGTTGCAATCAACAAAACTGTCATCCTATTCGATTCATTACCAGTTATGGCAGGAATGCATGGGTATTTATGAATATTATACAAAGTCATTGGGGTATTTTGCTATCGGGTGAACACCTTAACACATTTTTGGAAAATAGATCTCATTTTTTTTTTTTAGAAAAGGTGAAACCATGGGTGGTTATTTTAACCACTACAAGCATAGTCAACCAGTTTCAACACCCAAACAAGTTACTAATGAAGGGGACAAAGTGGTGGGTTGTTTTTCCTGCGGACACTGCTCATTTTGTAAACACATAGTTCAAACCAAAGAGTTTTCATCTAAGAATGCACCATGTATATTTAATATCACTGTTTTTGGTAATTATAACACGGCTTGGGTAATTTACCTATTAATATGTACTTGCTCTGCCTTTTATATAGAGAAGACATCTAGACCTATTACGTTTCAGATGTCTGAATACTTCAGCAGTATTAGAAATAAAAATCCTAATAACACATTATACAAACACACTTTAAAGCACTCCTCTGCCCAGTCTAGGTTCATTATTATTGACAGGGTTTGGGGGAATAGAGGTTCTAAATTAGGTTGGAAAAATATTTTGAATAAGAAAGAAAAAGCATGGATAGTGATACTAGGGAGCTTGTTTTCACCTGGTTTGAATGAATGTCTTTAATTGGGCTATGGTGATTGGTTAATTAATCAGATTATGTTATAAAAGATTTTTTTCTTTACAGCCTATGTGTACATTTATAAAAGCTTAGGGCTGAAACCAGTCTGTGGCTGTTTTGTGACTTTTGAATAAAGGTCTGGTTCCTTCTCCTATAGTGCTGGTCCTTTTTTGCTAATTCTTGGCATTTGACAAGCAACTAACCATGACTCTCTCCTTGCACAACCTAGTGAGTGGTGGATCTGTATGAATCACAATAGAGTCACCTATAACTAGAATGATGGATTGTGTGGAGGTTTGCTTTATGGACATTTGAAATGATACACTGTGATGTGCTGTGAGACACTATGATGCTCTATGATGCCATAATGCCATTTTAACAAATGTTAATGGATGTACAACGTAAGTAAATGGAATTAAGTAGTCAAACAGCTTACAATGAACAGACGTTGCAACTCTGGAAGAACATTTCATACCTGGATGGGGCAATAGAAGACGCAGAAGGGTTTGAATGCATGGAGTTTCTGAAATGCATTATGGTGCACTAAATGAATTTTAGTCTGTAAAAGCGTATAGATTACTATTAGCATTGGCTGATGGAGTATATGGTCAGCCTTTGCTTGGAAGGGAAAGAACAGATTTTGTCAAAGCTTTGGTGGCCTGTGAGAGGACAACTGATGATTTATGATATATTTATATGGATCATGATTTCATGAAGACAATCATACAACAATGAGCACAGTTTCTGACAGACACAAAAGAGTGTCAACAGCATAATTTAAAATACAGGATATCACCTCTGCAAAATTAAATGTTATTAACATGGAACTCAGTCAGTGTTGGACAGTGTATAAGGGCTGAAGCATATAGATTATGTGCGTGAGGAGCGTCCGTGGAAAAGGATAATGAGAATAAATGTTTGGACATAGTGGACTGGGAAAAAGGGTAGCAGCAAGAGCTTTATTAGGGGAAGATGTGACAACTGCAGCATTTTTATTTTGAGCGGCCCACAGGGAAGAGAAAAGACAAATGGTGACTTAAATGACATGAAAGTCATGGACAATATTGATTTTATTCAGTCAAAATAATGTGATGCAGTGCTTTGAACTGTTGCAAGGAAGGAGGTATATCTGAGAGGACTTTTTAAGTTACCAAAGGAGCTATATCGGAGAGGATTTTTTAAATGACCATAATGTAAGATGCAACTCCCTTTCATTTAACCTAGGGGCTCCAAAAGAAAGTAGTCTTAAGACTCATGATGTTAATGTCTTCACTTATATATTTTCAAGTGTGCTAGTACCCATTAAATGCAAATGACCTAGATCTGGTGATTTAAATATGCCTGTAATGATAAATGAGGATTTTACAATGTTCTTTTCTGGCAACTATGACTTTATCTACTGCACAGGGACTAGATTTATATGTAGTATAGCATGGTGTGTTAACTTCTGACAAAAAAATTATGTTAAATTAATGTTTTTCAATATTTTGTATGACAATGACTTCTGCGCTGGCACTAGTTAAAAGGCTATAATCTTATGAAAAGACTAAAATCTTATGTTCCTGAATTAAGGTTTTTCCAAAGCTTACATTAAAATGAGTGTTTCATAACACAGCTAGTAAAATTATATTATTTGTTCAGGTTTGGAACTTCCATTAACTGAAACACTATATTAAAGTTAATTATACATTGGGTAGGGTTCACAGATACCTTTTCAGGAGAATAGTTCACTCTGGTCCAACAAGCAGAGCTGCACCCTGACCAAAGTAGCATTCATAGACAGTCAAGTGCTCTGTGATACTGGTTCGAATTAAAATGTCATTTGCATGTCTATGGATTGCAATCAGAGGTGCTGGAAGCTGTTGAAGACTGGGAGGAGTGGAGGGTGACAGGGGCACTTAGTTATCTAAAAAGGGCAATTTTTAAAAATTATTTACTACTACAACATAGGTTCACTTGGAGGACATTTTAAGCTTAGCCAATTTCCATTTTGGTGCTTGAATTAACATTTCCTGATTGGTCTTACCTATCCCATGGCTGATAATTGTATATTGAGCCCTAGTGAGAATAAATGTGATCAAACTGTAGATAATTTGAGGAGACCCATGTTAGGGATGCAGCATTTAAGAACTGCCTCTATCCATTAGTGGCACGAGGGGTAATCTGGGAGTACATTTTCTCTTACCCATCCTTAGATCCAAGTTGCATTTGAATATGGACAGGGATGAGCTTTGTTTTACTTGAATGGATAATCTGTTCTGGATATATATCCATCTCTCCACAACATTCAGTTTAGTTACCTGGACTGAGTATTTCTGATGCCATTTTACTTGCTGATGTTCAGTAGGTCCATCTGTATTAGGTCAGAGGATGCCTTGTATGCCAGACATGTCACCTCTAAGCACTCTGTAGGATACTGAGTATAGTGATAACTCTTTAAGGTGGTCCATGCAAGACCTACTGTTTGGGACTTGTATCCTTTTAGTAAGGTATCTCTGTGGATATTCTAATTGTTGCATGGGTCTGGACAGATACATGCCAAAATGGGCATTATACAAAATGATTGACCTAATGAGGGCTTTGTAAATGGGGACAATAACATTTCTAGATCTAGTCACAATCAATTTGTTTATAAGCTGTGCAATATAGAAAGACTTTCTTATAACTCTGGGCACATGATGGTCAAAAGTTAGGTCACTGTACACACAAGTTCCCAAATGCCAAGCAACTGGGTCAGTTCTTGGGGGCATTGACAATTTGGCAGTTCTCTGGAGTAGATGACTTTCCTAAGGATACGATAATGTATTTCTTGGAGTTTAATTTTAATTCATGATTCTGGCATGAGTTATTGTTTGGGACAAACCTTCCTACATGATGGTTGTTATTTGGGGATTCAATAACTGCTCCTACCTTGCAGTCATCTCAAACTTAGTCGGCCAAAGCCCTTTGGTATTTCCTTTTATTTTTGAGATGTATATGCCAAACAGAAAAACTCTCAGCACTGAACCCTGGGGGACACCATTGGTGACTGGTCTCTTCCTCTGTTTTGATCTCCTGCATTCTGTGAGCAAGCATACATGTATATGATCTTTGATTCACCTACCTGATTGTATTAACCTGATTGTATTAAATTATATTCCTTGTATAATACAACACCACTTGTTAGAATGTGTTTTAAATGTGCAGTTTGGAACAGTCTTCTAGTGATCAATGAAACAAAATGTATGAACCAATAATGACAAAACTACCCATTTCAGAAAATTTCAACCATAAAAGGCCACTCAAACTTCTGTCATTGCAATCCACCAATATCAGTAAATATGCAAAATCTCTGCAGAAGTAAGTCATCTAAATAATTCAATTTTAAAGAGATCTGTAACTAAAGAAGAGGCTGCTGCTAGCAAACAATTTTATTTTTCATTGTTTCATCTACAAATAAAGTATCTGTTGCCCTTGAAGAATAAATTGCCTATGCTACATTAAAAAATGATAAGCTAGTAATTTTGCAATGGGGAATGGATGTCAAACTGATAATGGGTTAACAGTTACTAAGTAACTTCTCCGAAGTAGGACATTCATAGGACTGCAGCATCCACTCCCATTAAAGTACAACACAGTACAGTATCAGCAATCCATCTGCATACTGTGGGAGTATTACCCACAGCCTTCTGCATCAAAAGCAAGTATACTACCTGTCATGCTACTAACAATGCAAAGAGACTTAGTATAAGTAGCACTAAACTTCTCTTCCCCTGAAGTTCTCAGCTCCTTGTAAAATCCACTTGACAATCAACTACATTTCTCAACTTCACGGCACAAGAAATCTGGAAAAGGCCAAAATTTATTGGGTGGGGGGCAAAGGCCCAAAACCAGGGACACATTTTAAATATTGCTTGCATAATCTTAGAAAGTTTCTAAAATAATGTGTTTTGCGTTACCATGTGTTTCCTGAAAAACAGGAAGACTGAAAGTTAAAAAGCTATCATTATTTAGTGAATTCAGTTCTCACTGTTTTGCCAGAAAAGCACAAATTTTAAGAGGAACAGACCAAAAGTATGAGCCAAATATTCTGTGAAAATCTGGACAATGGAGAGCTAAGGACTCAACTCCCTATCACAAGTGATGGTATGGGTAGAGAATTCAGGCTCTTGTTTGAGCCTGACTAACACTAACCACCAGGTGCACGTAACTGGGGCATTTTATACACACGCACATATACACACACACATACACACACACACACACACACACACACACACACACACACACACACACACACACACACACACACACACACACACACACGAGGAAGCAGCATAACTTCTGCAAATAGAAGAACAAAACTTTCCTTACCAGCATGACTCTGGCAGCACCAATGGAACAGCAGCATAACTCCTGTAACACAGAGCATTAAGAGAACAAAAATAGATTGTTTAGTTAGATTAACTTCCCTGCGCGAATCCACATTAGAGTGAAAACACCACTTCATTAATTTTTCCTGACAGGTCTTGCAACTGTAAAAGTGGGGGGGGGCTCCCATTCCCCCTGGTTCTATGGTTCTGGCACCCATGATTGCAATAAGAACAACAAAGATATATGTGCCCATCAGCTGCTCTGCACTGACATCAGTTTTGGGGTACCAACTGCTACAAACACAGACAGAAACACAGATAGACAGACGAAACACATACCCACACACATGTGTATATGTGCATGCACACACACATACACACACACACACACACACACACACACACACACACACACACACACACACACACACACACACACACACACACACTCATGTACTGAGTTGCTGACATATTCATTCTGTTCCTAAAGCTGTGCTGAAGTTAACATAAAAATGTAACGAGCCTGCAGAGATGTGAGGTTTGATTGTGCCTGTTTGAATCTTGAATATTTTTAGAAATGTTCAGAGGCTGGAAGGATGCCTGCTGCACTGATATATAGAGAGAGAGAGAGAGCAGGAGAACATGGTTACTGAAGCCACGTGTATCTTCATCACTAAAGGGAAAAAAATAATTCATTATAAGAAAAACATAGACCTGGAAAACTTGAACTGCTCAGAAAATTTTCAGCAACTGTCATTACATCAGCATTTTTAGTGAAGGAAAAACTCTCAGTATTGGTGAGTGACTGCACTTGAAATGCCAAAGCTCACAGAATCCTCTATTTTAAGTAGTACACACATGGCCTGTACTCCTGAACTTGGCCAGATTTTTCCATTAAAATGTGGCCTTATTAATTTTTTGTTTACTTGCCTGTTAATTTTAATTATTGTTAATCAAGTGGATGGGCTGGTCAAATGATTTGTTTCATCCATGACCCAGGCCATAGGCATGCAACAGAGACCTCTGGACAGCACAAAGACGTGTTTGCAGATGTACATATGAAACAGTGTTTCAGTATGTCCAAAAAAGTAAAAAGTATAGGCTTATAGGTAAGTACTAGGTAGTCAGTCTACTGACCATTACATGCCTAGCCAAATAACCCATATTCAAAGTTTCTTCCAGCATCAAGGAGGAAATAGAGAAATGTGAACCCACCATTACTTTACATATTGCCATAACTTATATTTGGGCCTAGGTTCCTGAGGCCACAACACACAGTATTAACTACTATACAATCACAGCAAGCTGCATGGAGATTATTACAACCTCTTACAGCATTACAGTATTACACTTCTACCCCTGCCTCTGGGAGGGAGCCAGAACAAGATGGAAAACCTAGTAATAAGCCATTCATTAACTTTTTTCAGAAAATGTCTTGAGGTATGAAAGTTTCTGTGCAAGTGATTGATGTGTAGCTTGTCAATCTCAAGTCCCTGACTCCCCAATGATTTTTAAACACCTTTATTGAATTATCGCTTTTGACATAGGCAAACTGACATTTACATACAAGTAATCAAACCATATTAAGAGGTTTACATTTATAAACATTATAGTTAGCATCTATTGTTGTATAGTGTATAATCTAAGTCAGCATGTGGAAAACAACTGACAAAAGATTAAAAGATTAAAATGGCATACCACTTTTAAAATATAAAACTTCTTCCTCATTGCAAGCAGCATGCTGCTCTTGATGTATGTTGTATAATACAGGTGTCTATGATTCCTTATACAATGCAAGTATCCTTGCAGAACAATGTACCACAACAGCCTAATTTCCACAGGCAACTCCTAGAGACTACTGCATTTACATGCAGATCAGAAATACCTCTGTTCTACTGAGTAATGATGGGGATTATGAATCAGGACAAATTTGCATGCAAATAGCTTGTAATGACTTTGTTTATTATGGAAGTTGAGTAAGAATACCATCCAAGATGTTGATTTGCAAACTGTATGTTCATGTTTAGTTGTTCATATTCCTTAGAAGTTATAATAGTTTATAAAGTGATATTATCAGCAAGCACAAGCATGTACTGTTGATTTTAAATGATAAATTGTAAAATCCAGGCACATCCAACCAAAGCTCTCTTTTATTCTATTAAATGAACCAACGATAGTTGAGCGCTTTCATCCAGATACAACTGGACTTCATCAGAACAACATTACAAAACACCCACCTCCTTTTTATACAAAAAGTTCCCGCCTAAAACATTAATTATACAATTAATTATTCAATTAAGAAAATACAGATTTAAAAACACAGTTCAAGATATATTGTTATACACTTTACATTTGGGTTAAAACAATTCCACAATAATTAAAATGCTTTAACTATATGCAGTATGCTCTCCTCTTATTAGAATTGATTTCTAAGGGAGTTCCATACATACTATAAACATTTCTTCTGCTAACACAAACATTTGTTCTGTTTTTAACTAATGATTAGAAATAATGTCTATAAATATGTCTTCCTTTTCAATTAATATTAATTCTCCCAATGTTATTTATAATTGTTGATTTAATATTACATAATTATATTTATAAATTGTTTCATTACATACACTAAGCACATCTGAAATTGTATTCTATGTGTACCTCCATGGTGTCAAGATATATACAAATTTTAATATTTTTATTTTTATATTTTTATTTTTATTTTTGGCATTACACACAGCATACCCTTGTGACTTAATATTTATATTACTTGTTACCTACTAATTTAACAATGGCTTAGTAGGTATTACTTCATTGAGTCCTGGTGCTACTGCCGCATTAAGTCTAATCTGCCATCTGACTTCTTTGTCACTCACTAGTGCCTTAATATTTCCTCCACGTGGATTTGGTCTCACCAGTTCCAAAATGGCAAACTTAAACCCTGTGCAGCTTTTGTTATTCATAAGGTGCCTTGACAAGGCATTATTGGGATCTTTCTTTTTTATACAATACAAATGATCATATATTCTGTTTTTCAGATATCGATCAGTTTTCCCAACATAATAATTCATACATGTGTTGCACAGGGCTAGGTATATAACATGCTGGCTCATACAGTTCCCATTCGTAAATCTAATTCTTGTTTTAACATTGTTATTAAGTATAATTGAATCTTTTCAAGAATATAACTGCAGTAATTACAGTAGCCACATTTTAAAGAGCCCACCTTCACACTCTTGGTATTACTATTGAAAGAATTATAGTTAATTTCTAAAATTCTCTTTATATTATTACCAGTTTTATAAACAAATTTGGGGGTACTAGGAATTTTTTCTTTTATACTAATATCACTTGTTAGGATATTCCAATTTGAATGAATTATGCCCTTGATCTCATTACTACACGCTCCGTATTTCAAAATACAAGCTTTATAGTGTCTCTTGTCACAATTTCTCTTTTCACCATTTGTATGGCTTGTTGCTTCAGTTTTGTTTTCTAGTCCTATCCCTAGTAAGGGTGGATATTTCCGACCCCATTCACTAGACACATATGTTATAATGTCTGTTACCATATCCCTTGGGTAACCCTTTTCTATAAATGCTCTACCAATAAAATCTAATTCAGATATCATGCCCTCCTTTGTTGTTGTCATTCTTGCTGCCCTTATACACTGTCCCTTTATAATGCCTCTTTTGGTGTGATAAGAGTGGGCACTTTCATAGTGTAGATAACTATTACTATATGTGTCCTTCCTATATATTTGTGACTGAAAGGATGTACCATCATTAGAAATATAGGTATCAAGGTAGTTGATCCCCTCTTTGTCCATTTTATATGTAAATCTTAGGTATCCTGTTGTTTGATTAATATACCGTAGGAAGTCGGTTAATTCGTCACTGCTACCCTTCCATAGGATGAAAATGTCGTCCAAAAATCGGACATACATTGTTATTAATTTCATCCAATTAGAGTGCAGTACAAATTCCTCCTCCCAATTTAATAGCACAAGGTTGGCATATATGGGAGCACAAGATGCTCCCATAGCCACTCCTGATATCTGTCTAAAGTATTCACCTTCGTAATAGATGTAATTAAAATCCAACACTAGTTCCATAAAGGCTGCAAGCAAGGTAATTTCTTCAGTAGAGTATCCACTGTGATTCTGCAAACTACACATAAATCTTTCTAAACCTTCCTCTTTGGGTATACAAGAAAACAAATCTTGAATATCAATGGTAACAAATAACTGTTCAGGATTCCATAATTCATGAGTGAATAATCCCAAAAATTCCCACGAATCTTTAATTATGTGCTTTATAGATGCATATATGTGCTTCAATTTATAATCAATATACTTCCCAAAGGGGAATACTTTACTATCACTTCCAGAAATAATAGGCCTAAATGGAGGGTCAGATAGGTCCTTATGAATCTTGGGAATCCCTTTAATAGTTGCCAGTATGGGAAAGTCCACCTTTAAATATTTATACAAATCCTCATCTATTCTATTCTCTAATAGAAATTCTTCCAAGTATGAGTCAATACGTCTATATGAAATATTAACTTCATTTAATGATGATACCTCATATTGATCTGTATTGTATAATATTTCAAACATTTTATTAATATATTTGATGTTATCATATAGTACTATCCCACCCCCTTTGTCTGCTGCCAATACTCTTACATTATTCTCTTTGAGTTTCTCCAAAGCTAAAATAGCCTGCTGGTTTGCTGCTCTGTATTTATTGTTATACTTCTTTTTGTTATACAGTGAATATATTTCCTTGTTTATAACATTCTCAAAGGAGATTAATGTCTTGGCAAGTGGGGGGGTAAAAGTGCTCTTCTTTCTTAATCCATCATCGTACCTATATTCTGTGTCATTTTGGAAGAAAATTCCAAGATTTAATTTCCGAAGAAACAATTTGGTCTCAACCAGGGTATCAGTAAGGTCCATTGATCTATCAGGGATGTATTTCATTCCCTTGGTCAAAATTTGTATTGATTCAGGGTTGATATTATATGCTGTATAATTATATATTTTAACATCCCCCCCTGCTTCTAATATGTTGGGGAATGTAGGGTCAGTTATCTGCCCAACTGGCACTATCGCTAACGGCTCCCCTACACCAAAGGGCTCATTATTCCATATTTCTTTCATTGTCTGTAGTTGCTCCACCTTTGGTTCCCCCTCCCCTGTTTCTTCAGAGTCGGCCAATTTTCCACTTCCGCATCCTCCCATAAAAAATCTTGTACAGGGATATTAGGCCTATATGAATTACGTCTCTCTTTACCATATATATTGTTTTTGCCTCTTGTATTTCCACTTCTCCATCTATAAGCCCTCCCCTGTTTATACTGCAAAATGTCTCTTTGTAATTTCCTATTCTTTCGTTCAAACATTTTTTTACTATTTGTTTCTGCATAATCATACTGTTTTTGGTAAAGTACTTCCCATTGTGGGAATAACAAATCCCTAGTAATACTGTTACTCATTTCTTCTGCCTCACACAAAAGGCTACTTAATTTCGTGTCATTATTTGTTATAATAAACTTCATAAAACGTTTTCCAAAATCGTCAAACATGCTATTGCAAATTTTAACATTCTCTACATTCATTTCAATACCTATTGGCTCTTTAAAAAATCGTAAGCCCATAGGAATTACATTGCAATCAATACATTTACGCAAATACATGTTTTCCAATTGCAACATTTTTATCTTACTTAATTTATCGCCAAATGAATAAATAGTTTGTTTAAGTGTTGCTGGTTTGTCTTGTTCATCACTACATTTAGCGTTTGCTTCGTTGCCAACTTTGAATTCAAAAGACGTATGCATTATTCTGTCACTATTAAATATATTATTGTTTCCCCCAGGGGAAGAGTGAAAAACAGTACCTTTTTTATGACCAGTATATGTTTTTAGTTTCTCAGTTGTAGCGTAAGTCCTTGTTGGTAATGCTCGTTTGGGTTTGGCGCCCGATATAAGATACACATCCTCTTCCTTGTCGTCTTTAGTTCCTGTTAAATTGAACAAATTTTCCGAATTACTCGGACCATGAATTTCACCTTTCCTCGGCGTACAGTCAGTCGAAAGCGGTAAGGAATGCCTCCTCTGCCCATTCGGGATGTCCGCGTCACTGCCGTTGCCCATGGAGGAACGAGATGACATCAGTACGTTGTTTGTGTTAGCAAAGTTCCTACCATTTAAAGTGGTAGTAGGTGGTGTTAAAAGTTCGATTAAACGTGACAATTCTCCTTTCACAATCGCAAGTTCAGAGTGGATTTTATCCACTTCTTCTCTGGTAATGGTGCTACCATACCCTGAGAGCTCATGGAGGGAATCCATAAGGCACAACTTGTATTGACAAAATCCTGGATTACAACAACTACTTGCAACAAACAACCGTCTCCAGTTGAAAAATTGTAAAATCCAGGCACATCCAACCAAAGCTCTCTTAGTAATACCTACTAAGCCATTGTTAAATTAGTAGGTAACAAGTAATATAAATATTAAGTCACAAGGGTATGCTGTGTGTAATGCCAAAAATAAAAATAAAAATATAAAAATAAAAATATTAAAATTTGTATATATCTTGACACCATGGAGGTACACATAGAATACAATTTCAGATGTGCTTAGTGTATGTAATGAAACAATTTATAAATATAATTATGTAATATTAAATCAACAATTATAAATAACATTGGGAGAATTAATATTAATTGAAAAGGAAGACATATTTATAGACATTATTTCAAATCATTAGTTAAAAACAGAACAAATGTTTGTGTTAGCAGAAGAAATGTTTATAGTATGTATGGAACTCCCTTAGAAATCAATTCTAATAAGAGGAGAGCATACTGCATATAGTTAAAGCATTTTAATTATTGTGGAATTGTTTTAACCCAAATGTAAAGTGTATAACAATATATCTTGAACTGTGTTTTTAAATCTGTATTTTCTTAATTGAATAATTAATTGTATAATTAATGTTTTAGGCGGGAACTTTTTGTATAAAAAGGAGGTGGGTGTTTTGTAATGTTGTTCTGATGAAGTCCAGTTGTATCTGGATGAAAGCGCTCAACTATCGTTGGTTCATTTAATAGAATAAAAGAGAGCTTTGGTTGGATGTGCCTGGATTTTACAATTTTTCAGCTGGAGACGGTTGTTTGTTGCAAGTAGTTGTTGTAATCCAGGATTTTGTCAATACGATTTTAAATGATAGTCAGAGCTACAGTAATGCCTTCCAGGAAGAACAAGTTCCTTTTGTAACAAAGACAATTTTCTCCTTTATGAGAAGAAGTTCTTCAAGTCAAATTGATATAGGACAGCATGAAGGACTAAAAATTAGAGTGGAAATTATTTTTTTCTTTTTTCTTATTGTTTCTTATTATGGTTTGTTGCCTGATGGATGACTGTTCATTGTGCTGAATATCCCTGATGATGTTCTCAAATGAATGCCATTCTGAAGGTTTTTTTATAAGGACAAGTATATGGCAAAATTGTTGTTACATGATATTTAAGATGAACAATGAAGAAAATTCACATACATGGCTGTGTTAAAAGATTTGGCATTTGAGATGGATTTATTTATTTATTAAATTTGTTTACTGGGAAAATCCACCCGGGTCATAAGTACCCATTTTCAGTGGAGGTCTGGGATAAAAGCTATATAAATAACATAAATTGCCTTTCATCTCATTTTTTTTATTTTTGACTTGTCGGCATTAAGACATTTTAATGGGGAGCCCATAGAAAGAGGTTGGAAAACAGTGACAGTGACAGATACAGGGTCTGCAATGGCTAAAGACTATGTTTCTTATTTTACAATAAACAATGAAAAGACAAATTTTATATTGAAAACTAAGGTGCAGTAGTTTATGCAATCAAAGCATAGCTAAAGTAAATAGAGTTTAGTTCAGTTTGATATCTTCTAGTGAAAATTAAGGTAGTGGAGGAGGGCAACATGAACGATTATAAAAAATGTAGAAATTGTACAGCAAAGCAGCATATGTGGGGTGAAGGTGATGAGTTGAGATAGCAAGAAGCAGGGATGATAGAAGTCTGTAGGTTAGAGGTAAACAGGTACTCAACCAGGGTGGGTACATGAGCAGTGACAGATGGAGGCTTGGAACATTTTTAATGATTGTTTGAAAGAAAGGTGATTAGTAATAGATCTTATGGCAAGGGGGAAATTAATTCCAGCTTTTGGCTGCAGAGTAGGAGTAGAAGCTTTTCCAGCTGAATTATTAGGTTAGGAGTTGTTTGTCTGTGGACCTCAGTGGTCTATTAGGGAGGTAGGCCTGAAGTATGGAACTCAGGACAAAACAGGCTGCAGGATTAAAAAAAGTTTTGAGTGAAAGTGAGGTGACGATAGGAAAAGTGGTTAGGTAGTTCTAGCCATTTGAGCAATTTGAGAACAGCACAGTGATGGGTATTGTGAGAGGTATTAGTGCATTTGTTTTTTAACAGAACAATGAAAACATCTACAAATAGGCATCACAGGAAAACAGAATCTTCTTAAAGGAAGTTTAATTTTTGAGTGCTTTCATCCACAAGGGACTTCATCAGAAAACTGAACAACTGACTAGAAGAAACTTTATAATACAAACTATCTGATCAGAAACGTCAAACAATAATTAAATTAAGACAAATAGTAAACCTAAAAGGTTAAAAAGCACTGAATTCAGTGTGTAAGTATAACTCAATACAAAATAACATGCTATTAAAAAACAATTATAGAAAACATTTTCTACAAATGGTATCATTCAGGCCAGGAAACTTATCTGCCATCATCTTAAGGTGCCACAATGTTTCTTTTATAAGTAGCTGCTTCTTAAAACAAACCCTCCTTGAGATCCACAGGTAAATGTCTAAGAAAGCAAAATAGAACTTTTCCAAGGGAATCGTGATGTATACACAGTGGTGGATCCCTCCCCCAAATTTGTGTGCAAAAAAATCTAAGTGCATTAAGCAATGGTTGGAGAATGGAAATACTACGATGCCTTTGCCACTCACACATAAAAAAGTAGGTATGTTTAAATGCGGTTTTTGCAGAGCATGTAATTTTATACTTGAAGGCTTTGTCGTTGTTTTGTCTCATATGGACAGAAGCATTAAAATTAAAGCATATTATGATTGTTACACCGTTGGTTTGCTTTACATTGTTGCCTGTTCACATTGTGATGCATTTTACATGGGCATGACTACCAGAAAGTTATGACACAGAGTCAAAGAACACTTGTATGTTATTAAGAGCAAAGATGCCAACTGTGCCTTATACAGACACACCATAACATGCGGTTCCTTGAAGAAGTTCTATTTTTCTGTCTTAGAACATTTACCTGTGGATCTTAGGGAGGGTTTGCTTTAAGAAGCAGCTACTTAAAAAAAGAAACACTGTGACAGCTTAAGATGCAGGCCGACAGGTTTCCTGGCCTGAATAATACCATTTGTATAAAATATTTTTTATAATTGTTTTTAATATCATGCAGTTTTGTATTGAGTTGTACGTATGTGCTGTGAATTTAGTCATTGGCATAATGTATAAGGGAGCCTTGAGAGTAGGAGAAGAGGAGATTATTAGTAAAGATTTTGAAGAGGAGTGGTCCAAGGACTGATCCTTGTGGCACACCAGTGGTATTAGCTAGAAATGGAAAATGAGCACCCTGACACTTTACTGATTGTTGCCTACTGTAAGGTAACTGGAGAACCAAAGGAGGGTGTTAGATAGATAGCAGTAGCAGAGAGATGAATTAGACGTTTAATATTCTTGAATCAGTGATAATTGTAAGTGTTTTTACAATATCCACTTTTAAGTAGCTGTACAGATGACGACTTACAGAGGGAAACATTAGTAGGATACACGGCTCTGGAGAGAATCAACAACTGTTTGCTATTTAATGAATTAGCTACTAGGGCACATGAACGAGTAGGGATATTGGCTATTTTTATTCAATTTCTGATACATTAAGTATTATCCTTAAGGAAATATTATATGGATATTAGGTATTAGATGACACATAAACTTAGAGGGCAAAAACGTGTGGGTTTAAGCCAATCACTGTCAAAAATATGTGTATAATAGTCTACTAAAGAATTACATTTCTCTGTGACTCTGTCTGGTAATACTTTATAACTGAAAGGTAAAAAGACAATAAAATGTGTGCTATTCTTAAAGTTGACAAATTGTTTGAGGAATCTTAGCCACAGTGAATGTGAGACAAATGTTACTGTTTGTCTTTTCCCAGTTAGGGGTCATGCAGTGGAACTCTGGTCTACTAATGACTGTCAGTAGATTTTTTTTTTTATGTTGCCGAGTTGCCAGCCCAACACCCAACCTTCAGCGAAGGTACACCCATTCATGCAGGTCTTTTGGAGGCCACTCAACCACGGGGAGGACATGCAGACTCCACACAGAAGGCATTCCAGCCTAGAATTGAACAGGAGAACTTCTTGCTGTGAGGCAACAACGCTACTGCTGTACCACTGCGGCTTGTACGTGAGACAAATGCTACTAATACTTGTAAATATTTTGACCAACTGGTTACATATCTATGTGCCGTTCAAACCCACAGGTTAAAAGAATGAACATCAGACCAGTATGATGTATGAGAAAATACCATGCAATTATTATAGTAAATGATGCAATAGATGTTTCCCTTCTTGCAGAAAATGTAGGTGTACATTTTGTTATTGCTAGCATGTCTGCAACTACAGTGAAAATGCCCTTCCTGAAATAGATTTTGGTAACACAAATAAAAGAATCTAATGAGTGTGGCACAGCAGAATGTGAATTTACTAGCGATACTTTTCGTATTCATTAAGATCGACCTTTTGTAAACAGAATTAAAACATTGAGTTCACTTGGTTCAAGTCGACAGTTTGTGAGCAAAATGTATCCAGGAAAAAGAAACCAGCACTTAAGAAGGCATATAATAAAAACACCATCATATCAGAAAAATAGCTGGCAATTATAAACCTGTTCTGTCATGAGATCATGTGGGTGAAATATTTTTTTTCTGCTATGTATTTTATTATTAACATAGGGTGTGTTTAGTTAGTAACATTATTCAAAAGTCTTTATTTATCTCACTTCCACCAAGGACACATAATTTTTTAAGACAAAGTAAAATAGATAAACAGTTTTGCAATGAGGCATAAAACATGTCATGATACAGAAAAACAAATCCTCAGGGATCAATTGGTTAAGAGCAGCATTTGTGCTTACAATACACACTACACCCTTGTAACTTCCTCTGAATATCCTCACACCATATATTAGCCAGAGATGTGGCATGGAGCTATATCATCCCAGCCAGACCACCACAGTGGGAATGTAAACTTGGATGTCTTATCCAGGGACAGCTGTAGGGCAATTGGGTTCTGCAAAATGTTGCGTGGAGGAGGGTGTTCATTAATGAGACAGAAAGCATGGATTCCCATGGCCTACGGAGATAGTTAATTGTTCTGCTGGATGGCTGCCCAGGATTTAATAAGCCTCAGTCATACAGTAAAAAGAGATTTTCAGCTTTGGCTGCTGAAGTTAGTTCAGCAGCAAAGAAAGTTTTCTCTAAGTCTTGCAGAAAAAGTACATATTCTTTGTAAAAGAAAACACCTTGACATAAAATAAAAACATATGACACAACACACTATAGCTCAGTAGATGTGTATATAAAAATGAATTAACAGTGCAGCAGGATAGCATTGTGAGTGTGCTTAAACCTATACATTTTATATTTACTTGCAACCATTGTTCTTAGACTGGATGATTTGGCCTTATACAAAGTTATTTTTATCATATACTCAAACCTTACATGATACTTGAGCTATATAATAGACTGCCCTTTCTTTTGTGTTTTTCTTTTTATAGTCTCCTTTCACTGTTTCTTTTCTTTTAGAAGCTAAGCAGCTATATTGCATAGCAGCATACAATGACATCACAGTATCTGAATCTGATAAACAGTGCAAGCACTAACAAGCCATAGGAAAATGCTAGATGGATACCTTTGGTACTTTCATAGACTAACTGCATAGCTATATATCAGTATGTTCCCTTTAAAGATAAGCTTACTTTTAACTGGTGCTGTTCGTGTAATAGTGATTTCGAGTGGTCACCTCACCACTGCATAAGCATTTATAGTCCATACACTGACACACACACACACACACACACACACACACACACACACACACACACACACACACACGCACACACATGCACGCACATACAAAACAGACACAAATATATAAACCAACTGCAGTACAAAGATACCCTAGCTCTCACTGACCATTGCGACTGAGTAAAATAAAGCTTACATACTATTATTAGTCTACCTTTAAATAAAACTTTGTTACAGGCAGAATATTCTCTTACCATAATACAAATGTAGCAAGATGGTTTCTCTTTCTTTGGGCATTATCAATATGCTTATAGTTCTCTCTATATTTGGATTCAATTTGTATAAAAAAATAGCAGTCTGCATTTATTCACAAGAAAATGCACACTAAGTTATCATTGAACTCCATATTCTGTAGCAAAAGATGAAATTACTTTTAGTTGATAACATGACTTACTATAGTCAGTCATTAGGAGCTAATCAGGACAAAGCTGGTGATTCCCTTAAGTTTAAATATTCTGTATTGTGACAATGTTCTACATTCACTATTGTATTTATTTATGTTTATTCTTTTATTGACTGGGTTAGTTCCACTAGGATAGTAGCTTATTTTCAGGGGAAACCCAAGGTGATAGTTATACTACTACTAGGGGAAATTTAGCCAGTGTATCGGGGAACTTCCCTTACACTTTTTGATAGGTGATGTGGGGTCTTTTATATCAACCTCAGCTACCAACAATTCAAGCAGATGGGGCCTCAGTTTAACGTCTCATCCAGAAGACTAGAACCCAAGTTAAATGTCTGGCTCTAGGGTTTATCGGACATTCTGTTTTCTGCTGGATGTGACAATGTTGTTCTCTCCTTGAAGCCCACAGATTTTCATAACTGATATCTGCAGCTCTTCTGTGTTTGACTAAGAGCTAGCTGATAATATGGGTAGAGCATGCTGAAACATTAGAATCAATACAACTTTTCTCAAGACAATTCTAGATTTCTTTGTCAAGAAGTATGCATCCTTGTGAAATATATCTAGAAATAAGTGTGTTCTATTTAGATATTTATATGGCTCTATTTCAAAATAGCGAAAGACCAGTTACTCAAATCTCAAATCATCGAGACGACAATATTGAAACCACATATCTGTGAAACGTTAAACCATTGAAAATGTTCATTGGGAAAGGAACCACATGGCCACTAGGATAAAATACACACAACGAAGCAAGTAAAACCCACCAAAGTTTGGGTGCTTCACGCCCCTCCACCTCCCTGTTCTGGGGGGGGGGGGGCTGCACCCTATCAACTCCCAACTAAATATGCCAACTCTGTGTGTAAAAGGGCAAACTTCCCCATGGTGGCCAACTGTTTCCTTTTCCGGTGAATGTTTTCAATGATTTAATGATTTCCAGATATATAGTTTTGATATTGTCATCTCAATGATTTGGGATTCAAGTAAGTGGTCTTTTGATTTTTGAAGTGGACCCATTTCTACACATAATTTGAAAATGGCAGTGCTGGATCATGCCAGGGCCTTGAATACTTAAATACCACTGCATATTCAGTGATTTCCCAGCTGACATTCTAATATTCTAGCTTGGTGGTATCCTGATAAGGCTGTATTGTAAAGCCGATTACATTGTTTTAAGTGTCACTACTGCAGCAAGCTACTTTAGTTAGTCATATAGTTATATTAGATGATTCTTCAATGGTGGACTGAATGCGTGCATGTGTGTGTGTGTGTGTGTGTGTGTGTGTGTGTGTCTGCGCACGTGCATGTGTGACTCATGTATAGTGTGTGTGGGTGTGGGTGTCATTGTGTGTAGGGGTCAGATAACCAGCTGGTTACATGGCCTCCCTAAAACAGACTGTTTCTGGGAGATTGTTACTGGTTGATGTGCATTTATAAAAAGTCTGAAGAGCAAAGGTCCTACAACCTATCCTTGAAGTACCTCCTTTCATTATGAATGTGGTTGGTATATTTGTTGGTCAGCAACTATAGTAAATGATCTGCCTTGGATATAGGTTGTGAACCATGTTATCTCAATATCTATTTATTAAATAACTGCTCAGGTTATGGTCAAAGAGGCACCAACCTGATCAGGGAAGACCTGGCCTTGTTATTTCGCAGACACAATCCTTACTGCATTATTCCCCAGCCATAGTCCTAGCTGCATCCTGCAGGATACCCAGAAATTCTCAGGCAAGCTAGGAAATATTAGATTTTCAGGCATGCACAAGGTCTATCATATGCTTTTCCCAAGTGGACAATCTTCAGTGCACCTCCCAATGTGGTACCTAGGGTCAGCATCACTAGGTAGATAAGCAATCTCAGCTGACTACACTCAACTTAAAGAAGAAGTGTATGTAATCAAGATCCCCCCACAATGCTGATATCCAAATTCTGTGAAAGAGATGAATCCCAGCAACTCTAAGAAGGAATCTCATTACCATTGCTGTTTTCATCTTTTCGGTTTCTAACCAAACCTTCTTGTCATGGGGGGATTTGGACACAGATGTACCAGTAAAGTGGGTTTCTTTTGGCTCATCTTTTTTTTAATTACCACAGTCTGCTACAATCCCTGCAGCAATTATGCAGTTGCACTCATCCATCTGGCTTTCTTTCAATTCCCCCCATCTTCATTCACAAATAAGACTCTAAGATGCTTAAACTCCTCCACCTGGGGTAGCTGCTCTCTTCCCATCTGCAGAAATTAATCCCCTCTTTTCTAGGACAGAGTCATGATGTTGATTTGGTTCAGTCACATCATAATGTATATCAGACCAGTCCAGTACTAGCTAATGATTACATTTCCTTGGGTCCAAGAGGATGGCAAAATCATCATTAGAGGTACATCTCACACATCCCCAAATGTAATACTTTTCATAACTTGGCTGCTACTTAATATCATTTCCATGAAAATCATGAACAGGAGGACAAACAAGATACACTCTTGACAGAGTCCTATGCCAACCTTATATGTATTTCTGTATATAGGTTTACTATCAAAATGTGGAAAATCCAAATATTTTTCCACAAAATGATCCACTTCTTTATCCGAATTTGGTAATACTGAATTACCAAAATGTCAGAAATGGTAACCATGGAATCGACATTTGAACACAAGAAATTCCAATGTCGAAAGACCATGTTACTGGTAATGTTTTTGCAGGCGGCAAGCTCCCCTGTTCACCCCACACCTGTTACCTATTATATATATATATATATATATCTATATATCTATATATATATATATATATATATATATATATATATATATATATATATATATATATACCAACTCCGAGATTGTACTACATGAGAAAAAGGGAACATTTCCCAATCCTCACTGTACCACAATCTCAATTTAAGACAACAACTGCATAGCAACAAATGTGTACTCATTTTCACTAGTATGCTGTGGTATATTTTCAGTTCGACATTACAGGTGTTGGTATAACACACGTTCAACTACATTTCCACATTTCCACGGTAAACCGTGTATATCTAGCTATCTAATATATATATTCACACACACACACACACACACACACACACACACACACACACACACACACACACACACACACACACACACACACACACACACATACACATAAATGAATTCTATGAATACAGACACAAATATTAATTTCCACAAGCAGGAAAAATTGGTACATGCAGCTATTCTGGGACCACCATACTGTTGCAGCACCTCAGGATAGAGACTGTAGACTACAGGTTCCTACACCTTGTCCAGGTTCACAAACCATATGTAGACTGTATTTTGATAACTGCCAATAACCCTCTTCAGCATAGTTAGAATAATGAGTTAATGCACTTTTCCTTACCCAGGATGGAATTTATATTGTTTCCACAAATTAGAGGCTTTACTTTTAAAGGTTCCTTTTAGTACCCTAGTGTACTCTTTGCTAGGGAGGTTGAAGAGCATGAACTTGCTAAAACTGGAACATAAACTCTTGCCCCCTTTTTTAAAGTGGGGATCACTTTCTCAGTCTGCCAGTCAAGGAATATTGTCTCTCAATTCCTTGTAATGTAGAAAAAATGCATTAGTCATGTTACCCATTAATATCTAGTGTATTCCATACTTACATCTGGATCTAATTCAATCCATCAGATTTGTCAGGTCAAAACAGTTTAATCGTCGCAGTGATCTCAAAAATAGGAATAAACTCACCCCCGGATTTAATAAACTCTGTGTAGGAATACTGTTATTCCTACACAGAGTGAATGGTGTCTGTGTCTCCATTTTCCTCTCAGCAGCACGCCTTGCATATTAATGAAGGTGCACTACTGGGGCAGAGCCATGTACATGGATACTGAATCAGTGCTAGGATGTGTGTTAAAGTAGTGCACACAGATCTTTAACATGCCCCCTGCACTTCCAAAGTGCCGTTTGGCACTTTCCAATAAAGAAAGTGTCCTCGGACACTTAAATGCAAGATATGAAATGAATGTCATTTAGGGGGTGTGTTACAGTACCCGTAACACACCACCTGCATTGTAAAAGTGCCGTACGGCACTAAATAAATGAAAAGAAAGTGTCCTCAGATACCTAAATAATACTGTGCACTGAATGTCATGTAGGGGGTGTGTTATAGTATCCATAATACACCCCCTGCATTGTAAAAGTGCCGTATGGCACTAAATAAATGAGGTAAGTGTCCTCAGACTCTTAAATAATACTGTGAACTGTAATATCATGTAGGCGGTGTGTTACAGTATCTGTAACACATCACCTGCATTTTAAAAGTGCTGTATGGCACTAAAACAATAAACAATAAAGAAAGCGTCCTCAGACACTTATTTAATAATGTGAAGTCTAATAGTCTAATTTTAAATTAATGGTTCTTTTTTTATTTCATTTTCCTCAAAGTTTAAGCATAGCTGAAAGGATTTGTGCTACACAGTACTTTTCTCAGCAGTGTTTAAACATATTAATAAGCTATATAGAAATGTATAGCTGAAATATTCACAGCCAAGTTAGTCGAGTGGTTAGAGTTATGGCTTTTTGTGCACAAGGTGCACGATTTAACTACCAAGAAAGGCCATTCAGCTTTTACATGGGAAAGCATTTTTATATTAATTTTTATTTTCTTTATTGATGTAGTTAGTGATATTTGTTAACTAGGGTAGTGTAGCTGGTCCAGAATCCCAGTGTCTGTGGAAATATGAGGTAAAAACCACCATATAAACACAAATGTCCAGTACAGTACATTCACACCCCAAGATAAAGTAATGAAAGCACATAGGGGGAGGTCACATAAAGTAAAATATATACACTTAATAATAATGTATCAATAATAAGTAATTAATAGCCAATTTCTATTTTTTTAATGAAAGCTCATGTTTGCCCTTAGGTCAGTTTTGCTAAGCACTGTTAAGCCAAGCTAAGCAATGCTTCACCAGGACCTGTCTGAGCAATACTTAGCAGTGCTTAGCTCCGCTTAGCTGGTTTGAGCATTACTAAGAAGTCCCATCCTAAGCAGAATTCAGCTCAGCTAAGTGGATTTGTGCACTACTAAGCACTGTTCAGCATTTTCCACTTTAAGCACTGCTGAACTCAGCTTAGTGTGTTTGTGCACTGCTGAGCTTTGCTCAGCATTTTTAAAAATGGTCCAGTGATGACAAAGGGTTGGAATATGGCCTTATTTAAACTGCACAGGTGGGAATACACGCAGAACCTGTTAGTTTGATCATTATAGGAACTATGGCAGGTGCAGGAGAGGGAGCGCACATTCAGGTGCAGTGCTGGGGCATGTTGGAGTCCAGGGTCATGGCTGGGCTCCTCATAAAAAACATAATGACAGACTGCTGCAGGGCCAGTACCAAGGCTCAAAAAACAAGTATGAGGCCTGGGACCATCTAGCATGTGAGCTCACCAATGCCGCTGGCATCCCCCGCATTGGTGAGCAGGTCTGTCATCATTATGATGACCTGAAAAAAGGGAAGGGGCACTCTTGGCCCAATGGATCCAAGATGCTTGGGCCCAGAATGCCCCAGAAGTTTGTAAGTATATCAAGTTTTGCTTTACAAAATTGTAATATGAATATCTTATAGACAGATATGCATAATGGTGTGCCCCCCCCCCCATAGCTGCAGAGGAGAGGGCTTGTAACATTGAGGACCATTCTGGATGACTGGCGAGGCTGCACCAACAGTGTGGTGAGTACAGCTATAACTTGCAATATATATAGTCGAATAAAAAAGAAAGTGTAATTGTTTACTGCCATTAGGTATAGTGTGTTCTGAGTGTACTGAATAATGTGTTGATAGACCAACATTGATATAAGTGCCTAATGCCAGGTACTGTGTAATACAGATGAAGGCAGCAAACAAGCTACTATTGATGAAAAGAAGCCAATACTGTGTATGAATGAATCTGTTAATAAAGTATACTGTGCTTGCTATTCTGAAAGTAATAAGTGACTTACATTCGTCATCTGCAGGATATGCTGTACAACTGAATTTAGAATTTTGAATGTAATAAACCACTGTGTCATATCACTCTAAATAAAGCTTATTCCCACAAACTGTTTTGTTTAATCTGGCCTGTGTTGAAGAAATACAAGTGTACAGGTGCTACACAGCAAATATGGGTATAGGTTCATAGGTTCATACTAGGCTATCTGCCCTAGGGCATTTATAAGCCTAGCCAGAATGTGTTTGGCTTTCGCCACCCATTTTAAATTTATTTTGCTATGCCCTTTTTCGAGGTTAGTATACTGTGCCTCTGTCTAACAGTGACACAGAAGTGATACCTGGGGTAAACCTACGATCTCCCATCCACTCATCAAGATTCCTCTTGAAGAGAGTCAATGAGGGACTCTGCCTAACCTGGACTGGGATTTTATTCCAGAGAGAAGGGAGCCTCTGGGTTATGAATCTGTCCCTCCAGCATGTCCTATTTATTTCAGTGCTGAGGTTCAAGTCTCTCGAGCTCGTAGCTCGATGGGATTTGGATTTTCTGAGGTGCAGCATGTCCATTAATTCCGGGTTGGACATGGCTTTATATGTCAGGCACAGATTGCCTCTGAACAGGTGGTATGCCACTGAGTAGAGCTGGAGTTTCTTTAACCGGACAGCATATGGCATCTGTTTGAGCCCGTTGAACCTCTTGGCGAGGTACTTTTGGGGTCTTTCCAGTTGCTGCAGGTGTCTGGTAAGGTACATCCCAAAAGGGGCATTGTACTCAATTATGGGCCTGATGAGGGATGAGTAAAGAGGCACGATGACCTCTCCTGATCTAGATGTGAATCCCTTCATGATTAGGTGGGCTATATAAAATGTTTTTCTAACCACTTTGGCCACGTGGTTGTCAAATGAGAGATTGCTATCAACTTGGGTCCCCAGGTCCCTAATTACTTATTCTGTACTTAATGGATTACCACCTATGTGGTAATTTGTGGGCACTTTGTTTTTGCCAAAGAGGATGACTATACACTTTTTGGCATTTAGCTTGAGGCCATGGCTCTGGCACCAGTTGTCTGTTTCTATGAGGCCCTTTTGGAGGATGCTTGTGTCAGCTAGAGAGTCGATTATGGCGCCCAGCTTGCAGTCATCTGTGAACTTGGTCAGCCACAGTCCTTCCGTGTTGGCCTGTACCTCCGTGAAATATATACCGAACAAGAGAGGTCCCAGGACTGAGCCTTGTGGGACACCACTTGTAACTGGTTTGGAGTCTGACATGGCTCCAGCAATTCTAACCATGTGGGTTCTATCCTTGAGCCAGTTTGCAATCCATCTAGTGACATAGGGGTTTATGTTTAAGCTGGTGAGCTTATCTATAATGCCCGAGTGGGGTATTGTATCGAAGGCTTTTGTGAGGTCCAGGTAGGCTGTGTGGACCACCTTCCCCTCATCAATGGCCTTGGTGACTGTTTCAAAGAAGTCAACCAGGTTTAAGAGGCAGGATCTGCCCTTAACAAAGCCGAACTGGGTAGGATCCAGTGTCTGTAGGTCCCCGATATCTTTATTTATGAGGTCCATGATGATCCTTTCCATAGCTTTGCAGACCAAGCTAGTCAGGCTTATGGGGCGATAGTTTCCAGGATCTGTTGAGGCACCACCTTTATGGAGAGGGACCACTGTTGCTGTACGCCACTCTTTGGGCACATATCCTGTAGTAAGGCTGAGATTGAACAGTAGTTTTATGTTTGCGTTTAGCTCTTCTTGGAGTTCATGTAGGACGCAGCCCGGGACACCATCTGGTCCCATTGATGCTGTGTTTTTTGCTTTGGAGAGGGCAGCTCTTACCTGAGCATCTGAGATGTCAGGGGGGCAGCACTCTGTTGGGATAGATATTTGCCCTTTTGGTGGGGGGGGGGAGTTTGCGCTGAACCTGTCAGCTAGGATGTTGGCAATGTCTGTGGGTTCAGTGTATGTTTTGTCATTTTGGACTAATTCTGGGCATATCTGGGAATTACCACCCAGGTTCCTAACATAAATAAAGAAAGCCTTGTGATTATCCTTAGTGTCCTGTGCAATTTTTCTCTCGAAGCTGGCCTTAGACAATTTTATGAGTGCCCGTAGTTTTTGCTAATACTGATCAGTGATGCCTTCCCTTTTTGGGATTTTGCTCTATCATTTAGTAGCTTCCTCCTTCTATTGTATAGTTTGTTTATGGCTGGGGTCCACCAGACAGGACGTCTGCCTTTGGAGGATTGGGTCTTGGTTTTATTTGGGATCGCATGATCCATGCATTCCTGAAGGTGTTCATAGAATGCGTTTATAAAGGATTCTGCGGTCTGGGCCATATTTTGCACAGGCCCGGGGGCTTTAAAGGATTCCACCTTGGTTTTGAGGAGTGTGAATTGCTTTAGAGAAGTTTTTCACTGTGGTTTTCTGGGCAGGGGGTGGGGTCGGGATGTGAATATCCAGTGAGATTAGTTTATGGTCTGATCTTACCAGTGAGGGATACACTTCTGGTCTGGAGCATAGAGTCCCCATGTTGGTGGTGATCAGGTCCAGTATGTTTTCCCCTCTTGTGGGAGTGGTAACAAGTTGTTCCATAGCATTTGAGTTTATAAATTCTAGGAACCTTTGGGCTAGGGTGTTGGAGCTAGAGTAATGCTCCCAGTCTATGTTTGGGTAGTTGAAGTCGCCCAATATAATGGTGTTTGGAGAGACCTTCATATTTTCCAGTGTTCTCAGAAAGGCCGAGTGGGGTTCCTGGGTTTGGGAGGGTGGTCTGTAGCAGGCTATAAACTGGAAGGCAGTTTTACCCACTGTTAGTTGCACGTGGATAGTCTCTTATGCTTCGTGCTTTGCCACCAACCTGGAGGTGTGGGTATCTTTGATGAATATCGATACTCCCCCTCCTTTTGTGGTTCGGTCCAAGTTTTGGGGCCAAAAAGCATGGTATGAGGTATAACCTGCTAGTGCTGGGGTGCTCTCAGGAGCCCTGAGCATGATGTCACTGAGGTTTGTCTGCTAAGCAGAGGTTATGCCAAAATGTACATGTGGAGCTGTGAAACAAGATACAAGGAAAATTGATATATGTTCTGCACTAAGATCTAAACTTTGAATAGTAAATATGTAATATTTAATATTCCAGAACTTGCTGGAGGGACAAATTCATAACCCAGAGGCTCCCTTCACTCTGGAACAGAATTCCAGTTCATGTTAGGCAGAGCACCTCACTAAATCTCTTCAAGAAGAATCTTGATGAGTAGATGGGGGATCGTAGGTTTGTCCCGGGGATTACTTCCGTGTCACTATTCGACAGAGGCACAGCAAACTAAGCCTTAAAAAGGGCACAGTATACTCAAATCAAGGGGTGGCGTAAGCCAAACAAAATCGGGCTAGGCTTATAATTGCCCCAGGGCAGATAGCCTAGTATGAACCTATGAACCTATGAACCTATTATACTGTGTTCCCTGCAGCATTGGCTTGTGTTAACATTTGCATTTCAGCTATATGCATTCCTGAATGTAGGCATGCTGATGTAGGCAAATATGAGACTGTAATAGATGGATACTGCAAATATATGATGTGCAAATGTATATGGTATGCAACCCAACATCCTGCTATGGTCTGTACAGATCACATATATTCACATCCACTAGGGGTTAAATGTGTACACCTGCACTCAAAGTATCAATACACAGTTCACTAGCTATCTAGCATGCATGAATCTCAGGCATGTATGTTCAACTGTCACTACAGTCCACTTGTATCACATGGTTGGACTGTGTAACCAAGTGAGTTTTAGGCACAAATCAGTCAAGCAACATATAGTAGTGCCCCGGTAGCTCAGTGTGATAAGAAATAGATATATGTTGTTAATTTTTACACACACAGACCACGGTTTGAATCCAGGGACTGGTACGAAGATGTGTTCACAGTGACACATAAGTAATCCTGAATATTTGTAGAAACTGTCAGGTAGTGTTAACAAATATAGTCTCCACAGGGCTCACAGGTAAAGAAATGTTTGTATTAGCTGTATGAAGTGTATACTAATAAACTGTGTACAAATGTTTCAGTGTCCAGCCCCATGCCTACAAATGACAACAGGATAGCTATATACACCATGCACTCTACCTGATACATGTCTTTCAAGTGTCACGTTGTCATGGCTAGTGATCACTGTTGCCAAAAACCTTATGCACAGATATAAATCCAATACAAGTATACCATTAGCACACTCACATAGCATCAGTGCAGGGTACACCTTGTTAGTCATATATGTAACCCTGACATGTACGAGTCCCCTCTACTCATGTACCTAGAGTAGTCACAGCTTGCCTCATAGCATTCCAGGTCAACAGATTAACAGGTATGCATGTGCTACAGTAGCACTAGGCCTCAGGTAGATGTAAGGTGTGGGCAGAGCTGTAGAGTATTGAGCAGCACTGTTGTAATAAATATAGCCTATACAGTTGGTAATGGACTGTTTTTCTCTCCCCCACCCCTTATCTGCATCAGTAATAATTATTCATATACTACGGGTATGTTGTTCTCAAAACCTAATGTTGGGACTTGTGTTCTAGTATTGTTCATATATTTAAATGGTTGTATACTAACATACCTTGTTCAAATTCCATTGTTGGTGCTCTGCCATAACTGTTACTGGCATGCTGTTATTCCATTTATGCATGTGTTCTGTTTGCCATGCAGTTTTTCCAATTCTATTGTTCTAGGATAATTGGAACACCCATGCATGCTGTTATAACTAATGTTGAAATGTTTTGTTCATAACTAACCAATACACTTTGAAAAAACTCCACCCCACAGCACATTTGGGTAGGCCCATCCCCCCCCCCGGGCACGGAGAGGACCCTGCCACCTGACACCAATTCAGAGGTATGGTACACAGGATCATCTAGAGGGACTTGGATGTCTGCCTGCACCAGACTGAGGGCGGCACACCTTGAGGGGCAGGCTGGCCTCATCGTCCAGCCCCCAGCACAGCCACTTTTGGGCTGCGAAGGGGCAGTGATGACTGCCCATGGGTGCGGACCTCAGTCCCACTGTTTCCATCTGGGGGCATGTGGCCCTCTGATTCCCAATCACTCTCCCCGTCCAAGGTGTTTACCCCCTCATGTGTCATACACTGCCCTTGTCTGCTGTCTTGTCTGTTGGCAAAAGCAAAACCTCTCCTACCCAACTTACCTCCCCAAACTTACCCATAACCCTTCCCCAACATCACACTCCCACCTTAAAAAAGGGGCATCTGCCCCCCAAAAAATCAAGTCTCATACATAGCTCTCCATTTCACCCCCATTTATACTGATGTTAATCAATTTACCCTTGAATTACTCAACAAATGTATTTCACCCACACCCCTCCCTGTGGGGTGTGAGGCTCTAAATTCTAAATTGTTTACATCATTCAGAGCTGTTGCTCACAAGAAATGGTGAGCTATGGTCCTTTCCTGCACCCGTCCTGCACATTTCTAGCTGTCTTTCATAATGTTTACCCCCCTGCTTGCCCCCATTTCATAATTTTCCTTTCACCCTTTTTTCTTTTTTTTTTTTGAAAATATTGCAGGTTTAAGCAGGAGTAAGCACCGCTAAGCAAAGCAAAGGGAACCTAAGCATCTCTTGGCATCGCTTAGCATTGTGCAAAACCATGCAAACCCACTTAAGACTGCTGTAATTGCTCTATCTCATACAGCCACTGTTCTGTCCAGCAACAAAATACCCAGGCCTGCCAAGTCTCAAACCCAGGTTCCTATGCACTAGAGTCATAGTAGTACACCACAATGCCAAATCAGCAGTGAGAACTGCTAATACTTTTCTGAATATATCATGCATTACAGTCATTTAACATTAGGGGGGGAAATATATCACTGCCAACTCTTGAACCCAGGACACTGCACACTACAGTCAGAGCAACACACCGCTAAGCCAAATCAGCTGTATGAGTTAGTGATGTCTTTGTGAATATATCATGCATTACAGTCATGTAACAGGGAAAAAAGACAAATCTGCCAATTCTTGGACACAGAACCTTCTGAACCGGAATCACAGCAACACACACTACACCAAATCAAAACTGGTTGCTCCTACCACAGTCACTGACACTCACAGTAGCACATTAAAGGCCTGCAGGGTGGGACACATTTCACAATTATGAATATGTGTAACAGATGTTGTCTACCACTCTCTGGATGGCACTATTATGTAATATATGCACCACAGGCACATGCCTCACCTGGACTGTTGTGGGTACACTTAACCAGGTCATGCAGTGACACAACAGCTGATACCACACCCTCACTGGCAGTAACAGCTTGCTCTCCCCCAATGTCTTTACAATCTCTAATCTGACTCCTGGTCAGAATGCAGCAACTGTGGCCTGCTACACATGCAACAGTATGTCGAGCTACCTGCTACAGACCTAACATTGCTCCCAAACACCTAGAGCTGGGCAGCCACTCAACAGCCAAACATAAAGGGTTGGGGGGACTGTTGAGGTTTTAAGGGACTTTTCTCAGTCTGCCCCTACAAACATACAAAGCTGATAGACCAACATCAATTGTAGCAGCATGCACAGTCAGATAGAAAAGGATCTATGACACTGACATCTGCATGTTTCCTTACTCACCCCAACACACATTTACACAGTACACTGCTACAGAATCTGAAAGTCTGTTAACAATGGCTAGACATAGCATTTAAAACTGTGGACATAGCACATCAATCCAAACAGTGGACAGTATTTCCACCTACCCTCTGTGATGCTCTAGCTCCCCCACCTCAATAATGTTCTCCTCACAGGCCAGGAAAAGGGATAAGACCAACATGAAGGCCTTAATTATAGCACTGTGTTGCCATGCCATTGGCTAATGGAAAGGAAACACACCTGTTTTGGATGCAATTAGCAAGTGGGAGACACAGATTGGTGCAAAGGCCATTACCTGTTCATGAGCATTACCTACAAAAGGTTTATGCTAAACAGGTCTGACATTTCTTCATGAAAGCATACTGTGATTCTTTGCAACACTACTTGCGGATTTCTTCTGACAAAGGAGTACAGCACTATACCAGATATGTCATGCAATTAAGCATGTAATGGAATGCAGATGGGGGGAATACAATCATGGGAAATATGAATTTAAACAGTAGGTCTCAATAACACTTCCTGGACTGACAGATTGCTGTTAGTCTGCTGTCTAGCATCTATGGCCATCCTGATGGTTCTGTCTGCAGTGACGTAGATCCCAGCTCTGGCCCCTGAGTCACCCCAGCAATGGTCAGCTCACATATGACTACTACTGGATTGTCTGTTGTACAATGCTGACTGTGACACAGCCCAGCTAACTGGGATGTAAATAATCATATATCATTTGTGAATACTAATATGATACATATGCTTGTCTTACAAATGTAAGAGACCTATATATGTTACGTGGATATTAAACAACTGGTGCAAAAGTGTGTGTTGAACTGTATGTCATGTACTGAGCTTATACCTCTCAACTATTCAGAGTTTTGCAGACTGACCACGTTTGCCTCATATTTTTAGTCATTTTCTCATACGTTTGTGTTTTGTCTGGAAAATTACCGGTAAATCATTAAAGACTGAAGTCATAAAATAATAGCACACATTTAAATGTCAGCTGTCATATCCTTCAAAAAATTCATGTGAATGCAAAACCTGGTATTCTATCAACTGTCTAAGTGTGGAAGAGCAATATTTATAAACTGTCATTATTTTTGGGCCTTTGTTCCCCCTTTAATTGTGCCTTTGTCCAGATGTCTTGTTCTAAGAGGTTGAGAGGTACGACTGAGCTTCAAGAGTATAACCACAGTGTACTGCACTGGCAAAGAACAAAAATGTATATCAAATATTATCTGTGCAAATGTATGAATCAATAGTAGAAGCTGGATGCCTTGAGCATACAGACATAAGTTGCAAAACTTCAAGTAAATAAGCTGAACTTGTTTATGAATGTGTTATCTCAGTTTCAGTGCAGCAAGCAAGCATAAATGTGTACAGATAGAAGTTTTTGTAATGTCTTGAAACATAAATAATTACTAGATTGAAAATGTAAAAGTGTTTAACTGTGTTATGACTTCCAGTTCTACATAAACATCAGACAGATATGTACTTCTGATGCAGAGAAGTTAAAATGTATGTTAGTTGCTGTTAGCCTGGGAACTGAGGGCAGGTGACAAACACTGATGTAATCTGAACTAACTCAGAATTAATGTTGATTATTACTTTCAGACCTGTCTCAGAGAAAGACCTTTGCATTTTGTATGTGTCTTTGTATCTGACAACATCCACTCATCTGTATTTGCCTTGCTAATAGTAATGAACTAGGGAAATGTAAAATCATTTACATATAGATGGGAATATAGTATATCTGTCTGATGTTTGTGTGGCCTGCATTGCTCTGAGTATCACTCATCTCTGCAGTTAATTTTGATTTGAAGCTCTTTATCTAAGGTTTGATCACTTCTATTTTGCATCTTATTCTAGTATTACATTTGTTTTGTTTTAAGTTTCTGCTCTGTTGGAGTTTTAAGAGTTCCCCCTTTACTCACCAGTCCTTGTTGCCTTTGTAAATTTGGTGGCTTTTGAGTTGCCTGCCCCTACTATAAATCTCATTTTAGACACTCATCCCCATCCCATCTCATCAGCTTATTCTACTGAGTAGAGAGAGAGATAATTTGGGAAGGCCCACCCCCTTAGTTTCTCAACCTTAAATTTTTTGTTTCATCCCTTCTCACTTAACCTAAAAAAAATTACTGTATTTGTGTTTCTTCCTACTTTATTACTTTATTTTTCTTTTACTGCCTGTTCTTAAAAGTACTCAATTGCACTTATTCTGCTGCATTTATTACTACTTGTTAATAGCCTGATTAAATTGTAACTGTTATTCTAAGAACCAAATAAGAAGTCCGCCACGGAATCCAGACACAAACGGAAGTTGTTTCAAAGTATAAAAATCTTTTATTCCAAACGAAACCAAGAAGAGTATCCACAAGCGCTTTCACTTGGATATTCCAAGCTTTGTCAAGTAGTTTTAATGTTCCAAAACAACTGTTTAAATAGTTAGTAGGCTCTAATTAAGCCAATAAACTTGTACTTAATTAGTCAATTGTCATTAATAATTAAAACTCTTACAAACCAATATTAAGCACTAAAATTCAGTTACCAATGCTGCTTACTATATGCTGCATACAAATTCTGCAGTTTATCATTTATTTAAACTACAAATCAGTACATGTAGATGTTATTACAAAACACAATGTTTCTTTAAACTATATTTTGAATTTAAACCTGGTTGGTGCCTTTTGAATGTGTTTATCTATAAAAACATGAATAAAACAAGTGATCCACATTGTGTGTTTTCCAACCCTCCC
The DNA here is from genome assembly GCF_019279795.1 of Protopterus annectens. Taxonomy (NCBI): domain Eukaryota; kingdom Metazoa; phylum Chordata; order Ceratodontiformes; family Protopteridae; genus Protopterus; species Protopterus annectens. The sequence goes on from NC_056726.1 coordinate 610,574,915, forward strand.
AACCCCCCCCCCTTTTTTTTCTTCCTTTACACATGATTTTCTCCTGTTACCACTAATTTATCTTACCATATAAAGTATACAAATATAAAATATATATCACCATTCTAATAAATTTTCTACAAACTTGTGTTGTAGCAGGTAGGCTATAGTCTAGCCCTTCTCATTTTTAAAACTGGCTTGATACTAATAGTGTAATTTAAACCAGGCCAGTTACTGGCATCTAATCTCAACTGCCATGTTAACTCCTTGTACTCGAGAGTGGACTCCCAGTCCCCCCCTCGAGGCTGTTGTTCTACCTGCTCAACTACCATAAATTTAAAATTATGGTTCGGACATGTAAGGGAATGTTTGTATAGTGCATTAGATTCTTTATTCTTTGCTATTTCGTAAAAATGCTCGTACATTCTTTTTCTAAGTTCCCTTTCCGTCTTACCAACATAAAAACTTTTGCAGAACATGCACACCACTAAATATACAACCCCCTTAGAATTACATGTAAAATATTTGGGGGATTTTATCCTCATTTTTCTAGAAGGTAAATATACCCCTATATCCTCCATAATTGCATGACATTGGTGACAAGCTCCGCATTTGAAAGTACCCATTTTCTTTGTTACACTTCTGTCTCTTCCTTTCCTTTCAAACATCTCTTTTAGATTTGTACCCTTCTTTTTAATAAATGTTGGTTTGTGAGGTAATATGTTCTTTAATTCTTCGTTGGACATAAGTACTGGCCAACATTTACTAATAATCCTTTGAATGAAATCTGAAGAAGCGCGGTTGCACCGCGTGAAAGCGCTTATTCCTTTTTTGTTCCTGTTTCTGTTCTTGATTAAAAGAATATATATTTTTACAACGAAGTGTCATCGTTTCATGTCAGCACAGGTGTTGCAGCTCTGCATATGGTTTTTGGTTTGTTCCGTTCAACAATTTGGTGACTTACTATTGCTAGTATCAACGGCTGAAGTTGCAGGAATACCTCACTGAATTGTCCTAAGTGGCTGGTTCACCGCTTCTGTTCTTTACATTTTTCTAGAAGGTAAATATACCCCTATATCCTCCATAATTGCATGACATTGTTGACAAGCTCCGCATTTGAAAGTACCCAGTTTCTTTGTTATACTTCTGTCTCTTCCTTTCCTTTCAAACATCTCTTTGAGATTTGTTCCCTTCTTTTTAATAAATGTTGGTTTGTGAGGTGATATGTTCTTTAATTCTTCGTTGGACATAAGTACTGGCCAACATTTACTAATAATCCTTTCAATTTCAAGAGCTTGGTCACAATGTGTGTAAATAAATTTGGGACCAGCGAATTCATTCTGTTTAGTAACTAGGTTTTCCCTGCTTGTGTCCCCCTTCCCCACCAATGGGTAATATATTGTATTCCTTTTGTCCATTACTTCTTTCAGTAATGCCTTGAATAAATCCAGAGGGTAACCTCTTTCTGTAAACATGTTTTGTAATGTTTTGACCTCATTAGAGAAGTCCAACTCTGTACTGCACATTCTGGACCCTCTAATTAGTTGTCCTTTAAGAATACCCTTTTTCTGTGAAAAAGGGTGTGCACTATGAAAGTGCAAAAATGAGTTTGAAAAGGAATCTTTTCTATAAATTTTTGATTGAAAAGTTTTCTTAGTGTAATCTTTGTAAAGATTAACATCCAGATAGTGCAATTCATTTGCTGTTACTGTGTGCGTAAACTTGAGAAAGGATGTGGAACTGTTGATGTGTCCCAAAAATTCTGACAATGAATCTTGTGTTCCTTTCCACAAAATGCAAATGTCATCCAAAAATCTCCTATAAAAAATTATATGGCCATCTCAAGGTGGGGTAAATACAAATTCTGACTCCCATCTATGGAGTACTACATTTGCATAGATGCTAGCACATGGTGCCCCCATTGCCACTCCTTTAAGTTGTTTAAAGATTTCTCCATTGAAAAACACCAAGTTGTTTTCAAGTATAATGGTCATAAATTCTGTCATCAGATTTATTAAGTTGCCATTCAGATCAGTTTCTTGAATAAAAAATCACTGAACCACTGCAATCCAAGTTCATGTGGTATACTTGGAAACAAATCCTTGATGACAATCGTTACCATTAACAGATCTGGGTCAAAACTGTCACAAGGTACATCTCTCAAAAACTCCCATGAGTCTTTGCACACGTTTTTCAGTAAATGTGTGTACTTTTTGGTCACAAAGTCTACAAATTTAGCTAGTGGTTCTGTAATACCACCACTACCAGATACTATTGGTCTGAATGGCAATGGGTCTATCCCCTTGTGTGTCTTTGGGATTCCAAATATTATTGGAAGCTTAGGTTTAGGAACGTACAAAAAGTTGAAAGATTTTTCACTTATAACGCCCTGAAGTAAATAATCGTTCAAAGCATATTTGATTTTAGCCCAGGATATATTAACTTCATTTTTCGACACCATCATGTATTGTTCATCATTATGGAGCATTTGGTGGAGGTGTTCCTCATAATTACTGTCGTACATGAGAACAATACCCCCACCCTTGTCTGGTTTGATTACCCTTATGTTGTCCCTTTTCAATTTTTGAATGTAGTCCCTTTCCACTTGATTTAAATTTTTTTTCTCTGTTCTTGTGTACGTTAAAGCCCTAAATTCAGTTTCCACTAACTGTTCAAACAGTTTAATCAACAAATGCATTGGAGGATTAAATAAGCTTTTCCTGCTTAATCCAGAGTTGTTCTGTGTTTGCTGCTTGAACAAATACTGTAAGTTAAGGCTTCTCGTAAAGAGTTTTAAATCAATTAAAGTGGAAGGTAAGTTGCATTTTCTGTTTGGGATAAAATGCAACCCCTTAGTGAACACATTGAAGGCAATGTCATCGGGACTTGTTTCTGTATAATTATAAATAGTGAATTTGGACCTTACATGTAACTTACATGTTCCATGTGAAGTGTTGACAATTGTTCCTCCCTTCTTCACTTTATTTCTAGAATTTCCGGTGTCCATTTCTTCCTCCCTGGTGTCTAATGAGCAATAAGTTTCTTTTTGACCTAAGTATCCCAACTGCGGGCTTGATTTTGTCTCCACCCCATTGGTCTCCCGGGGTGCTGGTAAAAATCCTGTGTAGACCCTTTACGCTCTTTCTGTGCTAGCCTTGCACTTCTCCTAGGTGGTTCATTTACCCAATTGTTAACCTGGGCTTGATTATCTTAACGTACACAAGAACAGAGAAAGAAAATTTAAATCAAGTGGAAAGGGACTACATTCAAAAATTGAAAAGGGACAACATAAGGGTAATGAAACCGGACAAGGGTGGGGGTATTGTTCTCATGTACGACAGTAATTATGAGGAACACCTCCACCAAATGCTCCATAATGATGAACAATACATGATGGTGTCGAAAAATGAAGTTAATATATCCTGGGCTAAAATCAAATATGCTTTGAACGATTATTTACTTCAGGGCGTTATAAGTGAAAAATCTTTCAACTTTTTGTACGTTCCTAAACCTAAGCTTCCAATAATATTTGGAATCCCAAAGACACACAAGGGGATAGACCCATTGCCATTCAGACCAATAGTATCTGGTAGTGGTGGTATTACAGAACCACTAGCTAAATTTGTAGACTTTGTGACCAAAAAGTACACACATTTACTGAAAAACGTGTGCAAAGACTCATGGGAGTTTTTGAGAGATGTACCTTGTGACAGTTTTGACCCAGATCTGTTAATGGTAACGATTGACATCAAGGATTTGTTTCCAAGTATACCACATGAAATTGGATTGCAGTGGTTCAGTGATTTTTTTTATTCAAGAAACTGATCTGAATGGCAACTTAATAAATCTGATGACAGAATTTATGACCATTATACTTGAAAACAACTTGGTGTTTTTCAATGGAGAAATCTTTAAACAACTTAAAGGAGTGGCAATGGGGGCACCATGTGCTAGCATCTATGCAAATGTAATACTCCATAGATGGGAGTCAGAATTTGTATTTACCCCACCTTGGGATGGCCATATAATTTTTTATAGGAGATTTTTGGATGACATTTGCATTTTGTGGAAAGGAACACAAGATTCATTGTCAGAATTTTTGGGACACATCAACAGTTCCACATCCTTTCTCAAGTTTACGCACACAGTAACAGCAAATGAATTGCACTATTTGGATGTTAATCTTTACAAAGATTACACTAAGAAAACTTTTCAATCAAAAATTTATAGAAAAGATTCCTTTTCAAACTCATTTTTGCACTTTCATAGTGCACACCATTTTTCACAGAAAAAGGGTATTCTTAAAGGACAACTAATTAGAGCGTCCAGAATGTGCAGTACAGAGTTGGACTTCTCTAATGAGGTCAAAACATTACAAAACATGTTTTCAGAAAGAGGTTATCCTCTGGATTTATTCAAGGCATTACTGAAAGAAGTAATGGACAAAAGGAATACAATATATTACCCATTGGTGGGGAAGGGGGACACAAGCAGGGAAAACCTAGTTACTAAACAGAATGAATTTGCTGGTCCCAAATTTATTTACACACATTGTGACCAAGCCCTTGAAATTGAAAGGATTATTAGTAAATGTTGGCCAGTACTTATGTCCAACGAAGAATTAAAGAACATATTACCTCACAAACCAACATTTATTAAAAAGAAGGGTACAAATCTAAAAGAGATGTTTGAAAGGAAAGGAAGAGACAGAAGTGTAACAAAGAAAATGGGTACTTTCAAATGCGGAGCTTGTCACCAATGTCATGCAATTATGGAGGATATAGGGGTATATTTACCTTCTAGAAAAATGAGGATAAAATCCCCCAAATATTTTACATGTAATTCTAAGGGGGTTGTATATTTAGTGGTGTGCATGTTCTGCAAAAGTTTTTATGTTGGTAAGACGGAAAGGGAACTTAGAAAAAGAATGTACGAGCATTTTTACGAAATAGCAAAGAATAAAGAAACTAATGCACTATACAAACATTCCCTTACATGTCCGAACCATAATTTTAAATTTATGGTAGTTGAGCAGGTAGAACAACAGCCTCGAGGGGGGGACTGGGAGTCCACTCACGAGTACAAAGAGTTAACATGGCAGTTGAGATTAGATGCCAGTAACTGGCCCGGTTTAAATGACACTATTAGTATCAAGCCAGTTTTAAAAATGAGAAGGGCTAGACTATAGCCTACCTGCTACAACACAAGTTTGTAGAAAATTTATTAGAAAGGTGATATATATTTTATATTTTTATACTTTATATGGTAAGATAAATTAGTGGTAACAGGAGAAAATCATGTATAAAGGAAGAAAAAAAAAGGGGGGGGTTGGGAGGGTTGGAAAACACACAATGTGTATCACTTGTTTTATTCATGTTTTTATAGACAAACATATTTAAAAGGCACTAATCAGGTTTAAATTCAGAATATAGTTTAAAGAAACATTGTGTTTTGTAATGACATCTACATGCACTGATTTGTAGTTTAAACAAATAATAAACTGCAGAATTTGTATGCAGCATATAGTAAACAGCATTGGTAACTGAATTTTAGTGCCCAATATTGGTTTACAAGAGTTTTAATTATTAATGACAATTGACTAATTAAGTACAAGTTTATTGGCTTAATTAGAGCCTACTAACTATTTAAACAGTTGTTTTGGAATATTAAAACTACTTGACAAAGCTTGGAATATCCAAGTGAAAGCGCTTGTGGATACTCTTCTTGGTTTCGTTTGGAATAAAAGATTTTTATACTTTGAAACAACTTCCGTTTGTGTCTGGATTCCGTGGCGGACTTCTTATTTGGTTCTTGGTCTGTGGTTCTACATTTGGTTTAACTGTTATTCTAAGCCTTTTGTTTTAAGTAGTTGGGCTTCAGGCCAGTTGTTTTACATTAAGAAGGTTTGAATTTGTTTAAATTGGTTTGCTCTTGTTTGCTACTGTTATATTTAAGTGTGCATTTGTTCTCCTGTGTTAAATTGACATAAACAGAGTTTAAATATCTTTAGCATAGTCTGGTTACAGGTTTTTCTGTATTCAGATCTGTTTGTGTGATTCCTGTGTTTCATGCTCTGCCATCTTGTGTTGGCCAGTATCTGCCTGCACTTACTGGGAGTAAGTGAACTGGTTGGAACTGGGGCTGGCATAGGATGCTGAGTTAAGAGCTCAGGGACAAGGGTTGACTGGTCAGTTCCAGTGTTACTGTTTTACCTTCGTTTTTGTGATATTTAAACCCAGCATTTGCATGGGTTTGTGCTTGTTTGCCCATTGCGCACCACCACCACTGTGCTGTTTTAACCCTTTGTGAGGTATCTCAGTTGCAGTTTTTCCCTTACCAGCACTCCTGTGTAAGTGAGGCCCTCACTTGCAGCTACTGTACTGATTTTATCCAGCCATACTCACACCTATAGGCACTCTCCTCAGATAGTGCCCAGTCTACTATCCCTGACCTCTCTTCCACAAATTCTGATAACCATGGATGGACAATTTCCTGTGGTTTCTCCTGCTAGTCTGGTTGATATGGGTATCCTGAGACAGTGTAGTAACTGCCTTATGTACACAGACAGCCGTCTACTACTACCACCTAGGAGCATAATATGTGAAAGATGCAATCACATTAAGAACCTAGAATCCTTGCTGTTTCAGTCACAAGCCAGTACATGATTGACAGACCATGATGCTATGCCACAGATGGCTTTCATCTGTCTTCCCTGGGTTTAGGCTTCTGGCAAAAGTTCTTGCCTCCCCCATAGTGCCTTTTTCAGGCAAAGTCGTAAGCACAAAATTACCAACATGAAAAATTATTATAATTGAAATTTAAAGGTCATGCTATTAAATGCTAGGAGCCTTAGCATGAAACTGCACTCATTCTAAGCACTCCTTGCCCTGGAGGATGCTGACATTTGTGCAGTCATGGAAACCTGGTTCAAAGCTGTGGAGAATACCACAACCTTATCAGGTTACTCATCCTACCATACTTTCAGACCCCAAATGGAGGGCTTCAAAGCCAAAGGAGGTGGAGTTTCAATACTTATCGAAGACATACACACCTCCAGGCTGGTCAAATGGTATGATGCACTGGAGACACTTCAAGTGCAGTTAACTGTTGACAAAACACCTATTCAAATCATAGCTAGCTACACACCCACAGCCATGACTCAGGTCACCCACTCCACCTATCTGGACTTACTTGAATCCATCAAGATTCAACACTCTGCCTTGATCCTGGGTGACTTTACCCAACCATAGAGTGCAGGACCTATTGTAGCACAAACGTGAACACCCAGAGATTCCTCGACTTTGTCAATTCTAATGCATTGGATCAGCTGGATGACACCCCTATGAGAGGTGAAAATATCTTGGACCTGCTCCTAACCAACATGAGTAGCTACTGTAGCACTCCTACAGTATCATCCTCCTTGGTAAGATCAGACCATAAAGTGATCACTTTTGAAGTCACCATCTCCCATGACCCTCCCTTTGTCAGGGTCAAATGAAAAAAACTTTTCTAAAGCTGGCTACATTCTCCACAGAGCAGATATAAGCACCTTCACAGCCACCATCCTTTCAGTTGGAACAATCACTAATGTCCAAGCCTACACCAAAAAACTATATGAGCACCTACATAACTGTATGGACTCAGCAATACCTGACAGGACCAAATCATCTTCCTCAAGGAAGAGTAAACCTGTCTGGTGGACAGCAGCAATAAACAAACTCTATAATAGAAGGAACAAATTGCTCTCCAGGGCCAAGAAGGAGCAGGTGCCAAGTTGGAAGCAATTTCTCCTTTGTCTGAACAAGTAAATAAGGTCACTGGTGAAATCCTGTAAAGCTAACTTTGAATTCAAATTGGCCACATCCACCAAGGACAATCGCAAGGCCTTCTTCACATATGTCAGCAATCTCAAAGGCAACACCCAAATCTGCTCTGAAATGGTAGTCATTAACATCACATACACAAACGCCATAGATATAGCCAACCTGCTGGCAGACAGGTTCAGTGAAAACTTGATTGAGTATTGTCTTGTTCCTTTATTAGTTATTATTAAATATAGTTAAACCTTGTAATTCTGTCTGGTCTGTATAGAACTAAGTAAGCTCTTAGAGTACTTGCATATGTATTTGGTGACACTGTATACCCCACTGCAATTGCCTTGGTCTTCGTCACACTTACCATTTGGCTAATAGGCACATCACACAGTAGGATTCGTCACCCTTTGGTAAGGGCCTTAGAGTAGCTGATAAGGAGCTGGATTGTGGCAATCAGAACTACCTTTAAGTCTGAGCAGACGGGGCCATAGCTAGTAAACCTGTGCCAGCCTTTCCCAGGATTGTATGTGTATGTGATTCATAAATCAAATCTCAAAGTGTGTGTGTCTGCTACTTGGGCAGGGACATGACACACTGGTCAGACAGAGAGGGTGATGGATGTTTTAGTTTGACTGCTCTGGTGAGATGTTAACCATATAGCTGTGCCTGTGGGGAGTCTTACTGGAGAGAGAGAGAGAGAGAGAGAGAGAGAGAGAGACCAGCCTAGACTGACTGTGATCTCTGTGTGCTCTGGAAGGTAATTGTACTTTACTATGTTTGTACTTGTCATCCTCCCATGGTGTACATCCCTCACTGGTGGTAGTGGTGAGAATTGAGGTTCCTTGATTACTGGGCCAGTGCATGGGGCATCACACTGACAGTACATACTGGTGGATACAGTTGGTATATCACATCATGTACCATCATTGAGCCCCTCTCAGTCTGCCAATAGCATTCAGGATTATTTCACAGATTGTCCAGGTCTCCCTGACTATTTGTGACATACTCTGGCTAGGTCAGTGTGTGTTCCACACTTGTATCTGATTGCCTGACACCTATGGCTAGCATACTTTGTGAGCCCTTGCAGCAGGTCAGCAGTTTATAGGTACTAGTAGTGGGGGGATTCTGGCTGTGGCTCAGCAGTTGTGCATACATACTGAGCATACAATGTAAGGGAATGGATACAGTACCAGATATTCATGTACCATTAATGCGTCCCCAGGGGTCTGTCATGTCGCAACCATATTCCCCAAACTATATTTACAACCATCATGTATTGTCCAACTGGTGTCTGGAAATACACATTTGTCTGGCAGCGGGGGGGGGGGGTCTACATCTATCAGGCACATACACACATTCTGCAAACATCTAGGTACTGCAGATGTCAGACACCTATGAGGAGGTCACCCTACAACACATATGTGCTGCTCTCTGTTATTGTGTAGCTCAGATGTTCCAGGAATGTCAACATGCATGTGTAGTAGCACTCATCTATTTGTGGGGTGTAGGCTGGATGACATGGTACTGTAACGCTGCACATAGGGGACACCCAGCAGTCAATGGCAGTGATGTGTATGGACACATAGCAACACAGTCTGTCACAGCAGTCAGACAAATTCTGGTATTCCTGGTACTATACGAGGTTACTAGGCTATGGGCCCTGAGCAGCCATATGCCTAGGCCACATTTTAACCCATGTGCATGCAAGGCAGCAGTTGATGTCCCCATCCAACAGGGACCCACCTGGTATCCCAAGGATATATATAGTGTTAACCATCCAGTTGATCAGGTTACACCTGCAAAGGTGTAGGTAGCTACCCTGCCTGATGTGAACAGGGTGCCCATTCCACTGCAGGGTGATTGTGTGGGACACACATCTGAGTTGCCAACAAGGCCAGTTCATGTCACTCACCAGGTGGAGGTTGTGTGTGTGTTAACAGAGTGGAGCATTACTTGCACTCATGCAGCAGCTACAACAATGTGTAGTCCATGAATGCCTGGCATGCTAGAGTGAGGTCACTCCTGAGGAGTATGTATGAAACCGGGTAGAGGGTTGGCCTTATAGCCTATAGCTGTATGGTAGATGCTTGATGGCCTGCCATTCCCTGCTGTGGAACCTCTGTGATGTCACCAGCTGCTGCATGTGCTATGTGATGTGAATGATGAACAGAGAATTATGCACATTAATGGTCCTCATTAGGGGGAGCATGAAACATCAGGCTCAGTGGGCCAAGGCATGCTGTAATGACAGTATGTTGCCGATACCCACATAAATACTGTGTTGATAGATGGCAGGGGTATGATGTGGGTGTTAGCGGTAAATAGTGTTGGCAAACGTGGATGTGTATGGCTTGTACATAATGGTGGCCAATGTATGCAGTCCTGTGATGTGTTCCCTTGTTCATGACTTTCAGGTGGGATGTAGCAAAAATGGAACCCGGCATTCTCAGAAGCGGAGACCTCTCCAATCATTGATGCCCTCAGACTCCATCATCGGGTACTGTTGGGAAGGGGCTGACAAAACCTGCAACAATGCACTACCATGTGGACAGAACTGGTAGCAACAATGTGGGCCACTGGGACAGGAGCTATGAACAGGGCTGACACAGTGCCACAGATCTCATATACACTGCACAACAAAGGACTGCAGCTGTGGTCAGGGACTATGCTGGCACAGGTGGAGGGCATGCTACTCAAGCACCACTCTCAGCCACTGAGAAGCTCCTCACAAACGTTGGTTCAACCACTGCCTCCCAGGAAATCATGACTACATATGTTGTGGAGGTGGATGGCACAGATTTCACAGTCAAGGAGCGTCTGGTTAAGGCCCCAGTGGGCATCACATTAATATTGTAATATTTATACTGGCAAGCTATTGCATACCTGACTGCATATGTCAGATCAGTCTGCATTTGTGGATGGGAATTTGTAATGCACACATGTGCACACATATTGTGAATATCAGCAGTTTCGGTAGTATCACAGCTTGTAGTGTACATGTTCATAAATGCACATATTATCCTGTACCAATACCGCATATGTGTGTGCTGACAATAACTCTCACCCAGAGCCCCATAGATCCCTCTGGTCTGGCTGGGGAACATCAACCTGAAGCCTGTGAGTGATGAACTGTCATGTTGTGGCTCACCTATACCCTAGGCATGTTAAGGGCAGACAGTTTTCCATGCACATAACTGTTAAGCTTAGCCATATTGCAATATGTGCATGTTTACTTGTGGTGGAGTTCACTGCAGTGCATCAAATTGTTTATCACAGGAGACTATTTGCAGGAGCTATAACATATTAGCACTACTTTTGTGTAGGTATAGCCACTGTGCTATACAGGGCACATTAGTAGTGTGTACACAGGTACAATGTGTTAGGCGAAGGTCCATCATATACCCCCACTTCTCATGTATCTCACAGGTGTACAGTAGTAGCAACATTAACTGGACATAGCTGCACTGCATGTTGTTGAGGGCTTGTCCTGAGTATGTCTGTTGTGGTCTGATTGTGTGTCATGCATGGCATGTGTCAGAAGGTGTGGTCTATATAATTCCTTTGTGGCACCCACCTGTATGTTTGTGTGTGTGTGTGTGTGTGTGTGTGTGTGTGTGTGTGTGTGTGTGTGTGTGTGTGTGTGTGTGTGTGTGTGGATCAGCAAACATTATAGTGCAGGAAGTAATTTACTTATATTGTCTTCCCCTCACAGGTGAACATAAGGGTTGGGTCCCTCCCCCTCACAACCTGATGTCAGTGTCTCATCAGCCTCTGATGATGATAGTGGCCATAGTGAGACAGAGGTAGGGTTGTTGGGGGCTGAATCTGTACCATTGGTTGATATCCCACTTCCACCCGAATGTCCCCCAAATGGTTAGTATGCCCACACATACCCAGTCCCCAGCAGCCACAGATATTGGACAGTCAGAGGGTGGTAGCATCAAACAGGGTAGTGTGGTAACTACAGCATCTGTGACTGTAGAGACTAGCCATAGCCAGAGAGCTGGCAAGGTCCCACACAGCAGGGGTGGCTCCTGCCATTGGGCTGCAGGACTGCAGTCTGCCCAGCTATAAACAAAAAAGAAAAAGAAAATATAAAATAAAAGACAATACAAAAATAAAGTGAGTCGCAAAACATCGCGCATGTGCACTCGTGGCATTTCCAGATTGCTGGTGAACCAATCTGGAGCATGCTCACAGATTCCAGGCTGTCTCACTAGCAGTCCAGATTAGGAAGAGAGCATTCAGCAGTGCTATCCTAGAAGTCTATGCATTTACAACTGCATAGACTTAAAGGGGGATCGGACTGCAACGTCCACAGGCTGGGTAGCATCCAGCCTGCTCTCACGGGAAGGACGTCTTGTTCTTGTCGCGGGCTTGGATGTTATAAGGTGGATGCGTTTTACAGACTTTGAGGAAGGACTTGCTTGGATATTACAAAGTGGATGTGTGTTTTACAGACTTGGAGATGACTTTGAGGTAAGGAAGGTGTGTGTGTGTGTAAAATTGAACCCTCTACCTTGGGCCCTGGTGGCAAGAACCTGAATTCCTTACCCACCACCATTTGTAAAATATTTGCAGATTTTTCCCTCATATTTGTTCTGTTCTGGTCTTCATAAAATCTGTGGTTTCTGTATTTTTGTGTCCTTGCAAAGTCAATAGTGCAGTGGTGCAGTGGTAGCATTGTTACCTGACAACTATAGGTTCTCTGGTTTTGTTCTTGGGTGAGGTGTCTTCTATGTGGAGTCTGCATGTATTCCCTGTGTTTGTGTGGGTTTGATCTGGGGTCCTCCCATTTTCAAAAACATGTGCCCAGAGCATTTCTCCCTGGGCCTCTGCTGAAAATTGTTTTTTGTTCCAAGTCAGACTTGGTTAGCAAATGTTAAATAAATAAAAATGGCAAGCATTTAAATTTCAGACTTCATATCCATAGGTTCTTAGGTTCATAGGTAGGTACTAGGCTATTGGCCCTAGGGCCTATACAAGCCTTGCCAAAAATGTACCCTGGCTTTCGCCACCCAAGAACATTATTTTCCTGTGCCCCTGTCAAGCAGAACCACAGAAGTGATCCCCGGGGTGAATTTCTTATTACCCATCTAGTCATCAAGTTTTTTCTTGAAGAGTGCTAATGAGGAGCTCTGTTTGACATAGATAGGTAGTCTGTTCCAGAGTATGGGAAGTCTCTGGGACAGGACTCTATCCCTCCAGCATGTTCTGTTTATTGTGGTGACAAGGTTTAGGTCCCTAGAGCATGTAGCTTGGAGGGATTGGTATTTCTTTAACTGGAGCATGTCCAACAGCTCTGGGTTTGACATAGCTTAGTATATTAGGCAGAGATCGCCTCTGAGTAGGCGATATGCGACGGATTAAAGCTGGAGTTTTTTGAGATGGTCTGCGTAAGGCAACTGTTTGAGGCCAGCAATCCTCTTTGTGAGGTATTTTTGTGGCCTTTCCAGTTGTTGTAGATGTCTTGTGAGGTACATACCAAAAGGGGCATTGTACTCTATAATGGGTCTAATGAGTGATGAGTCGAGGGGAACAATGACCTCTTTTTTTCTGGATGAGAAATCTTTTGTGATGAGGTGTCCAACGTAGAAGGATTTCCTGACCACTTTGGCGATGTGATTATCAAAGGAGAGACTACTGTCCACCTGTGTCCCAAGGTCTCTTATCACACTTTTGGTGTTAAGTAGACTACCGCCTATGTGGTAGTTCATGGGTACAGAATTTTTACCAAAGGGGATGACAATGCACTTTTTGGCATTCAGCTTGAGACCATGTCTTTGACACCAGGCATCTGTCTCAGTGAGGCCATTTTGTAGGATGTCCACATCGTTAGGAGTTTCAATTATGGCTCCTAGTTTGCAGTCATCTGCAAATTTAGTTAGCCAAAGACCTTCTGTGTTAGCCTGTACTTCAGAGAAGTAGATACCAAACAGGAGAGGACCCAGGACTGAACCCTGTGGTACTTCACTTGTCACTGGTCTGAAGTCTGATTTGGAGTCTGCTACTTTCACAGTGTGGGTTCTTTCAGTAAGCCAGTTGGCAACCCATCTTGGGACATAGGGATTTATACCTAGTTTAGTGAGTTTATCTAGGGGATGGTGTTGAATGCCTTGGTGAGATCTAGATAGGCTGTGTGAACCACCTTACCCTCATTCATGGCCTTGGTGACTACTTCAAAGAAGTCTATCAGGTTTAGGAGACATGATCTGCCTTTTACAAACCCAAACTGTGTGGGGTCCAGGGTTTGGAGATCTCCAATGTCTTTATTTATGATTTCAAAGATGATACATTCCATGGCCTTGCAGACGAGGCTCGTCAGGCTAATGGGGCAGTAGTTTCCGGGGTCTGTTGTGACCCCCCCTTTGTGGAGTGGGATAACTGTTGCGGTGCACCATTCAATGGGCACAAAGCCTGAGGTGAGGATATGATTGAACATGGTACTTAGGTGGGGTGCCAGTTCATTCTGTAGTTCATGTAGAAGGCAGCCTGGGATGTTGCCAGGTCCCATGGATGCTGTGTTCTTGGCTTTGGAGAGTGAAGTTTTTACCTGTGCAGTCGTGATTACAGGAACTTTGCATTCTTCCGGTATAAAGATGGGCCCTTTAGGGGGTGAGAGAGGGGGTAACGTTAACACTGAACCTATCTGCCAGGATGTTGGCAATATCAGTTGGTTCTGTATATTTAGTGTCATTGTGCTGTAACTCAGAGCAGATCTGAGTGTTGCCATTGAGATTTTTAACATAGCTATAGAATGCTTTGTGGTTGTCTTTAGAATCAGTGGCAATTTTGTTTTCATAACTAGCTTTGGAGGATTTTATGAGGGATCTCAGCTTCTTACTGAGGCTGACCAGGGAGTTCCTCCAATCATGGGATTTTACTCTTTTTTGCAACAGTTTCTTTCTTCTGTTGTAGAGTTTATGACAGAAGACTACCAGACTGTCTTCCTTTTTTTGGAGGATAGCATCTTGGTTCTGGTAGGGATAGCATGATCCATGCACTCATGTAAGTGCTTATAAAGTGCATTCTTCAGAAAGTACATGGTAACACAAGACATTTTATTCTAGCAATTTTCTAAGTTTATAAGATGGATATTTGAAATGCGTCCCTATTTTTGGGACTGTATTCCCCCATTATTGACTTCATCCAGGTTTTTTGTGCTAAGGTTGAGGGCTATGGTAAGAACTGAATTCACGGAATATGTTTAGGGGCTGTATTCCCCCATTACTGGCTTTGTTCAGGTGTTTTGTGCTAAGAGGTTGACAGCTATGATGAGAACTGAATTCACTAAATGGTAGCCATTTAAGTTTCAGTCTTCATCTCTTTCACAAAGCATGTTGTTTGGCAGAGTGGCATGTTACTCTGACTGTTTTGCACAGAGTCCTGGGTTCAAGACTTGGCAGTAAAATATATGGTGGTAACACAGCATTTTATTTTAGCAACTTTCTAACATTGTAACATTGTACAAGCAATGCTTACAATGTGTCCATGGTTTTTGGGATTTTGTACCCCCCCCCCCCCCCAATAAAATTTGTCTTTTTCCAGATTTCTTGTGCTGCAAAGTTCAGAGATACAGCTGAATGTTGAGTAGATTTTACAAGGAGCTGAGACCTGCAGGGGAGTAAAAGTTTAATGCTGCTTATTCTGTGTCGGCTTGCATTGGTAATAGCACAACAGGTAGTGTACTTGCTTTTAATGCAGAAGGCTGTGGGTTCTACTCCAGCAGGAGATATTTGCATTGCTGACACTGTACTGTGTTGCAAAGGGGGTGAATACTGCACTCCTTTTTGGTCAAGATACCTAGAAACTATGAACCTGTTATCAGTTTGCCATCCATTCCCTAATGCAATATTACTAGCTTATCTTTTTTTAGTGTAGCATAGGCAATTTATTCATCAAGGGCAAAAGGCACTTTATTTGTAGATGAAACAATGAAATATAAAGTTGTTTGCTAGCAGCAACCTCTTCATTGGTTACATATATCCTTAATGTGGAATTATTTAGATGACATTTACTTCTTCAGAGATTGTGCATATTTACTGATACTGGTGGACTGTAGAAGTTTGAGTAGACTTTTATGATGGTAATGTCCTGAATTGGACAGTTTTGTCATTACTGGTGCATGCATTTTGTTTCATTGTTTACTAGAAAAATGTTCAAAACAATAAATTTAGAACACCCTCTAAAACTGTACTGTATTGTACAATGAATATAATTTAATGCACTCAGGAAGGTGTATGAAAGAACACGTGCATGTTTCGTGTGCAAGGGGCCTGCGATTTTAAAAGAGACCAAACCCAAAGTTAATCTTTATCTGCCACTGGCAAAATGTATTTTCTTTGAATGTGGGTTTCAATGCTGTTTCAATTAATGTGAGTTTCAAGGGCAGAGAAGTTTTAATGCTAAGTCTGTTTTCATTGTGAGACTGCTTTGCTTTGTTTAGCAGATATATGTTAGTGTTTGTGCTGTAAAATGCAAAATAAAACTTTCATACGAAGTCCAAATCATTGCAGACGTAAAGCAGTATGCCCATTAGTGTTTATGGTAAACGGGTGAAATAGCCATTTCATTGGAATGGCTGCGGGGGGGTGGGTGGACTCTATTCGACCATGATTTTGTGAGGGGGGGTGGCAAACTCAAAGACAGCCCCAGCTGAGCTATACCTCTCAACTGTCCAGATTTTTGCTTCTTATTTTTGGTTTGTTCCTCAAATAATTTGTGGTTTTCTGGCAAATCATTTAGAAATTAAGACACTAAATAATGACAGACACTGAGTTTCAGACTTCATAACCTTCAGAAAAATGCATGGTAAAGCAAGACATGTTATTCTATCAACTGTCTCAGTTTATACAAGAGCAATTTTCTAGTACTGTTTATATTTTCCCCCAATATATTTGGCCTTGTCCAGATTTCCTGCATTAACAGGTTGAGAGGTACATGCAAATAAATTGCTTTATAGAATTAGACATATCCAAACCTCTCAACTGTCCCAGAGTTCGGCTCACAATGTTGCTCTTCCCTTAATAATCCCTCTGCAAAATGGCAGTTTTGGAAGAAAATGTGGAGGGTTTACAATTAATAAATAACTGTAATAATCAGAGTTATAGATTACTTTTATTTCAGAAATGCATGTAGATTCTTTTATTTTGTCAGCTGCTCAAGTTAGCAGTACTAATTTAAAAAAGTGTCCCTTCTTTGACAGGTTACCAGCTGTATTGTGTGGCTATTTTATATTTTTGCATCACATTTTTGGTCCATTTTCATACAATTGTGTTTTTTTGGCAAATTAGTGGCAAATCATTAAAGACTGAAGTTAGAAAATAATGAGAGACATTTCAATTTCAGATTTCATACCCTTCAGAAAATTCATACTAATGGAAGACCTACTATTCTATTATCTTTCTAAGTTTATAAGAGCAATATTTAAAATTTGTCCTTATTTTTGGGCCTTTGTCCCACTTCTATGTATGGCTTTGTCCAGATTTCTTGCTCTGAGGTTGAGAGGTATGACAAATGTGTCAGGGCCATCACAGTCAGCCAGAGACATTTCAAGTTGTGACATACTTGTTGCACCCCACTCCCCCATGTAGTGACTCTGGATGTGTCCAAGCAAGGCAAGGAGCTGTTATGCAGTGTAAATGTGCAGAGTATCCCCCCACCCACGGTAGACACAAGTACTACAATGGCTTTTCATCTGTCCTTGATTTTGCAGAATGTTCTGGTTTCTGTCACATTTTTGTACTGTTGATTTATGTTTACTATTATTCAGAAAGTGTCTGTTGCTCTGTGTTTAAGTAGCAATGCTTTAATGACTATCAGGTAAGCTTGTCTGAGATTGTAAGATGCAAGTAACCTTTAATAAGCATACTGTTAAAGAACTGCCAACATTGAAAGCCTTTCTGTTGTTGCCATGCAGAGAATACTTACATAACTAGATAACGTATAAGCATTGGGTATTGACATGCATATGACAGTCTTTGTAATAAAGGACAGGATTACATTATTTTAAAAAGCTCATTACATTTGTTGGAGACTTGCAGTCATCTTTGCAGGCTTTACCTGCAAACTAAACAGAATCCCAATCTATCGTGTGTGGTCCATAACCTGTACAGTAATCCTTTAAGCAGTGTATCCTGAGTTTGTTTCTTGTTTGCTTTTCATTTTTTACTTTGATCTTGTTTTCCCCACAAAACAAGTAGATAGCCGTTGTCAGGCAGCCGGTCTTTTTTGGATAAGAAACATTTTACAAGTGCGGGTATGACAGAGATTGTTACTTTCAGCATGTTACTTGGTACTTTTATAAAGATGAATATAATTTATAATTAGAACTGCAGTGCAAGGATGAGTGGTTTGAGTTGAGTGCTGCTTGTTTTTCTTATACTTGATTTTGACTGGCATTCCAGTAATGTATTTAAAAAGTAATTTATTTTTTCATGCCTCACAACCTTTTTGTTTCCATCTAGATATTAAGTAAGCTGTCATGCAGCCAATGCATTGAAATATTTTTTTCTTCTACACTTCATTTTGTCTTGATTGGACTCTCATAATGATGGTTTGGCACCCTGGGCAGCATATTTAATTAAAGTTACAGTTTTTGTGGTTTTGAGCATAGCTCCTTCCCTTTCTAGTTGGCCACACCCATTCCCATTGACCCCACCCATTCAGCTGTCTCCTGCAGCCTCCCTTTGGTTTGAAGTCATCAGCTGCCACTGCCACACAGGCAGACTGACAGGGGTGCTCAAAGGAGGACTCCATCCCCTGTCAGAGGTGTTACAGCACATGTCACCTGATGCATGTTTCGGTCCATCATGGATGCACAGGCACATTGTGAACTGTACACCAGATGGACGCTCAGCATCATGGATGCAACACTTCCTAGCATGCATGATATGCTCCACAGCATTGGTGATGCCGTATGTCAGTTTTCTGATGTCACAGATAAATGGTGGGGTGAGACATTGTCAGTCCTTAACCGTGCAATGTCTGTGCTTAAACATGTGGTGGGAGTAGGCTGTTGGACATGGGGACGTAAGTCAACAACACTGCTAAAAGTCCACATGGCCGTGTACATTCACACTCCCATAATGGCAGTACCACCAGTACTACCGAAAAGAGGGTGCTGTCCACACCACAGCATAGCAGGCCATGGGCACATGGTGCTGGGTGGTCTCGTGAGGGACACAGACCAAGCAGATAGTGGTCACCATCAGGAAGTAGTATGCATCTGGCCTTGGGCATGGTGTTACTATTGACACTCCTGGCAGGACCAGTTCCTGTGTCCATGGCCAGAGATGGTGAACTATACATCCTACCATGTACATGTATGGTCCACAGCTGTCCAACATACTCCCATGTAGGGCTAGCACATGGCTTGACTGTGTGCATACACACACTCACACATCACTATCACATGTAGGTCACCACCAGACACACACAGCTCCTCCCCATGGCCCAGCTGAACACCACCCCCCCCAGACACACACACACACACACATGATGCCAACTATATGGCCCAGCCTAGACCTTTAGCATCCTCACACCACACCCTGTGCATGTGATGATACATGTGCCACATCCCTGTTATCCATAGCATCAATGCAGGGATATGCTAATGTGTGTCTGATGCACATGATGAATATAGTACAGGTAATGCCAGTGTGTAGTGTACTACTGTTATGCTGTATAAAGTGGTGTCTGCTGCCAATTGTCTTGAGTACACATCAAAGTGTATGTAACTTTTTGCCATGATGCTTTATTGCTGTTAGTATTGCTGATGGACTGTTATCTTACAGACCTTATTCTGTTTCTATTCCAGATGTCTGTCATTGTACATCCTGGGGAGCTGCTGCCATTACCAAAGCTGAGTATGGTGGAGTGGAAACACAGAGACCTTTTCCTCGCC
The DNA here is from genome assembly GCF_019279795.1 of Protopterus annectens. Taxonomy (NCBI): domain Eukaryota; kingdom Metazoa; phylum Chordata; order Ceratodontiformes; family Protopteridae; genus Protopterus; species Protopterus annectens. The sequence goes on from NC_056726.1 coordinate 610,594,613, forward strand.
AAGGTATGGCTGTATATGTGCATGTTTACCTAAGTGCATATATGTGCAACAGTGTGCGAGGGACAATGGGGGCAGACAGCGTAACTTTGCATGCATACCCCTTGACACAGCCAGTTAGCCTTCATACATGTCACCTGGTGTACCATAGGATCACAGATTCATAGATGCAGAGGTGGTTACTAGAGTACTGGCCCTGGGTGCCTTACAAGCCTAGTCATTACTTTATCCCAACAGAATCATCGATCAGCACCTGCTGCCCCGGACATTGCTGGACATAAGTTGAACCCCAGGGACAGATGGAGTCCTGATGGAGAGATGAAAAGTCAGCAAGAAAGGAGAGTAGTAGTGCTGAAATTGAATTCATCCTCAAGTCTTGGTGAATACCTTTGAGAGGTGGACCTTGTTTTTCACAAAATCTCACCAAAGTGACACTGATATATAGACTGTATTTATATAGCATATATCATGGACAGAAGTAAATCAAAAATAAAAAAAAGATAACTGGGTTCACAAGACCCAGGATAAAAAAGTGCCCAATCCTGGTAGGTGCAATGGTGGCAGAACTGGAAAAAATGACAGTGTAGAATCCTCAAAATACGAAAACATTCCTACAATGGGGGCAGGCCAGACTCAGTGGGCGGATGCCCCCCTGTTGTAGAAGGAAGTAACAGTCCACAAAAATGACAAAAAATGATTGACCAAAGGAGAGCCATAAAGACAATAGAGTAGACTATTGAGGATAAGAAAGAAATTATGTATTGTTACTAATATGTTAAAAGCCCAGAATTTCCAGACACAAGATATACAAAATGATCAAGTGAGAAATTAGAGGAAATAAAAATACTTCCGCAGGAAAAACTGTCAGAAGCTTCAAATAAAAATTTGCATTTATAACACAGCAGATTTTTGAAAAACAGTATATAGATCAAGAAATTTTGATCTGTTTGGAAAAAGAAGCATCCGAGGAACTGAAAAAATATAAACAACAAAAGCTAGAGATATTTGAAAAATATAAAAAAGAAATATGGGCATGGGAAAGAAAGAGAGATTTGATATGGTGCAAGGTTTATGCAAAGGAGAAAGCCAAGTTAACTAAGATAGAGAAGGTAGTCTCAAAGATATTCAAAGAGAAATATACGCAAAGCCATCCAGATATGGAAAATTTCACAATAAAAAGATTAATAGCACAAAGATTCAATGTAGAAAAGATGATTAGTAAAGCAGAAGTTAAAGAAATAGAAGATGAAGTTATGGAGTGCCTGTGAAGTGAAGAATTTAATGTAGAAGGTCTAAAACAGACTACATCACAGTATGATGGAGTGAGTCCCCAGAATAAGGAAAAGCAAGAAGATCAGGAGACGAGTGAAGAAGAAATATGGACAGGGGAAAGCAAAAGAGATTTAATATGGTGTAATATTTATGCAAAGGAGAAAGCAAAACTAACAAATACAAAAAGAGCAGCACCGAAGATATTTGAAGAAAAATATAAGGAAAGGAATCTAGATATGGAAAACTTTACAATACAAAAAATAAGACTAAGATGAAAAGTAGAAAAAGAAATTAGTAATGGAGACGTCAAAGAAAGAGAAATTGAGATTATGGAACAGCTGCAAAGAGAAGAATTCAGTGTAGTAAATCAAATACAGAAAGCACCACAACAGGATAGAGCAATGGATATCCAAATTAAGGGGAAACCAGTGGAACAAGAAGCAACTGGTCAGGTGCCATATCAAGATATTTTGGAGCCTTCCACAGGAAACCAGTATAAATGTTCATTTGAAGCTAGACAGCAAGGAAAGGAACAGGAGACTGTGGAAACTCTGATGTAATGTTGAGGAGTGATAGGCCAGTGAGTCCCCATATGACAGAAAAACAGATGACACAGGATGAAATTGAAGAGAATGTGCCACGGGAAGATGCTATAGAACTTTCTATAAAATGCCCCCAGGAAACGGAAAACAAGGGATGTGCCCTCACTATGGAAGACAATGTGTTAAGAGAAGAGTTGCTTGATTTAATAGACAAAGACAGATATATCAAGATTTTTATGAAATGTTATAATCAACTTTATATACATATATTTTGTTTTTTATGGATAGCAACATGGTTTTAAAGGTGAAAAATATGAATATTTATTGAATAACTTGAACATCTTGTATATATACCTACGCTTTTTATCCAGGGATTTTAACCCATGAATTCCATAGATTTTTGTATATTTTTGTCTATATATTAAAATGCTTTAAGATTTTATAGACATATTTAACATACTTTATTTATATATGCTCAATTTGAGGTAGTGAGGGATTTTACATTTTATTTATGTTCAATAATTAATAGCTTTATATGCGATTTTAAATGTTTTTGAAAGTTGAAAAAGTTCATGAGCTCTGCTTGACAAAACTTTAAATACGTGTTGTCATCAATTGCTTTTGATGCTTGAAGTACTTTTTAATGAGTTGATTGTTTTATTGATGAAATTAATTGAATATTTTGAAGGTGTTTTTACTATATATTCTCCGGAGGTTCACTATTATATACATGGTCTGAAGAAGCGTATCAGGAGATACGCGAAAGCGCTTACCCTTGTAAAAATAAAGTCTTTTATTTACTATTAACAACAGTCGTGGTGAGTCTAAGTTTTGTCTATCATCATTTCGTAAAGTTTTGTTAACTGAAGACTCTTCAGCAGCTGCGGTTCATTTTTTCTTTCCATATATCAAGATCAATGAGAGAAATAGACTGCAGAAGGTTAATAGAACCCCAAAAGTCAGAAGCTTGATAAAACAAATGAATACAGTAATTAGGACTGCCCATAGAGATCCATGCAATATAACAGAAGTAAACAGAATATACTACTGTGCTGCTAAATTAATAACTGATAACATTCTACCACAGAAACACAGAGTAGCGAGGGAAAAGAGAAAAAGGGAAGGGTAGCGAGGGAAAAGAGGAAAGGGAAAGTGAATACCATCATGGAAATATCGAATAGAGAAAACTATAAAACAGCTAAGACAAGAAGTGTCATTGTTAGAAGATTATAGAAGAGGGAATAGATCAACAAAAATACTAAGAAAGATAGATATGATAAAAGCAATGAGCAGTATTAGAACAGACCAGGATCTATTATGCACTATTGGATATAAACTAAACATTTCAAAACAGGCAGAAAGACTTAGAAGATACAAATATAAATATAAAGGAAAAGCACAAAATAAGCAATTTATTGATGACCCAAAAATGTTTTATAGAGAATTGGGAAATAAGGTAAAAGGAATTGAAAGACCACCAAAAAAGAGGAAGTAGATACATTTTGGCGAAGTATCTTTGAAGATCCTGTGGAACATAACAAAGATGTTAAATGGATAGAAGAAGTAAAAGAAAGAATAAGAAGTTTAAAGGTACAGAATATGAAATGGGATGAAATAACAACCAGAGAGATTGAAACAAAGTTGATAAAAGCCTCTAACTGGAAAACACCAGGCCCAGATGCAGAACCTAACTTTTGGCTTAAAGCATTAACTTCTTTGCACAAGAATTTAGCCATGAATAAGAACTATTTATATGCACACCCCCAAACACACACCTCACTGGTTAACAACAGGAAAAACAATGCTCTTACTTAAGAGTGAACCTGCAAGCTACCCTAAAAATTATAGACCAATAACTTGTCTTCCAGTGATGTATAAACTATACACGGGAACTGACGCCAAAAGAGTTTATAGTCATTTAGAAGAAAACTCAATTATGGCAGTAGAACAAAAGGGCAATAAAAGAAAGTCATGTGGAACAAAGGATCATTGTTGTAACAAAGTTATAGTGGAGAACTATAAGAAGGGGAATAATCTAAGTGTGGCATGGATTGACTACAAAAATACATTTGATAGTATCCCACATTCATGGATAAAAGAGTACTTAAAAATGTATAAGACACACCCTACACTGATTGACTACATTACAGTAACCATGAAACAGTGGCAGACCACTTTGCAATTAAGCCATGATAAAGGACAGATTATTATCCCAGGAATAAAAATTCAAAGGGGGCTATTCCAGGGTGACTCTCTGTCACTGTTGCTATTTTGCCTTGCCAATAATCCATTAAGCTGTCTGCTTAACAGATTAGGTCATGGCTACAATTTGGCTTCTAGAAAACAACAAAGTCTAATGACTTCTCATCTCTTTGTCGATGATTTAAAACTGTATAGCTCATCAGATGAGGAACTGAAAGCACAGCTGCAGGTTGTCAAAACTTTTTCAGATGATATTGGAATGTCATTTGGTCTTGATAAATGTGCAAAAGCAACCTTTAAAAAAGGAAAACTGCAGCACCAGGAAAGCATCAGTTTGGGATAAAACTGTGATATAAAAGAATTTAAGCAAGAGGGAGTGTATAAATACTTGGGAATTGATGAAGGATCAGCAATAAAACATGAACAAATGAGAATAAAGTTCACTTAGGAGTACTTTAGAAGGGTTAAATTAATCCTGAAAACAGCATTGACATCTAGGGATAAGATTCAAACCATAAATCAGTTTGCTCTTCCTGTCCTGTCCTAGCTTATAGTTTTGGAGTGATTGACTGGTCCCAAAAAGTGTTGGATAGCTTGGATATTAAAACAAGAAGGATGCTTCATGCTCATCAAATTATTTATAAAAATAAGTATATACCAAGATTACATATTCCCCATTCTGAAGGAGGGATGGGCCTCCTTGAAATTGATTACATGTATAGATCTGCAATTGTGAGACTCCACACATATCTTCTGACCTCACAAGATCCAAATGTAGTGAAAGTTTTGAAACTTGAGGAGAATAAGTCTAAGATAACATCTCTGCTTAATTTAGCAGAAGCATAACGATGTCAAGCAGGAATGGAAATCAAACCTGTAGATAAAAAACAGGCAGCAACTTAATGTGCTAAAAAAACTAAAGAAAGAATATAAGATGAAGGACCAGATGATAAGGCAAGAAATGTGGAAAAAAAGCATAAATATAGTTGCAAGTATACAAAACTTCTGGAAGAGCCTCATGTTGATCAAGAATGAATGCAGGAATGGTTAAGGAGAGGTGAATTCACATCAAGAAATGAAAGGTTAATATTGGCAGCCCAAGATAGTAGGCTGCATACACACCGGTTTACAAAGTCCATTGAACATGTGGGAGAAACAGACATATGTAGGTTTTGTAAAACCAAATTGGAAACAGTCACACACCTTGTTGCTGGTTGCGATGCACTAATGGCAGAGGGACTGTGTACTGAAAGGCATAATAATGTGGCGAGACTGTTACACTGGAGATTGTGCAAACATTATGGTATTGACGTGGCCAAAAAACACTGGAAATATGAGCCACAAAGAATCATAGAAAATGAAGTTTATATCACATGGTATCACCCAATACCAACAGTTCAAAAGATAGATGCTAGAAAACCAGATATAGTGGTCCAAGAAAAGAAGACAAAAGTAGCATTGATCATTGAAATCACCACACCTAATGACTACAGTGTCTTGCATACAGACAGACACAAAGTCATAAAATACCCTGATCTGCAGGTAGAAACAAGAGCCATGTGGAAGAAAGATACCCAGACAGTTCCAATAGTAGTAGGAGCAATTGGTCTTATAAAAAAGAATTTACAATCTTATTTAGATATGTTACCAATTCATGTAACACCGTACGAATTGCAGAAGGAGTCATTGCTGGGCACATTGCAGGTGTTGTGAAGAGCAGTTTTGGCTGACATCAAAGAGTGAAACAATACTAATTTCATGAACTTTAATCGTACTTTGGCTTAGGAATGGGGTCCATTCCCGTCATAGTATTAGAAACCCAAAAGACTTGGAGTAATTAAAAATGACAGATGTTGTTTTTCCCATCCACTCAACCTTAATGCAGTTGATGAGGGTATGCATGATACTGTGCTTGACATGTTTGAGGTGTGTAGTCCTGAGACAGAGCAGCCTCTGGGAGCCAAACCTGATTCTCCAGCATGTGTTTTTTGCTATCTCATATGCAATGCAGGCCTCTCGTGCTGGTACTGCACACAGAGTTATACTCTCGTATATGGGGAAGCTGTTGAAGGGCTGAGTACAACACTGCCATCTAGGCATGCCACAGACACCTGTAGACAACCTAACTGATAACCAGTGGGACAGTACTGATTACAAGCTGTCTGCATGGAACAGATGTTGAGGGCCATGGCTGACCTTTGTGGGTGTTAACATAGCCTTTATAGTTTCTGCAGATGTCTGCATAGGTGCATAGCAGACCGGCCATGCTGCTAATGTATTGTTGTGCTGATTGAGGACTCTTCAGAGGTAATGTCCACCATTTGTCTGGATGTGGTCCCTTTACCTATGTGGTAAACCACAAATAAGCTTTTTATGACCACTACCACTACTTGCTGCCTGAATGCAACATTGCTGGCATCCTGAGTTCCCAGGTCTGTAATCACATTCTGTGTGTTTATAGGGTTGGTGCTGATGTGGGGAATACTGGGGCCATGTCCTTGCTGTATTGTATGCTTACACTGTGGTCTGCATTCAGCATGAGGCCAGAACCTTGGCACCATTCGATACCCAATGTATGGCCCATTGCAGTGTGTTAACAGCAGTTTGTGGCTCAATGAAAGACTGCATAATACTTACAGTTGACACGACCTTAGGCGGTACTCACATATGTGGGTGGTGGCAGTTAGCATTCATGCCTATATACATGTGGGTCATTGGGGGCAGCAGGTAGTCACAGGGCCGTCACATGTGCACATATTGCACACACATAGGTGACACAGATTGTGGTTGCCATCTTATCAAATGTGGACTGTGGTACACGTCTTGTAGTAACTTGACAGTTGGCAGGACATACCATGTCCATAGCAAGTGCAACACACAGGACTTTCTTTGGTGTGCTACTATGCCACCTTCTTTGTGTGACATTACCTTACACTATTTTCATAACATTAAGGTACTTCTGATGTGCAATAACTGCTCTATGCAATTAGTAAACAATTTTATAAAATGTTTGTTGTCCTACACTCTCAGGAGCTCTGTATTGTTTCAGTTGTCATCATAGGTCACACCCTGTCAAACATGGACTGCATCTGGCAGGGTGGTACAGATGGTGGCCATACCTCTGACCTCTACATATGTCTGCAGAATGTCCTGATGTTTGCCACATATACTTTTTCTGTTTGTCATAACATTGTGGTTTTCTAGCAAATTGTTGGAAAATCATGACAGACTAGCATTACAGATTAATGATGGAGATTGTCATGTCACAACACATACCCTTTGCAAAGTGCATTCAAATGTACAACTTGTTCTGGTATCTACTTTGCATGCATGTCACAGCAATATGTGATGGTTGTTCTCAATGTTTGGCCTTTTCCCCACTTTTCCATATGGCTTTAACCAGATGTCTTTCTGTGGGGGTTTGAGAGGTATACTGGTGGCCGTAACACAGTTAGATTGCTGCAAGGTGATATACATACACACACACACACACACACACACACACACACACACACACACACACCACCTCATGATCTGTCCTTGTTGACAGTAGAACCTCTACCTGTGTAGGTTTACATACAATACTGCTATATACTCCCAAAACAGCAAACCAGTCCAGTTACCACCACCACTCGATAATAACACAGCTCACAATAAGGCTCCTCAAATCCAGAACAGATTTATTAATGCCACAATGAGTTGAAAAAACACGTTTTCGTCAGTAAAACGACTTCATCAGATAAAACCATGTAGAATACAGCTCCTTAAATACACATTTAATTAACAATAATGATTAAAATAAAATAATCAAACAATCAAACAATAAAGGCTGCATGTTATATTCTTAAAGCAACAAAACTGATTCAAATGCATATAAAATGTTTACTAAATTAGGATAAAATATAATACCAAAATGGTATTAAACAATACATGAAAATATATATATAGAAGTGTATGTGCACATATGTTGTTTCCTGCAACAACTAAAAAAAAATAACTAAATAAATTAATTAATTGTAAATATACGTGACATTATATTATGTTAAATATTATATTAAATTGTTCTAAAAATATTTTTTATGTGTATTTTAAAATAAATAATATACAAAGCATCATCCTGATTATATTCTTCCTGCCTTAAGTTTAAGGTAGGGAACTATAGAAATAGAGTCATTAAGACCTGGAAATTTATTAGATTCTAAGAAAATCTGCCAATAAGTCTCTCTATGGGCAAGTTTGGCTTCCCAAGGTCCACCCCGGATGTCCTTAGGGACACATTCCAGTACAAAAAAACAGAAACCTAGCTCCCTCACATTGAAGTAAGTGTCTGTATAATGCATTTTTGCTGTTAGATCTGGACATGTCGTACTGATATTCATAAATGTGACGCTTTAACTGTCTTTTGGTTTTACCAATATAAAAAGCCTGACAGGACTGGCAGACAGCCAAATAAACTACCCCAATAGAGAGACAATTAGAATATTCTAGGGCTTTTATATCTCTATTTCTACTCTCTAGATATACATGGTCATCATGAATAATGTGTTTACAAAGGGTACAACGACCACATTTGTAGGTCCCTTTTCTCTGTCGATGGGATCGTACTATTTGATCATTTTGTTCCAACACCCTCTTGATGTTGAAACCTCTCCTGAAAACCGTTTTCAAACTTTTGCCCTTAAGGTGGCTCAAATCAGTAAGATCCTGAAATGATCGCCATTCCTTATCAATGATTTTCCTGATGTGTCCCGCATTTGCACTGTAATCTGTGATGAAGGCAAAATTACTAGGAAATACACCTGAAACATCCCCCTGGGGTTGGCCATTAACTTCACTACTAACCCTACCTAAAATAGGACCGAATCTACTAGTTCTAGCTGCCTCCACTTCCTCCTGAACTGATTGAATCATGCCAATAGGGTACCCCCTATCCAAAAACAAAGATGTTAATTTATCACACTCGCAACCAAATTGTTGGTCGTTGGAGGTCATACGGGAGACCCTGACATATTGTCCTTTTAAAATTCCCCTTTTTTGGAATCTAGGGTGTGAAGTTTGATAATAGATATAACTATTAGAAAATGTAGGCTTCCTGTATATACAAGACTTAACCCCATCACCATCCTTGGTGAGGGTCACATCCAAGTAGTTGACACTGTTGTATGATATTTGATAAGTAAATTTCAAAAATGTAGTAGAGCTGTTAATGTAGGCAATGAAGTCATCTATATGATGAACAGGACCAACCCAAAAAATACAAATATCATCCAGAAACCTACAATAATGGTTCCAATAAATAGTAAATTCACTGTTGAAAACAAATTTCTTCTCCCATATGGATAATATAATGTCAGCATATATGGGAGCACAATTAGCTCCCATAGAAACACCGGATATCTGTTGGAAATATTCTTCGGAGAAAAAGAGAACCTCTACCTGTGTAGGTTTACATACAATACTGCTATATACATAACAAAAGCACCACAGAGCTACTATAGTGTTGCAATGTCTGCCACTACTATTCAGGTGGGTGACAATTGCTGGGTCTGTTAAGATTGCCAATGGGGGGTTCACAGGCCCTTAACATGGTAGAGCCATATCACACACACACACACACACACACACACACACACACACACACACACACACACACACACACCTACATGGGGATATACATTGAAATACACATGCACACAGAGTTGACACTTTTATAATTAGAACACTTACTTATCTTGTTACATACACTACAGACTGACATGACTATTGTATGCACCACAGTGCCTTTGTGTTAGAAAATGTGTAACCGTGCTTCAAAGGTGGATGCCATCTATAGGGGCCCTGACTAGGTTGGCAATAAGGGAGTTAGGGTGGAACAGACACACAAAATGGTATAACCATTGCATACACACAGGCAAGACAGGCACAGGGGATATGTATACAGAAACACATACACTCACACAGTTGTCAGTAGTCAGATTAGAACAACTACCTATCTACTTGTATATACCATACTGCTAAGTACATATTGCATGGGCTATGGAGACTATATGTCAGGGACATAACTCACAACCTCTTACACCAATTAATCTTGGGAATGCCTTCATAAATGGTGCGATAAACCACCCATATAGATACTGTTCTCACATATTGCTCTTACAAACCTAGACAAGTGATAGGGTAACAGATTTTATATCAGCATGATGTTTCAGATGGGTATGATGTCTGAAGCTGACATGTCTGTCACTACGACAACTGTCACATAATTGCCAATGATTTGTCATAATACCCCATTGTTATGAGACATGGACCACCTATATGTTGCAAACATCTGAACATTCTGCATACATCTGTACAGATGACTGGTATGGCCTGTAGAGTTTGACATGGTGCATCTAAGGTGGATGACATCAACAGGATCTTTAAAGTACTGCCATCGGGATGAGGTCAACAGGCCTTAAAATGGTATGAGAAATACACACAACAGCCACACGGGATATGCTTCACACACAAACATATTTCAGTAGTATAATTGTTGGCATTGAGATTCAAACCCCTACCTACCTAGTTGTATGCACTACAGTGCTGCCTACTTATTGCATGTGCCACAGAGCTTATATGCCTATACAGCTTCCAACAGTGGATCTAAGGTGGATTACATGAACAAGCTCTGTAAAGTAATGCAATGGGGGATCACCAGGGTGGAACAGGCCTCAAAATGATATAACACACAAACACACACACACACACACACACACACACACACACACACACACACACACACACACACACACACACACACACACACACACACACACACACACACATATAGTATTGAGATTAGAACCCCTACCTATCTAATTTTCTGTACTATAGTGCTACATAGTTACTGGTTGCGCACACAGAGCCTATATGGGTAAAAGCTGTCCAAAGGTGCTTCTAAGGTGAATGACATCAACAGGCCTAGTAAAGTAGGGCAATGGGAAGATTACTGGGTGGAAAAGGAATCATGCTGCTTTAACCTACAAACATACACATCCAGTGTCACAGTTGCCAGTGCTGAGATTAGAACCCCTACCTATCTATTTATGTATACTATAGCACCACACAGTTATCACATGCACCACTGAGTTTACATGGTTGAAGGATATCCAAAGGTGATTCTAGGGTGAATGACAACAGCTGGCCTTGTAAAGTAGGGCAATGGAAAGTTTACTGTGTACAAAGAGAGCATTTGGGAAGGACAAAAAAAAGTAAATAAATAAAATATATACATATTTTATTCAGCTGCTCTTACTGTAACTGTCTTAGTTGCTGTTCTGCGTGCTGTTATCTGTTCAGTTGCTCTTACTCTGCACTTATTACTGCTTGTTAGTAGCCTTCTAATTTACTGCCTTCCACACTTGCTTTTTAGTCATTTGTTAATTTAATTGCATTTATTTAAACTATATTTGCCGTAATACTTCTACACAATTAAGTATGCTAGCCTCCACTGCAATTTGAATTGTATTTACTGCTGTTTTAGCTGCTTTTCTGTAAAAAAAAATTCTAAGCTTGTTTCCCGCCTTTCCTGTAACTAGTCTAGTCCAGATACAGACTTGCTGTATCCAAGACTGCTGGTAAGCTTCTGAGCCCCCCCCCAAGCCTTTCTGTGTTGGAGGGAAGCCTTCTAGCTTACCAGTGGGAGTGGTAAGCACTAGGTAGCCTATCTACCATGGGAAGAGTGGGTTTTGGTCCAGAAATTGTAGTTCATTGGCCATTTGGGCAGCTTTTCCATCTCTTTCTACTTTCTGGTTTAAAAGTCTGTGTTTGCATTTGGTCCCTGCCTTTCATGTAACTTGTGTAGTCCAGGTACAGATTTGCTGTATCCAGGACTGTTGGTAAGCTTCTGAGCCCCCCAAGCCCTTCTATGTTGGAGAGAAGCCTTCTAGCTTATCAGTGGGAGTGGTAAGCACTAGATAACCTATCTACCACAGGAGGAGTGGTTTCTGGCCCAGAAAATTATAGTTTATTGGCCATTTGGGAAGCTTTTCCATCTCTTTTAACCTTCTGATTTATAAGCCTGTGTTTGAGCTTCTTTCCTACCTTTCCTGTTACTAGTCTAGTCCAGGTACAGATTTGCTGTATCCAGGACTCTTTGTAACTAGCCTAGTCCGGTTACAGAGGTGCTGTATCCAAGATTGTTAGTAAGCTTCTGAAACCCCAAGCCTTTCTGTGTTGTAGGGAAGCCTTCTAGCTTATCAGTGGGAGTGGTAAGAATTAGGTAGCCTATTTACCACAAGAGGAGTGGTTCCTGGCCCGGAAATTATAGCTATTGGCAGTTTGGGCAGTTTTTTTCCCATCTCTTTCAACTTCCTGGTTTAAAAGCCACATTTGCACTTGTTTCCAACCTTTTCTGTAACTAGCCTAGTCCAGATGCAGAGTTACTGTATCCAGGACTGTTGGTAAGCTTCTGAGCCCTGCAAGCCTTTCTGTGTTGGAGGAAAGCCTTCTAGCTTTTCAGTGGGAGTGGTAAGCACTAGGTAGGCCCAGAAATTGTAGTTTATTGTCCATTTGGACAGTTTGTCCATCTCTTTCAACTTTCTGGTTTAAAAGACCACATCTGCACTTGTTTCCCATCTTTCCTGTAACTAACCTACTGGGAAGCCCTAGAAAGCCTTAAACTGATACACGCCTTCTAGCTTAGAAGAGAGACTTTGGAGTGATTAAGTATCAGTTTTCTGTACTTTCTTGTTGTGCTTAACTGTTTTCCGCCTAAACGCTGATTTTACAGCATTTATTATGATTCAAAAGCTTGTTTTTTTCACATATTGTACTTATTTGACTGCCTGCAGTTTTAAAAAGTCATTTTTTTGTTTAAATAATTAGTTTAAATGTTGAAGGCTACACACTAAAGTGTGATAGCCTTTCCTGATCGTTTGTAGTCATTTAAAGCTGTTTTAAGTGTATTTTTTACTGTTTTTGCCTTATCTTTTCAAAAAAAAAATTCCTTGTTTCCCGTCTTTCTAAGCTAGTATAGTCCAGTACTGGCAAAAAGTACATATAAATACACAAAATTATAATCGGAGGCTCTAAATAAAAACCTGCAAAAGCATCAGAGACCTCCAAAGTAGACGCCCAAACAACCTGCACCTCCTGTCATAAACCAGACAACACATAAAAAACAAAATCAGTGTGCCGCACAATCACAGCCCTTAAGGTAAAATAACATACCTAACATACTAGTAATAGGTGACTCTATAGTCAAGCACACTGACGTCCCACTCACTAGGCTGGACAAGCAGAAAGTTACTGTTAGCTGCCTGTCGGGAGCCAGAATCTGCCACATAACACAAGCACTCAGGTCACTCCAGAACAAGTACAAATATGACTCTGTCATTGTTCATGTTGGTGTGAATGACCTGAGATGTACCTCCCTGGACTACATGAAAAGTGACATGGAAGAGCTCTCTGATCGTGTTGCCCAGGCTGGAATGACCTTGACCTTGAGAAGCATCCTGCCCTCACCAAGAATGATACCTCAGTATAAAGAAAAATGATCAATTTCAACAATTGGCTAAGCTTCTAGTGTCATTCAAAGGGGATCCAGTGTCTGTCAGCCTGGGACGATATGCTCGACAAGCCGCGTTGCTTCACAAGAGACGGCTTGCACCTTTCACACCGAGGCTTTCGAATACTAGCCAAGGCTCTTGTTGCCCCCATAGTGCCTTTTTTAGGCATGACTCAAAAGTCAAACCCACCTCTGTAAACAGCACAATTAACAAAAAACTGAGGGTTATGCTACTCAACACCAGGAGTTTAAATCTCAAAATGCACGTGCTCGAAGCACTCCTCAGTATGGAGAACATCGACATCTGTACAGTAACTGAAACCTGGTTCAAGGCTCCAGATAGCACCCCAGCACTACTGGGCTACAACTCGTACCACACGTTTCAGCCACAGAACACAGACCAAAACACAAAAGGAGGGGGTGTATCCAATTCATTAAGGATACCTACACCTCCAGGTTAGTGGCGCAGCACGATACCTCTGAGGTCATCCATGTGCAATTAACATTGGGCAAATCTGCAATGCAAATTGTGGCTTGCTACAGATCACCCTCCATGACCCAGGACCACCACTTCACCTTTCTGTAGACACTGGAAAACATGAAGGTCCTACTGAACACCCTGATATTGGGCGATTTCAATTACCCTACCATTAACTGGGAAAACTACTCGAGTACAAACTCCCAGGCCCAGTGCTTCCTGGAATTAATCAACTCAATCACCCTGAATCAGCTGGTAAACTCCACTACCAGATGTGAAAACATATTGGACCTGGTGATCACAAACATGGGCGACAGGTGTTTCACACCCGAGGTCAATCCATCACTGGTTAGATAATACCATAAACTAATCACTCTGGATGTCCACACCCCACCACCAACCCAACTAAGGAAACCACAGTAAAAAATTTTTCTAAAGCAAACTTCACCTTACTTAAGACAGAGGTGGTAAGCTTCACAGCCACCACACTAAATAATAATGCTGCCCAGGATGTAGAAACCTTTACAAATGCATTCTATGAGCACCTACAAGGATGCATGGATCATGCCATCCCTAGCAAAACCAAGACTCACTCCTCTAAGAGAAAGAAATCAGTCTGGTGGACCCCTGCCATAAACAGGCTATACAATAGAAGGAGGAAACTATTTCAGAACAAAAGCAATTCCCAAGAAGGAAAGACATCCCTGATCAGTATCAGTAAGAAACTAATGCCCCCCATAAAATCATCCAAGGCTAACTTTGAAAGAAAAATAGCCAAGGATTCAAAAGATAACCACAAAGCCTTCTTTAGCTATGTTAAGAATCTAAGTGGCAAATCGCAGATATGCACTGAACTAGTGCAAAATAGCACAAAATATACTGAACCTACTGATATTGCCAACATCCTGGCAGATAGATTCAGTGCAAACTTCACCCCCCTCTAACCCCCAAAAGGGCTCACAACAATAACGGAAAAGTGTAGTGTCCTGGAAATCACAGACGCACAGGTGAAAATAGCCCTTTCAAAAACCAAAAACACAGCATCAATGGGGTCAAATGGTGTCCCAGGCTGCGTCTTGCATAAACTACAGAATGAACTAACCCCCCACCTAAACATGGTGTACAACCTCAGCCTCTCCACTGGCTATGTGCCCATAGAATGGCACACAGCAACAGTTATTTCACTCCACAAAGGAGGAGCCACAACTGACCTTGGTAACTATCGTCCCATAAGCCTAACTAGCCTGGTCTGCAAGGCTATGGAGTGCATCATTGTGGAACTCATTAACAAAAACTTTGGGAACCTCCAAACACTTGATCTGAACCAGTTCAATTTTGTTAAGGGTAGATCATGCCTACTAAACCTGGTTGACTTTTTTGTGACAGTAACCAAGGCCATAGACGAGGGAAAGGTTATTCACACAGCCTACCTTGACCTCACCAAGGCTTTCGACACCATTCCCCACTCGGGTATTACAGAAAAACTCACCAGCCTGAACATAAACCCCTACATCACGAGATGGGTTGCCAACTTGCTTACAGACAGAACTCACACGGTAAGAATAGCAGGCTCCAGGTCCGACGCTAAACCAATCACAAGTGGTGTCCCACAAGGCTCAGTCCTGGGACCCCTACTGTTCGGCATATACTTCTCAGAAGTACAGGCAAACACAGGAAGACTATGGCTAACCAAGTTCGCCGATGACTGCAAACTGGGAGCCATAATTTACTCTCTGGCTGACATGGACATCCTCCAAAAGGGCCTTACTGAGACAGCACCTGGTGTCAAATTCATGGCCTCAAGTTAATGCCAAAAAATGCATAGTCATCCTGTTTGGGAAAAACAAAACACCCACAAATTACCACATAGGTGACAGCCCCCTTAATACAGAAGAGGTAATAAGAGATCTGGGGACCCAGGTTGATAGTAATCTCTTCTTTGACAATCATATTGCCAAAGTAGTTAGGAAATCCTTCTATGTGACCAATTTAATTACTAAAGGGTTTGCATCTAGAAATAAAGAGGTTATAGTGCCCCTCTACTCGTCAGTCATCAGACCCCTCGTAGAATACAATGCCCCATTTGGGATGTACCGCACAAGACACTTCCAACAGCTGGAGAAACCACAAAAGTACCTCACCAAGAGGATTATTGGCCTCAAACATATGTCCTATGCAGCCCGACTGAAAAAACTCTGGCTGTACTCAGTGGTATATCGCTTACTCAGAGGTGATCTCTGCCTGACTTACAAAGCCATGTCCAACTCAGAATTGATGGACATGCTCTACCTAAAGAAATCCAAGTCACTGCGAGCCACAACAATAAATAAAACATGCTGGAGGGATAGATTCCTGTCACAGAGACACCCCATGCTTTGTAACAAAATTCCAAACTATATTAGGCAGAGCCCCTCACTAACACTCTTCAAGAGAAACCTTGACGAGTGGATGGGTAACAGAAAATGCACCCCTGGGATCACTTCATTGGCTCTGCTTGACAGAGGATCAGTTAATTAATCAATGGGGCGGCGAAAGCTGACACACTCTGGCTAGGCTTATAAATGCCCTCGGGCATATGGCCTAGTACCTACCTATGAACCTAAAAGGAATCATAATGCTTTAACGTACAAACACACACAAATACACACCCAAATGCCATTGCTGAGATCGGAACCCCTACCTATCTAGTTAGGTGTATTATAGTGCTACATACTTATCGCATGTGCCATGTAGCTTATAGGGCTGAAGAGTATTGAAAGGTACTTCTAAGGTGAATGACCTCAACAGGCCTTGTAAAGTAGGGAAATGGGAGGTATACTGGGTGGGAAAGGCCTCAAAATAATTTAACATACAAACGCACAGTTGTCAGTGCTGAGATTATAATCCCTACCTATCTAGTTCTGTGCATTAGAGTGCTGTGTATTTACCACATGTGCCACTGAGCTTATAGGGCTGAAGTATGTCCAAAGGTAGTTCTAAGGTGAATGACATCAGCAGGCCTTGTATAGTAAGGCAATAGGAGGTTTACTGGGTGGAAAAGACCTCAAAATACTTTAATCTACACACACACACACACACACACACACACACACACACACACACACACACACACACACACACACACACACACACACACACACACACACACACACACACACACAAGGCAGATGATGTGAGATTACAACCCCTACCTCACTACTATTACACAATGGAGTGCATCTTCATACTGGCATGTGCCAGTGGTTACAATTGAAGTCCAAATGTCTGCATCAGGACATCATTCTATGCCTTTCAGGGTGTCTGTCTCTCTATGTCTCTCTCTCTGTCTCTTTCTCTCTATCTGTTTCTGTCTGTCTCTCCCTCCCTCTGTCTCTGCCTGTCTATAATTGATATATTTGTATATGTTTTTTATATATATATATATATATATATATATATATATATATATATATCTATCACATTCAACAGATATATCACATATGAGCAACCTCCAGATAGCTGCGGGTAATCCTGTCTGATGGGGGAAGGGGGAGACAGTTAAGGTGCATATAGGTGTCTGTATGCAAAGATATATCTGGACAGAAAAGTTGTATAGTTAGATGTGGGTTTAGACATGGGCTGTAATTCTCTGTTGGAGGATGCCCAGTATGACCTTCAATAGTAAGAGGTTGACTCCATTCCAGAGTGAGCTATACTCTGTTCCAGGATTTTGTGTGCTACAGCTGATTGGCTGATGAACCTGTGTAAACAGTCCAGCACCTCAGTGATATACTGTGTGAGGACTCTCCTGGTTGTATGCTAGCCTTATTAACTGAGTTATATCCTGGTGTGGGTACAGAGTGCATTGGACTGAGCTGAATTTTCCATAATATGTGTGGTATATTCTAAATAGCACTGTGATTTCCTGCTATGCGAGTGGCAGATCAGTATAGACTAATGTGAGGGAGCAAGGCCTGCTGATGTCATTCACCTTAGAACTACCTTTGGACATACTTCAGCCCTATAAGCTCAATGACATTTGTTTACTGACCCATACACTGCAGGGAACTATGTTATCACAGAAATTGTTCTACTGTGCACATTTTATGTTTGTCTGGCCAGTGGTTCCCCTTCACTTTATGTGTGTCTCTTTGTCCTTCTGTAGTCCAGTCACAGTTTTTGTCCAAAGCCGCAGCTGTTTTGTATTTGTAGTTATGGTGTGAGTGGGCTAGAAGTCATAACATCAACCCCAGGGTTAGACCTCACACCTCTGACTATACCTGTTTAGCAGGTTGTCTATCATTGTGCCCCATGCATCTGCTCTGGCCCTCAGGTGGTTTGTGTTGCACTGTTGTTCTAAGTCTACAGGTTGGCCATAGCTCTCAAACTCTTACAGACAGACATCTGGACAGGCCTATATATAACAGTCAGACACAGGCCCAGACATAGGGACAGGCTCTTAATATTGTTCTTCTAAATGTTCACAGTTGGTAGAACAGTTTTGTTTTAGCGTGCATTTACTTATGGGTATGACATCTGCATCCCAACTGTCTGTCATTGCTGTTTTCACATCAACCTTTATTAGTCTACTAATAGTTTAGCAGGCAAATGCAATGTTATGACAAGCAGAACAGATATATGAGGCATACATGTGGACATTCTGTGACACCCTGTCATTCCAGGGGTATGGATGGTGCCCACTGATTTATTGTTAGTACTGACACAGTGACGTGGCAGCCTTTATATCCTGGCACTTGACTGACATGTCACAACCTGCTGTTGTATGAGGCACTGTGTAGGTTACTCAGACCTGTGTACTGTCTATATATGTGGCCCTCTGTCCCTCCATTTTCCAGCTTTTCTGCAGTTACAAATTTTGAGTTCAGGCCAGTGTGTACAACTCCTACCGTTTGTGTAGCTGACATGCAAAAGAGTTGTCACAGCCACTCTCGAACCACTGACCCTGACAACTACAGCATTGTATTTAGACCATTAAGCTACCACAATCACCAGTAAGTGCTGTTTACTTGCTGACATTATTAACCACAAATATACATAGCACATTGACCCCTGCATATTGTTGAAATGGAACAAGTTATCAAGTTGATTGTGACAGCCCTGGGAATATGTGGCCTGCTGCTATCACCTTACAGACATAAATGTTACTACAGTTCTATGTGGACACAGGTGTGTTGAGGGGATGGGGGGTATACCTCTCAACTGTACACATCTTCGCAGATTGAGCAGATGTTTAGCTCATATTTGGGGTCCATTTTTTCATAAAAATGTGGTTATGCGACAAATAATAGTGAAATCATTACAGACTCAAATTAGAAAGTAATGACAGACATTTCAGTTTCAGACTTCATGACCTTCAGGGAATTCCTGCTACTGCAACAGCTGTTATTCTATCAACTTCCTATGTTTGTAAGAGCAATATATATGACGTGTCCCTGTTTTTGGGCCTTTGCCCCACATTTCTTATGGCTTTGTACAGATTTCTTGCTGTAAGAGGTTTAGAGCTATGTATGGGACTCCAACATTGACGTCCATGCATTTGTCCTTTGACCCTGCTGTTTGTAAGTCCCTCACATAGTGCAGTGGATTTTGCTGGTTTAGGCCATACTGCATATTGTGGGTCAGCCAGTAGTTGGGTGAGAGCTTTTGTTGTCCCATATAGCTGTCCATTGTCTACTGCTATCCTGGTAACCCACTCCATTCCCAGCATATATGCAGCAATACCATACATATGCTACCAGAGTCTACTACCCCATTCATTTATTGTTAATAAGAGTGACTTACCTTGTGCCAGCAGCAGTTGAAAGGACAGTGCTTCAGGGCTGACTCTGTTGGATGTGGGCAGTACACTGCCTATACATGGTAAGGTATATGTAGTGTGATGTGGCTGACATCCATTTTACTGTGTGTATGTGAGTCAGAGTGAGGTGTCAGTCCCTGAGCCCTTAGGTTGTCAGTGTATGTGCTATGCGTTGCCTCTTTGCCAAGGTCAGGGCATACTGGGTTTGCCTACATCTGCCTACAGGGACAGGTTGAGGGGGTTCCTCCTCCGAGTCACCCTGTGTCTATGGAGACCTTGGCAATGGTGGGGGGGCTATGTCCCCTTCCCTGTGATGTTCCTGCCACAGCTGTTTCCACAGGGTCATATTGTGTAGCATAGCAGATACTATGAACATGTGTGCACATGTGGCAGGAGAGTACTGCAGGGCTCCACAAGATATGCCACAGCAGTGGAGCCGTGACTTGAGTAGCCCAAACACAATCTCTACAATGTTCCTAGTTTGTGTTTGTGCCTCATTATGGCATTCTTTTTTGTTCTCAAATTTTTTTTATTTTTCAACTACATTTGAATGAATTCCATACTATTTATACATAACATCTTAAATAATGATGTACACTATTTACATTAGCCTGAAATTATAACATATCTTAATGTATACAGTTACTTTATAAGTATGTCCAATCCATTATCAGAGTGTCTGATCAATTATTGTATAGTGTCAGTCAACGATAGAGTTTTCCCCAAGGGTTGTTGATAAATGGCTTTGGATAAATTCTTAGTTCTTTAATTTTAATTTCCAATAATGCTGTAGTCATCAGTAGGTTGTAGAAGTCTTCCAAAGTTGGTATTTTGTTTGTATTGCATCTTCTGTTATACACTTCCTTGAAATTGCAAGTATAGTCCATGCTAGATACATGTTTGACCTATTCAAATGAGGACCTTCTTTCATATTTAATAATACAAGAGCTTTAGTTAAATAAAATGATTCATTAAATAAAGCTTGTAGAAAGTTATTAATTCCATTCCAAAATGGCTTAATTTTATCACAATCAAAGAAAATGTGGTTCCAAGCTACATTGTGTACTTGCTCACATCTCCAACATATTCCTTTTATGGAAGAACTAATTTTACTGATTCTGTCTGGGGTTAAGAATGCTCTGTGCAAGCATTTCCAATTAAAAACTTTCCAGTATTATGTAAAGGATGCATATTTTATTGATAATAAGATATTTGTTTTAATATCTTCAGTTAATTGCATTGAGTGTCCTTTTGTTATATATTTCCAATATGAACTAAAAAACACGGACTAAGCCGATAAACTAGATGAACTTGAAAAACAAAGATAGCGAAAATGTGAAGTTTTGGGCATTGTTCTATAGTTTATCAATATTTCGTAAAATTTTGAAATACTGTTTCCCATGTCAAAGTCATTACATATGATTTCATATATGTATTTCGTAAATTTAGGTATTTCTTTAAATGAAGAATTGTTAATTATTCTACTTAAATCTTCAGATATGACAGAATACTCTAAAATTAGTCAGTCCTGTCATGGAATTTTGTATGCTGTTTTTATTACTTGCATATCTAAAACTTTTAGTTCTTTGATACATTGGAGCCAACAAACAAATCCTTTCTGTTCCCAATTATTAATAATTTCTCTATAGATTTTATGTAGAAAGTTTGTTACTATAAATGGTGTTAAAATATCAAACCAGGTTTTTAAATCTATATTTGCATTAATAATTTTCCTAAATGAGTCAATTTAATAATTAATCATGCGAGTTTTAGTGGTTTTAGTTATGTTATATCGCATACTAATATATAATATGTGCCATGGCAGATTGTTTTTTCTGTTATTTGATTTTTTTTGTAAATCAAATTAATTTATTAATATTACAGTTAGTAATTCTTTCCAATTTGCAAAGCAATTTGGATTTATCCAGTCTGAGATTGTTTTAGATATTGATGCTTTTATATATGTTTCTATATCAGGAAAGTTTAATCCTCCCTGTTTCCATGGTCTGATATGATGTATTAAAGCTATTATGTTTCTTTTGGGAAACCTTTTTATTAGGCATGAATTTATTTCTTTAAGTAGATTCCTTTCTGGTAACAGTTGTATTGCCAAGGCTACATATAGGATCTTTGGCAGTAAAAACATTTTTATAAACTGTAGTCTACCTCCAAATGTTAATATTATTTTGTTCCATTTTTCCACAGAGATTTTAATTGCATTGATGATATTATAGTCGTTTTTTGAGACTAATTCCTTATTATCCTTGCATAACTCAATTCCTAGATATTTTAAGGTAGATACTTGTTTCCCTAGGATGTGATCCCCCTTAGTCTGCAGTTCTTTTTTTTTATTTAAAAATAAACATTTTGATTTTGATTTATTGAAATGGAGTCCTGAAATCATGTGAAATTTGTCAATTAATATATCTAAATCTTTTAATGTCTCTTTTGTATTAGATAATGTTAGCAAAATGTCATCAGCAAATAGCATTACTTTAGAATTGTATTGTTCATAAACATCTATTCCTTTGATTTTTAAATTGTGAATGGAATCTGCCAATATTTCAATACCCAAAGCAAATAGAATTTGTGACATGGGACATCCTTGTTTAGTGCCTTTTGTTATATATATAGATTCAGAGGTAAAAGGACCTAACTTCTCATACGCTAAATTATATATATATATATATATATATATATATATATAGATATATATATATATATATATATATGTGTGTGTGTGTGTGTGTGTGTGTAGATATTCTTTCAGAGATGAGCAAAGGATGCAGGAAATTCCAATAACATTAGGATTTTGAATAAATAGTTCCAATTTAGGGAATCAAAGGCTTTCTCTATATCTAAGCCAATTATGAGTGTTTCTTTATTTTCGTTATTAACATAATCTGTAAGAGAAATTATCATTTTAATATTGACATGTGTGTCTGTCTATCATATATTAATCCAGTTTAATCATTATTTATTAGTTTGGATAGTGGTATTTTCATTCTGTTAGTTATTATTATCATAAATATCTTATAAATATTATAAATATCTTATAGATAGCCAGTATAGATTGGCTAGGGTCCCATATTGTGTTATTATATTTAACTATTACTATTGCTTAAGGCCTTCTTTATCTTCATACTTATAAATGATTTCTGGGTTAATCACATTTGTTTTCCATAAAATTGCTACCCCTTTTGTCTTTGTCTTACAAGTGGATTGAGCCAATGTCATATATTCCTTAGGATTCCATTTGTAATTGTCATTTGTTTTGAAATGAGTTTCTTGAAGGAAGAGAATTTGTCCTTTGTTCAGATTTAAATGTTTCAGTAGATTTGATCTCTTGCTAGGATTGTTTAAGCCATTGGTATTTAAAGATAATTAAGTTAAATCCAGCTTATGTTATTTAGACTATGTATTTTTTCTTTTTTGTGACTATTAAACATTTTCCTCTGATAACTATAAAGTATATGTTTGAGCTTTTAAATTAACGTATCAGTTTTATACTTTGAGTGTTTACCAATAAAGTAATCTTTCGGTCAGGCATAATAAAAATGTTTTTGTGAAATAACAAATTTAAATTAATAAATGTTAATAAAACTAAGATCTGTGCTAGCCATAGAATGAAAATCATTCCTAATCTGATGGATAAACCTAAATCCATCAGATTATCACTTATACCTTGACAATCCAGAACATCTGAGCTCCATAAATTGAATTATCATATGAAGAATATTTGTAATAGGAATAAGCAATATTTTATTATTTTGAACAGATATAGTACTATTGTAGATTAGACAGAATTATAATATCATATAAATCTCTACTTATTGTATAAGCAATTAATATTTACATGAAAGAAAGATGACAAACAATTCAATAATAGAAAAGTAGGATGTATCATATAGAAAACCTCAGTAAAAGATTATAGCACACAGTTATTTAACATATTCACCCTTATTGATGAAGTATTAAAAAACTTATTATAAATAGATGGTAATAATATTTATACCTATTATTTATAATACAATGTATTTTACTGGATATATCAGAAGTTGTAGTTCATTGTTTGCCAGCATTTAAGTAATCACTTTGTTTGTTGCTAACTTACTTAAAGCATCAAGTCTGTTTTATGCGAACATTGATGAAAGTGCATTTTAATTATCAGTGCATCCCTCTTTCCCCCATTTCCTACACATAAGGATTTTCATACCTGTCATTTCTTATTATAAAATGAGTAAAATTATAGGTTAAAACAAAACATTAACTTATTGTGATTAATGATTACAAATTCCCTTTCCATATTTATAAATTGCCATTTTATGGCATATACTGAAAGTGTTTAGATTTAAGTGGCAACATTCTGTTTTGTATAATCAGCAAAGGTTAAACTGAGTGATTTGTCATTTAGAGAAGTCTCTATATATGTTATTTTTGTATGGTGTTGCTGTAATAGTTCCTTAAGAGTATCAGTCTGTTTTTGAGAATTTAATTTGAGGTTTTCTAAGTCATTTTTAAAGCCGTCCATCTTCATAGATAGTTCCTGTAAGGTAGATGTCATCAATTGCAGTCCTTTTTTCAAAGAAACATCTGGATGAGAATTCCTTGAGTTGTTCATATTCAGTGACTCAATATATCTCCAAGTTACTTGACAGGAAAATTGTTGTATATCTTCACCAAAATTGATATTTATATAGTTTAGTAGTTTATCTATAGTTTTCTGAAGTTTTAAGCTTGGAACTAATAAAAGTTTTCCTATATTATTATGCTAGTTTATGGAGCTCTTAAAATTCACTGCTCTCAGTTGGTCATCTAGGCTCTGCCCCCCATTATGGCTTTCTTCAGTGGGTGTGTGTGCATTTCTGATGGGTGTCATCATCCACGGTTCCAGTGGATAACCAGCATCCCCCACTAGATGGCCGTACGGGATGTCCCCCCTGGCAAATGTCTGGTACAGCTATGAGGCATGCCAGATGTGGGAGTAATGATAACTGCCAGGGCTGCCAGCACACACATTGATGATAATGGCCTGAGCATTGCACATAACCTGGCAGTTGATGGAGTGATAGCCCTTGCAGTTGGCATAGACTCTACCCTCCTCACCAGCTGGTGATTTGATGTACACATGAGTGTAGTCTATGGCACCCAGCACCTCTGGGTAGTGTGCTACACAGTGGAAGAGATGCATATTGCTGGTTCTTTCCTCAGGGATGGGGGCGAAATAAATGTGCTCACTGGCATGTGTTAGCATGACATCCAGGAACTCCCTGAGTACCCTGGATGTGGATGCCTGTGAGAGCCCCATGATGTCCCCAGTAGGTTTTTGGAAAGTACCTGTAGCTAATATCTTTTAGTATGTGCATACTTTTGTTTCCACCAGGATGGGTTCCCCTCTGTTGGCTCTGGGTCTGAGGTGAGGGCAGCAGAGCTTGGTGAGTTGCTGTAGTATGTCCCTGTCCACCCTGTAGCACTCTACTATCTCCAGCTCATGTAGCCCCTGAAAAGTTACCCTGTGTCTGAACACTCTTCTCCTCATTAGTCTGGGCCAGTTGTCAGCATCATCCTCATCACTGCCTTCAGTCTGTAACATGTAGAGATGTAGCAAAGCAACAGCAGCCCCTATCACTTTGTCAGTTAAAATTCTCAAGTGTGAACTCCAATGGTGCAGAGTATGTGGGAAACTCAGATTGAAGGGTGTCTGCATACTTTATACTGGTGTGCTGCAGATGCAACCTGTGTGATTGACCCCTACCCTGTACACGCAGCTAAGCACAACTTAGCAGCCTCAGACACCCCCCCCCTCCTCGCTTAGCTGTGCATAGCTGAGTGCAAACAGGAGCCGCTGAGTTCCAATGTGCTTACACAAACCATGACACACTCTCTTTTCATGTCAGCCGCCTCTTCTGCCTACCTACACTACCACATTGTAGCCCTTACATGGTTAGGTACCTGCAGACACGGTGGCCCATTTTGCTATTCAGTAAACTTATCTCATTTACATACACCTAATTGCATACCCTAGTTACTGCATTAGACCAGAGCCTATGCCCTTAGCAACCACTATAACCTGCCATTGTATGACTCTGCCTACTAGCCAGTATAATGGGGAACTTCAATATAGCTTTATAGCTAATATTTTGCTATCTTAATTTTTATTTTACCATCTATTATGATTGCAAGTCACTGCAAACTGCTTAAACGTGTCATATGTGTTAAAAATAAACTTTGATTTTACATTAATTGCTTCAGTTTTAAATGTCAATGGCCAAAGTTTTGGCCATTGGCATGCCTCCTGCACCTAATACATGCTTTTAGTTGAGTTGGTACAGCCCTTTTTTATTTTTACTTTCCAGTACATGGTTAGTAACAGCATACATTTCTTCTGCAGACACGGCTCCTACATGGATGCCTATCTGCTTCCTGGATCGCAAATTCACCTCATTTGCATGGTTTTCACCAGCAAATTAGGTGATTTGCATTATGCGGTCACCTCCTTGTCCAGACAATGCTGGGAGGCTCTTGCATGCCCCCAGCCTTGTTTCCTGGATCGCTCGGCCTCCTGACTTTGTGTTCAGGCCGTGGCACTCAGTGTAGGGCTTATTGAATTACACCATCAATCTGCAGTCTCTTACTTCTCGTTTCCCCTCTACTTTTTTTTACCTTTTTTCTATATTCTTTCCACTTTTCACTCTTCCCAGCCTAAACGTCCATACAGTAGAGTGTCCATATTTGCCAACTATGAGTGTTATTGCATTTGCAATTTCCTATAATAGCTACTGTTTTATCTTCATCACTCAATTCATTTATGTATGCTCCGGTATGCATTGCCGTATATTGACATACTTTTTTGAAATTTGATTTATTATCCTTAAAATATGTTGCTTTTCCTTTTTTTGTCCTCTTGTACTGCCCGGGCTGAACTTGAAAACATTCTAGTAGGATAATTTTTCTACCCTGGTTAGCAAAGGAGAGAAATGAATGAATGAATGAATGAATGACCAATTAAACAAAGTAACTAAGTAATTAATTACATACATAAAGTGGCTTCTCAAAAAAGTTCAGGAGTACTTTGCATTATTTTTTTTCCTATTATTTTACACAGGCTGAATTGAAAATGTTCCAAATGGATCAGTGTTATTCCCATGTTAACAGACAACAGAAATAGATGAGTGAATGAATGAATGAATAAAAAATACATAAATAAGTAGGTAAGTAAATAATATAAATAAATTGCTTCTCAAAAACAGCTCAGGAGATTGTTGGGTTCAGGAATTCCAGAAAGTGTTCCTTCTGCTTCTCAGCAGTGCCCCCATTTGAAGTCATTGTTTCTTTACTGTTGCTAAAATCTGCCTAGATAATGCCAGAATTTCTTTGAGGTTATGCAAAAGTAAAACCTCTTCTCACATTTGGACCTTCTCTTTAGATAGCTTTTACCTTCTGGCCTGTCATTACCTATCGGTCAGATCTGGAGATCTTGCTGTGGACATTGCACAAAAAAAAACATTCTTTAATCTGATAATTTCCCTAACCAATGGTGACCACTAGCAATAGGTTCTAGAGTTATTGTATTTGCAAAACCTGATTATTTTTCATCCATAGCTCCTTCATAACCTCAGAATTACTGATGTCTTGAAATTGAACACTAAGCTTTCAGACATCATATTCCTCATCGCCCCTGCTGTAAGAGAGAAGTTATTCTGGAGATTAGACATGAGTTAATTCAACAAAGAAGCATCTAGTAGACATTTAACAATAACCACCCTAAAAATTTGTGTTTCCTGGGTCTGTCTTGCTGACATCCTGGCCATATAGCACAACTCACCCTTAAGTGGTGATCATTTGACAGCTTAGCTCCTTCCTTGACCTAAGTGTCCAGAAACATATAGTCTCAGATCTGATAACATTACTAAAAAATAAGCACAACCTTTCTCCCAATATGTTTTGATACAAAGTACACATTAGAAGTTTTGTTTTCAAGGATGGTATTCACTTTGCACAATCTATCGGTAACAATATAGATGAATATGAATTCATCATTAGGGCATCCCTTTAAGTGCCTCCTTCCAATCAAAATCCTTAGGAATCAGCATCATTTCACATATGGGATGCATGGTTAGGCTTAAAAAGATTCTAATGATCATTCAGTCCCTAGTAATTCATAGAACTACCACATCTTCGAATGGCATTTCATCAGAAATGCCGTTCATTGATCTGTTCTTACTTAGATCGCATTATGGTAGGGATCAGGAAATTTGTCCTTTTCCACTGTAATCTCAAAGCTGCTATATATAATTAGTGGGGAGGGGTGTGAAGGTTCAATGAATGGCATTTCTGATGAAATACTGTATGAAGATGTGGTCATTTTATGAATTATTATAGACCTGTGGTCATTAAACTAGTACACACCTATGAACTTATGAACCTATATGAGGACTGAATTCCCAAGTTAAATTATGGAGCCATCACTTCATACCCTCACATCCTATCATGCACAACTTCCACAGTATCTAAGAAGACTAAATATTCAAAACAGCTATTAGGTGCAAACAAGAGACAGACATTTCCTGTTTGCCACAAACCCAAGCTGTATAGCATCCGACCAGTGGATTGTAACTATTCCCATACTTGTCCATGCCCTCTCCCAAGGGGCAGTTCCATAGCAGGAGAGAACGAAAGCACAGGTATATACACACACACACACACACACACACACACACATATATATATATATATATATATATATATATATATATATATATATATATATATGTAAGTCCAGTTAATGTAGCTGGCATTTTGGATTTTTCTGCATCATGAGTTCTGGCTCCCTTGGTTCCAGTAAGGTAATATTCTAAGTCCAACAAGCCAGTTCCCTTTGTCACGGTACAGTCATAGTAATCAATCCTGCCTGGCACTTGAGTGCCATTACTCATGGCCCTCACATGTCACTTTGTGGGTGATGAGCCCATGCTGTGACTTCATCAGATTTTTAAGTTAAACCACAATTAGGTTGTATGTATGTCATCTGTTAACCAGCTGCTCACTAGTAAACACCACATCCAAGCCTTGTCCCAGGAGAGGTCTTTATATGCCTGGTTTAGACAAGATTTTCCCATTCTATGAATAAACCTTTTATAGGGTCAGTTTTATGTGTATTTCTTTGCCTGATTCCATCCTGTTAGATCAGTTGTCCATGGCTATGCTATCAAGAGGTGAAATCATCAGGCACTGTCACTCATAGGCTTACATAGACATGCAGAATCCTCCATCAAAATAAGCTTGCAATCATATAGGGAGTACCATATTAATGCAATATTATGAAGGCTAGATAGATTTGTCTCTATTATCAGTATTAGATAACTCACAGGGGCAAAGGGTTTTATAAGCTCCATAAAAACAATGCTGGTTTAGCTTCACAGTTTCATCCATTTGCCTGTAACAGGTAGTAATGAGTGACTAGCCAGACTTGGCCCATCCTAAAACCATGATTCTGCCTATAAAGCAGTCCATGGATTCAACACTTTTTCTCACTGGTTGGGGGGATTATGAATCAACCTTGTCAATAACTTTTTAGTCAGTGACAACAGAAGTGTAATTCACTTGTAAAAGTAAACATTATATCTGATGTTGTCTCCTTAATTTTCCCTCATGATAGGGTCTCGAAGGCGACCCTCGGATCCAGCTCAGCCAAATTTCACAGACTTGGATCTGACTCTCAAACTCTTCCCTCATACCCATAACACCCTTCATCCACCCACCTACCTCAGATCTCATTTGCTGCTACAGCGAGTCAGATGTGGATTCCTTTTCATAGGCGTGGTTAGTTGTTCAAACAGTTTTTCTCAGAATTGTAAGTGTCATTGACTGTAATTTCTTCCTCCCTCATTCTTTTAGTATGTGTGTGTGTGTGTGTGTGTGTGTGTGTGTGTGTGTGTGTGTGTGTGTGTGTGTGTGTCTGTGTGAATGAACGCATTTTATTTGTTCCTGTTTAAAAAAAATTAAAAATTAGTTGTCTTAGTTTATTGAACAGTTCTTAAATCTGTTAAATTTTATTGTTAAATTTTATTGTTAAAATTACTAATACTTAGTCGCTTTACAGTAAAACTCTTATCTGTTCTCTTCTTCCTGTTTCTGTCAGTTGGTTTTGATTGGTTCTTCTTTATGGCTGACAAAAAAGTTCCCGGCCTTAAACACTGCACTTCTTGTGGGCATAAAATACCCAGTCAGGATGGCAACAAGGAGTGCGTGTACTGCCTGGGCGCCAACCATTTAAAAACTGAAAGTTCTGTCTGCTCTGCGCTTAATCCATGGGCTTTAGCTGACAGACAGAACAAGCTCATTCTTAGGGGCCTTCTTCCTTCCTCAGCTGAGGCTCAGACCCCTTCCTTGTCTTCTCACTCCTCTGCTGCTGCTAAGGAATCAAAAAAGAGGTCCCTCACTGCCTCTTTGAGGGGCTCTATCAAGATTACGAAGCCTAAGAAATATGTGGATCCTACTTCCTTGGATCCACAGAAGTCTGCTCCCCTTTCGGATCCTACAGCTTCTTTGGGTCCAGGGGAGGCTATCACCATATCTCTGACACCTTCGTCAGCTCCAACTTCAGATGCTAATCATGTGGATCCTAAGACCTTGATGAAGTCTCCAGCTCTTTCCTTTAGGTCAAAGCACTCCCAGCCACCCTCGTTGGCTTCATCCAGGTCCTCATGAAGCTTGTTTGAGGCGGACATGAACAGGTTGATGAGGAGGTTCCTTAAGGCACAGATCCAGATGGGGTAGTCTCGGCTCCATCCCCTGTTGGATCCGTCAGCTACCCAGGTCAGTCTTTCAGGACTCCTTCTCCCATCTGGCCCCTGGCTTCAGAGTCCACGGATTCAGGACTGCCTTGCATTTTGGACTCAGTGCTGAGGAATCTCTCCTCCTTAACAATGAGTATGCCCTTGATGAGCCTCGTTCTGACCTTTTCGGAGCAGAGTGAGACTCAAAGCAGTGGCATTGGTGCAGGGTCCAGGGGGCTGGGATCGGATCCATCCTTTTTGGAGCTGTCCCTTCCCTTCGGCATTTTGGCACTTGATAGCTCAAGTCTGGTCTCTTCTGCAGGTCATGGATGCAGTGTAAGTCCTGCCCATTTTTCCTCAGTAGTTTTAGCATTGGGAGAACTGCATAGGGCTTTGCCTGATCCTTTGGCCTTTCAGGTAGTGGAGAGGCTCTTCTCCCAGATCGAAGATTCGACCATACAAGTTCCTCAGTCCACCCCTATACCTCCATCAGATCCAGGCCTTGGTCTCTCTCATCCTGCCATGAGTCTTCCCATTCAAAGCAGCCTCTAGGATTTCCCTGCTCAGGAGGGATCCTCTTCTTCTGATACTTCTTCAGATTACCAGCTGAGGAACTTCCTTGGAAGAGAATGTGTAAAAGGAGGCATGTAGACTCCCCATTGGAGTCTTTAACCGAGGATTCTGACTTTGATGAAGGGGAAGGTTCCCCCTGATCTCCACCTGAAGATGTCTCCTTTGGAGACCTTTTGGAGATCTTGAAGCAGAAAGGTAGGTGGTCTTCGCAACCTCATTCCTCTGAGGAATCACTTCTCTTGGAGGGATTCAGGATGGGCCCATTTATGTCCTGGGTGACCCCCCCCCCCGGCGGATGCCCTGATAGACTTAATATCTCACCACATATGGAAGGAACTGGACACCATCGATCCCACACCCAAGTGGCCTGATAGAATCTTAGTTCCCACTGCAGATAGGAAACACTGGAGTAAGGGCCCTGTAGTCGATGCTATTGTGGTTGTGGTGGTAACCAAGAAAGAGTTGTCAGAAGAAACTGCCAATGTCCCTCTGCCGAACAAGGAGCCCAGAACGTTGGACAGAATTGGGAAGCCTATTTACACCTCATCAACTTTTGCCTGAGGTCATTAAACTACTTAGCTCATTTCACTCAGCTCCAAAGGGACCTGATCAAAGAACTCTCAGCTTCTATCTCAGATTCCATGCCTAAGGAGGAATTTAAGAAAGTTCCTCCCAAGCTGGCCACTCTTTCATCTATTGCCAACTCCTTGATGAGGTTAATGTCCCATACCATGGAGGGCTTCTCACCGGCAGCCAGTTCAGATCTTTCCCTAAGGGAGCATACCTGAATGAGGCTATATAATTTTGCGGATCCCTTTAAAGTGTCATTTATCAGTGCCCCTAATGATGGCTCCTCCCTGTTTGGGCCATCGGTTAGAGACACTCTTACCCACAGCAAAAAGGATGGGAAGATACTTTCTGCTGTTGGAATCGAGTTTTCTACCCCTCAGGTGTCCTTCTCCAGGAACCAGCGTGGGGGTAAGAAAATGTGGTTCCGCAAGTCCCAAGGGCCTTTACAGGACCTGAGTGGAGAATGCTTCTCTAGAGGCAGAGGAGGAGGGTTTGATGGTAGATGCCACCCAAGAGGCAGAGGGAGGTCCACAGAACCAGGGCTTTAGTGAACCCCCTCCCAATAAGTCCTACCAGCGAACATGATCTTCAGCAATTAGTCAACCTTGCTGTGTCCTCTTTGTCTCTCCCCTCAACAACAAATACATTAAGTTTTTTGCTCTGATCCCTCCTCTTGGGGAGTCCCTGAGGGATGCTGTAGTCCACAGTTGGCCTCCAGGTCTCCTGTATTCTTACCCTCCTCTCATGCTCATCCCCAAATTTCTTCAAAAGGCAAGCAGGTTAAAGAGTTCAGTCATCTTCATTGCCACTTTCTGACCTTACTCTGGTCTCATCTGAAGTATCCTCCTTGGATAGTGGAGCTCAGTCCAGATCTCCTTTCTCACCCATTATGGATACAACACCCAAATCTTCAAACCCTGAAACTGAGCTCCTGGTTTCTCACCTTCCAACCTTGATTAGGCAGTGCAGGCTTCAGTCTCCGGTCTGGAAAAATTATTTCAGCATCACAAAAGGCTTCCACCAAGAAAGTTTATAATAGCAAGTGGAAGAGGTTTGTTGTTTGGGCCACTAACAGGAACATTGACCCCTTCTCAGCACCTGTTTCAGACATGTTACTGTTTTTCAGTACCTTTTTCGAAGAGGGTGCTAGCTTTTCCACTAATAAGTCACAGTTAGCTGCTATTTCTAACTTTCATACAGTGAGTCAAATGTATTCCTTGTTCACATATTGTGTAAATCCTTCATGAAGGGTTCATTCTTGTTAAGGACCCCAATTATGGATCCTTTTCCTCCATGGGATCTTACTCTGGTGCTGCAGGCATTTGATCTGTGGCTAGTTGTGACATTAAGTTTCTGTCATGGAAAACAGCCCTCTTGGTGGCCATTACTTCCACCAAGAGGATTTCTGAGATTCAGGCTTTATCTTCTATACCTCCTTACATTTTGTTCCATATAGATAGAGTATCCTTGCACTCTAATCCATCCTTTACGCCTAAAGTAGCTACAGAAAATAATATCAATCAGTCTATACAACTGATTAACTTGTAAATGGTTCATCTCCCAGGCCAATGCTTACACTTATCAAGGGTATCAGAACATGTCAGAAATTTGGGATGCATGGCTAGGCATAAAAAGGCCCTTGTGGTCATTAGCCTAGTAAACACTTATGAACCTATGACAGTGTTCTTTCCCAAGTTTTCTAACAAAGGGCGGGGGGTGCTTCACCTTCTAGATGTTCATAGAGAGCTCCATTCTTTTCTACACAGGACTAAACAATACAGAAAATCTGCCAGCTTTTTATAGCCTGCTCTTCGAAAAGACTTGCACAAGCGGTATTGAAAATTATCTTGGCAAAGTGGATCTCAGACTGCATTTCTTCATTTATTCATTCAGAGGGTTGCAGTTACCTAAACCTCCTAGGAAGCATTCTACCAGAGCTATGGCTACTTCCTCAGCTTTCTATGCGAGAACATCCATTGATGACATTTATGTGGCAGCTACATGACGTAGCTTTGTGTGACATTACAAGTTAGATATTATTTCCAGGAGCAGTGCCTCCTTTAGCTCAATGGTGTGCTAGCATATCCTTCCATGAGGGCCACCCAAGGTTCTCATATCTGAGGGACTCTGACCCTATCGTGATTGTGAATGAAGGAGACAACATCAGATTAAAAAGTAATGTCTTACCATATCTAGGCATCTGTGTTGTCTTCCTTCATTTATCCTCACTTTCCCACCCAACCATTCCCTTTCTTCTTGAAGAACCTGGATGATATCAGGATTCTTATGTCTTTTGTTTGAGCCTCTTCTGCCAACCTCTGGTGTCTGAATGTGGCGTATCTGTATTTGGCAAACTCGATCTGAGGTAGTTGGGTCAATGAAGAGTATTATGGGTATGAGGGAGGAGCCTGAGAGTCAGATCCAAGTTTGTAAAATGTGGCCAAGCCAGATCTGAGGGTTGGATCCGAGACCTTATCATGAGGATGAATGAAGGAAGACAGCACGGATGCCTAGTTATGGTAAGACATAAATTTTTTATATTATTTTTTTTAAACCATGTTTTGGTAAGAAAAGCTCAACACGAACTGATGGAAAGCTAGAACCACCACAAGGTTCTGAGGAAATCTGTTTTTTAAATAAAGATGAAAGTATTTAACAACTGATTTTGCCGTGTCTTTTTGGTAACTTTAGTGGTGGAGCTGGCTTTTCCTCAGTTTGTGTTGAGTTTTGTTTTTCTGGTTTTCATACACTGGGAGTGGTTAAACAATTTCGTTTGTATGTTTATGTAAAGACATGGTGACAGATGGCTTCAACATTTTAAGAGAAAAATGCATATGCTATGGTACTATTGCTTAAATGTGCTAGTAGTAATGGGACAAGGTCCTAGAAACTGAAAGTAGCTATAAGACTAAGTAACTGGTCCTAGAAACTGAAAGTAGCTATAAGGCCAAGTAGTTGGTAACTATATGTGTTATCATAGACTGGACGATTGTTTTGTGCAGCTTAAGTGACTAGCAAAGAAATGGGTGTACATCTCTACAGCATGACCTGCTGATTCTTGACACTGATTCACCCTGATAGCCAGATAATCGATATCTTGCATAAAACTCCTAGGGTTTCCAAAGCAAGGAGGTCTGTCACAATTTACATTTTGATTTATTTTTCCACCGTTTGTTTTCATAGTTGTTTTTAAAGAATTATACTCTAGTAACTCACATTGTGTATTGCTTAATTTACATTCTTTTCAAGGCTCCATGTACTGTAAAGTCTTGTCTGAGATGAGCTGTTTTATAATTGTTTAAGTTATGCATAGACAGTATATATACTGCAGCAGCAGAAGCGTATTAATTAGATTTTGATTTATTTTTTGTTTATGCTTGATATATTCAGTAAGTTATACTTATTATTGTTTTGTAGTGTGTGAAGCACAGTGATTATGCTCCATTAACTGGAAAAAAGATAAATCAGTTAAGTGCTACTACTGTGTGAGACCCGATGTTAAAAAATGTTAAGCACGCTCAGGTTAACTTGATAAGGTCAGTTCTCATGCTAGGCAGTCAAATCTGCCAGTACTGGCCAGCAAAGATAGTGACAGAATAAAAAAAAAACAGATTTGTGCTTCTGCCTGTTGTCTATATCAGTAACATGTCCCTGACTTCCTGTTGTTAACTTAGAAAGTAGCTAGCATAACAGGATGTGTGTTCACCTGCTTTTTCTGAAGAATATGAAGTCTGAAACTTCTAATATATGTCATTATTTAGTGACTTCAGTCCTCAGAAATTTGGCTAGAAATCAAAGATTTTATGAGGAGCACACCAAACATATGAGGAACAATTCTTGACATTCTGTGAAAATCTAGACAATTGAAAAACAATGCAAGATGAGTAGAAACACTAGAGTCTATGTTTTACTGTCTTTCTGTTAACACTGCCTAAGTCCATTATGGTTTTGAAAGCTGGCAAAACACTTAGCATATTTTTTATTTCTGTAACTAGTAGTACACGGAGCAGATAATGTTCCATGCACTACAAAGAATTATGATCGAGTCTTCAACCATACCTTCAACTATGTGTTCTTGCAATGGATGCCGAGATTCGCCTTTTTTATTTCTTTAACTAGTAGTACGTGGATCAGATAAAGCTCCGTGCACTACAAAGAATTATGATCAAGTCTCCAATTATACCTTTAATTATGTGTTCTCGAAATGGATGCCGAGATTCACCTTGAGAGCAATTTCTTGGCATCTGTGTCTTGAACACATATTAAGTAGGTTATGATTGGCTACCTGATCATAGTCCTCTGTAATCATGCCTGTAGTATTGAAATGCTATTTACAAAATCAGCAAAAATATATAACAAGCCTCACTAGACACTGAGAGTTCCAGACATGTATATTTTATAATTATAGCTTACTGAAAACAAGTGCCAAACTGAAACTAGATGCCCTCAGAAAAAAAAAATTATTTTGCGAATGTTTCACCTTACTAAGCAACCCCACTCCCCAAAACCCTTAATTCTAATACCTTTTTTTAAAAAAGAAAAAATAGTAATTCTCATTTTCTCATTTTAATCTTTTTAATCAGATTTAAATATGAGTAAATAGAAAATCCAGGAAGAACCTGAGAGCAACTCTTTGACATGGAAATGTGCATTTTCTGTGAATATATCAACTGTGGTAATGTAATAAAAATATAACAAACACGTGGAGATGAATGAATAAATTCACAGCATTCACATATAAACTGTCTGTTCTTCTTCCTGTAATTACCCTTACCATTTCTGAACTGACATTTTCCTGCAATAATTAACACTGAGTCACATAACCAAATATAAAGTATGCAGTTACCCATATGGGTAAAGTCAAAGGAAAAACAACAACAAACCTGACATGCAAAGTAATAGCACTGTTCTTAAACTTTTTTGTTATTTGTAGGGTGGAAATGGGAAAAGTTTTCTTTTTCACAGTAACATTCCATGCCACAACAAATTTTCAGCTACAATGTCCAAGGACTTTTGCCATCTGGCTGAGTTCTTTGTAAGTGCCACATCTACAACTTTAAATGACTTGCGTGTATATTTTCTGGGTTGTGGTTTAACTGATCCACCTGGTATACATCACCACCCCATCAATATGAATAAATAAAAAATAAATACATAATCAGATTAATAAGACTATACTTTAAACCCTGATTTGAGAAATTATACAACTATAAAATTAACACAGTGCGGAGTATTCAGAAAAAAAATGATTTTACTGTATTACATGAAATAGTGTGGTGAGCAGCATTGAGCAGGGAGGAACTGATTTAGAGACACATATAATATGGATCACCTTACCCTGGAAATTAATATGGTATGTATCGCATGCAAATAACTACATAACGACATGCAGATAAGCATCAGCATAGTAATGAGTGCTATTACATATGTAAATGACAACAGATATGCTGCATGATTCAGAAACTTATTAAAATAGCACAATGAACTATGATAATCAGCCTTTCTGTACACCAGCATTTTCTAGTGAATAGGATTATCACTTTCATAATGATGCTAGAAGTAACAACTGTTTTAACGACTCAGAATGTGTTAGCAGCCACTTTGAAATTCAGTATCCATGGTGCTGCACACCACTGTCCAGAAGGGTCCATCAATGGCTGACATACTGTCACCCCCCCCCATGACAAGGACATAGCTGATTACTATCACAAAGACAGAGATATTGTACAGGAGGAACTGGTTAATGGTTGCCATCCTCATATGGGATCAATGGGGTGCATGGAATGCCTATCCCAGTGGATGCAAAGGTTCATGTAATATTAATAATTTTTGCTACAGGGACTTTCCAGAATCCAGCTGGGGATATGCTAAGAATTTCACAGTCATCAGGCTTGTGAATTCTGCACCAGTTTCTAGTTGTGAAGCTGATACACATGTTGAGGTATATATGGTTTCCGAAGGCACCAGCAGAGAGAACTTAAATGGTGTAGGAATTCTAGGGCATAGCCCATTTCCCTGAAGGGTTGATGACCACTGACTGCACCCTAATTCTCATCAAGTCTCAGTCTGGTGCACATGACACCAAGTATATCAACTGGAAGAGTTTTCACTCCATTATCTGCCAGTTGATGTGCAGAGGTCAGAGTGTTATTTAAAGTGTGTCTGTGCACCATCCAAGCAGATCCCATGATTCTCACAACTGGCACATGTGCAACCTATATCAATATTTTGCATGAGGGGCTTTCCACAGGGTCATCTAGCCGATAGTTGCACGTTACTATCCTCAGAACCTATGACAGTGCAGTGACATGACAATATGTAGCAGACTGCTCATAAGAGTGATTACTGTTGTGTTGCAAGTGATAGGGTACACCCGATGGTGCACTTTAATATACTCGAGCAGCAAGCCATTTTGTGGTATGTGCTGCGCTACACAGCATGGGGTTATATAAACAATTACATTAAGGGGAAACAACAGCACTGACTGATACCAGTATCCCAACAGCGGAGGAAGAGCTAGCTTAGGAAATGGAAGAGGTCCTAGCTACTGTGGCACAGAGCAAATGTGATATATGCTTTTACACACATAGGCTATGAAGCACAGGGGATGAAATTGTTATGCTGAGTATCAGACAATTACCTAACCAGCATGAAGCATGGGGGAGTTACAGTCATCAGCATTTTAAGAGGTGGGGAGGCACAGCAGAATGGGACATCAACACTAGCATAGGTGGAATGATCATGAGTCATTGCCTGTGGTAAGCTTGCACACAACTAATTAGGGATCATGTCCTCAGGTGATGGTGCAAAGCTTCCTGGACTAGAGTGCTGGCTAGGTATACCAGCTATCTCTGCAGTGGCAAATGCAGAGGCATGTGTCATGGAAGGAGATAGTTTGAGAGCTCTGTATGCAGGATTATAGTCATGTTTCCTGCTGTGTGATCATGGCATCTGGCAGACTGTCATTACAGCCTCTCCAAGCAGAGGTATTTGTCTTCTGGAGGCATATGCAGGGGTGTGAGCCAATGTGGAACTCCAAGACCCTGATTGTGATGTGTGGAATGAGCCCATAATCGAGTTGGACAAACATCATGTATGTCCATGGGATTTTCCAGCCATAAATAGACTTGACAGTGAAGCCAGAAGAGTATCATCCACATACATCATGAATGGCCACAGCCAGAGGTGGATGCAGCAATGGAGGCAGACATGTGTGCATAACTTTCATTCTAACCTGTTGTGTGAATCTTCCCCTACCTTAACTATGCATGTCACATGCAAGCAGACACATGTTCCCACTAATGGCTGCCAAGTGAGCTGCCATTCACTGCAGTGGTTGGAAGTAGTCACAGATTACATTGTCATCTTCATGCAAGCCATATAGCATACAGAAAACATCAAACATGGTCTGGGTAGCATCCATCTGTGTCTGGATGACACTCTTAAACATTAATTTGTTGATGCCTAGGGTAACACCAATATCATTTAATCCATGTGCCTCACATCATCAACAAGCTCTTATGGACCTCTCCCCAATGTCATGTGTGTCTACCTCAGAGGTTCTGCAGCCCTCAGATACTGGTGTTGTTTCTACTGCCTGTGTACCACGTAAGAGGCACATATGAACAGGACATCCTTCTCTAAACATTGGTGATGCAAAAGGGCAATACAGGCTAGCTACAGTATGCTCAGCTATGTTCCCTCCACTGCTAATGTTGCTGAAAGTATCATTGTATCCTCTGATTGTGCCATACCATCACTGTCACCCTGTAGAGATGTACTGATCTCAGGTATGTGCAGACCCATACTGCTGTATTCCCTCCCAGTGGAATCTGTGAAAGCATACAGAGTAACCATATGTAAGTCATGACATCACTGTCAGCCAGTACGCATGTGCTGATCAAAGGCATGTGCAGACCCATGCTACTGGATCCTCTCCCAGTGGAATTTTTGAAAGCATACAGAGTAACCACATGTAAGCTGGTACATGTGTGATCCCCAGCAGCATTCTTGCATCAGACCAACAAAGCTTGCTAGGAATTTACATAGGTAATGAGTACATACATACCAGTTGGAACAGGATGCACCCATTGCTGCACTGATGTCCCTGGGTGACAGAAATGCAGTATGCTGTGCATGAGTACATTGTGCAGAGGTGTTCAACAATGCTGGCTTGCAATGACATGTCATACAGCTAATCTAGTGCATGACTGACAGACATATATGTGGTCAGTATCTATGCTACAGGTGTTCAGAGTTAAAGCAGTGATATTCCTGGTTGGCAGTAGAGTCTGTGGTAAAGTCCGATGGATGAGCTACCAATGTGATATGAGTGGCATTTGTCACTACCCACCTTGGGCATTCTCAATAGGCATTCAAACACTTCTGATAGGTCCTTCAACATCCAGACCATCTCCTTGATTAAGTGTCCTGTTAATATCATCTCTGAATGCTATCAGGAACTGCTCTGTCGCTGTGAGTTCATAGGTTCATCGATAGTTACAAGGAATGCAATCCAGAGGACCATTTAGGAGCCTAACACAAATTCCCAATTGACCCCAAGAACTGTCTTTTTAAGTGACTTGCTCAAGGTCACATAGTAGGCAAATGAGAGCTGAGGGAATCAAACCTTCTACCATGGGATCTGCAGCTTACAGCCTTAACCCCCCCCCCCCTGCAGCAACAGCCAAACTAATACCAGCATTGATATTGTGTTGTAGTAGCAGTCCTGGTGGCAGACCTTGCAGTGGATAACTCATTTCCCCATGTTCATCATGTGCCAAGATCCTGTTAGTAACCTTTCATGTACTTGCACACT
This sequence comes from Protopterus annectens, assembly GCF_019279795.1. Taxonomy (NCBI): domain Eukaryota; kingdom Metazoa; phylum Chordata; order Ceratodontiformes; family Protopteridae; genus Protopterus; species Protopterus annectens. The sequence goes on from NC_056726.1 coordinate 610,635,187, forward strand.
GTACAGTTGTGTCTACCAACAGCATTTATCTGGTGCACCATTTCCTTCCACATGTGGTCCCTGGTGGCCTTATCTGTTTTATCTCTGTGCAGAATATGTCTGACATGTGCTCCTTTGTTCCAAAAGCAGACTATATGCTTCCTGTGACATGAATTACTCAGTGTGATGTCATTTTTTCAACACAATGACACCCCTACTATCCTTGTGAGAGCACATGTAGATCATTGTGTGCATACAGAACTGTTCATATTGTACAATATCCATTGCTCCACTGTGCCCTGCCACCTGTGTGTTAAGTACCATCTTGTGCAATGTAGTGAGTGGTACTATAACTTCCTTGGATGTGGATGTCATATCCTTGCCTATAAACTGGGTGACAGAATTATTTTCTCATTATCTTAGCCACGTGTTGATCAGAGGTCAGATTGCTATCTACATATGTTCCCAGATCCCTTACTTCTGGAATGACTCTTAGGGTGTTTTATCAATGAAGTAATTAACTTAGGTTGATAGTTTCCCAACTACATTATAATGCGTATTTTTAGCATTGAGTTTTAGGCCATGGCTTTGCCACCAGTCATTTGTCTGTGTTAAACACTCTTGCAAGACATTAGTGTCTTGGGGAGAACCTATAATAGGTTCAATTTACAGTCATCTTTGAACTTGGTGAGCTAGAGGCCTTGAACATTGGCCTTGACTTCTGAGAAGTAAATGACAAACAGGAGCAGGCCCAGCCCAGATGTATCTACACTTGTTCTTTCCAGCATACAATGGCAGGGTCACATCACTGGTGATTAACATGGTGACTTCAGGCAGTGAGAACAGGAATGACTGCATTGTGCTACATACCTGTTGGCATGTACACCTACTCTATGTATTCTCATATCTTTCTCTACAGCTTTCATATGGCATAACCTCAAAGCAGTCCCTTTTATTACAGTATGGCCTAAATAAATGACCCCTTTGTCTGTAGCTGTTATTCTACCAATCTCAATGGAATCCAGTCTCTAGCTTTTTTCTATGTGTTCACAGCTATCTACATGTGTGGAGGATGAGATCATGGCAGAAGCCAGACAATTTTAGCCCTACTACATGCACTTAGGACAGATGACCCACATTTACATGACTAGGTATGGCAAACAGTATTCAATAACATAAATGCTTTAGTAGGACTACAGTCACACTTTGTAGCAATATCATAAACATGCTATCAACATACTACATTATGCTAAGGCAAAAAGCATGTTCTATAGTAGCTGAGAGGTTAGACACAGAGGGGACCACCTTGGAGCAGCAGGCAAACAGATTCAGAAGAGTTTCTTATGTTTCTGCAGGGATACTCTGGTTCTGGGATTATCCTTCAAGGAATGGCTGTTGATGTCAAAATGGACCCATCTATACCTCTCAGTGGATGAAACATTAGGTTGCTACCTCTTACACTAGATTTCTGCTCAGTTGTAGTGTGCATAGACAGCTGTAATCTGAGCACAACTACTGTTGACTGATTATTGTTTTAGATACATCAACTGATTATTGTTTTAGATACATCAGGTATCCAGCCACGTCAAAATGATAGCAGAGGTAGATTATGATTGCATGATATATCCTGCATGTATACCACTAACATGCATGCCACAGTTTTGGATCAGGTACCCATGCTTACTTTGATGTCTCATTTGCTGTGTACTCACAGGGCAGAGCACATTGTTGTTGTCAGATGTAGGGTCTGGAATACAAAACAGGTGGGTGCTGGCACATGTTCTCGGTTTGATAATGATGATGATGATGATGATGATGATGGCACACAGATACCTGAGTCATATCTGATAATACAGTGATACTGCCTGGGTGAGCATCCAGCCGCAGTATAGGCTGGATGTGTGACCTCACCGTACAGGTGCATGAGGATGTGAAGCATAACCAATTAGTATCCCCAATGTCTCCAACCACCAGGATTGTTTCCTCTGCAGTTGCAGCAACAGATAATCACCCTATGTTTCAGATGGGTATATACACCATTTCACAGACTCACATGGATTCTCAATGCCATCATATGCCACAGTTGGTCCTTGACACATGGACAGTACTGTGGATCAATCAATCCCTTTTCCTTACTGGATCAATCAATCATATTATCACTCAGGTCTCAGGTGTAGTCTGCTATAACACAGTCCAGCACTGACCTCATTGCTATGGGGTTTGGCAACAGTGAGGACTTGTTGGATATGAACAAAGTAATGATTGATTTAATTAATTATTTGGTGACATATAACTCTTCCATGTCCACTGCTATGTAGAAGGTTGTGGGTGCCATTACTGGAACTCATACTGGTAGTGGTGTCCAAGCTGGGGTAGGCTATATATCAGGGATGGCAGTGGAGGGAGGCCATCATGGAGTGTGCAGTCCTCACATGTGGCTGGGCATGTACAGCACAGGTCATTTGTCTACCACTGGTGGAACACATCATGAGTGTATCACATCCAGGTTACAGTCTTCCAATCACATAACATCACTATCAGGGGAATACTAAGAGACTCAAAGTCCAAGTGCAGCAAGCAGCATAGTGGCCACATACCTCAGTCAGGTAATGGCATCCTCACTGCATCACAAGAGGAACTTGTCCGTGACACACTCAATCAGGTTACAATCACTTACTGGGACCCTTCAATCCATCACAGGAAGACATTATCTATGACAAGTGGCACTGATTACTTCAAAGCCCATGTCTCAGTCCTGTGATATGCCCACACCCAGTATTTTAAGGCTGACATGTATCACTATATTTCTAGCCACACGTGCACATGATGATGACTGTGATCCAAACCACACCCCTACTGGGTGATAAATGTGGGAATATCTAATGCACAGTGTGACTTGATCATGCATTGACCATCAGTATCCTGGGACTGCCCAACCTTATTCCTCATCCTCATGTTATGGAGCATGCAACATGATAAAAACATCCAGCAAGCAGTATCAAGGTCAGACTGGAGTGCCCCTAACATTTTGAGACAGTGGAAGTGGGCTTTGAGTAGGCCAATCACATGTTCTGTGATATGGAGAGTTTATAAATGTGTGGTGCTATACTAGATATGTTCATCATTCACACTTTTACAGTAGCATATGGGTTCTGTGCCCACACAAATCCAAACTGGCAGCTCTCCAGAACTCAGAATCCCCTCCTATGACTCTCTGTGATTGAAGCTTGGCTAAGCCCCTCCCATCAAGGGAAATCTAATGCTGATCAGTGGTCACAGAAAGTTATTCAGTCTTTCACTGAAAGTTGTAGGATTCCTACAGTTAAATCTCCTCAGCAGCCTGCATTAGTGGATTGCAGCTTCGAGACTCAGATAAGATCCCATTGGGAACTTCCCTTCCTTTTTATTATTATATATTTAAGTGTGTTCATTTTTTATTTTAATGTTCTTGCCATTTACTACTGATGTTAATTCCTTTGGGAATTCTAACTTACTATAGTGTTCTTTGTATGCTTAATACTGCTTTTAATGTAGTTATGAGGCTTTTATAGGTTCATAGGTTGGTACTGTGCTATCTGCCCGAAGGCATATATTAGTCCAGCCACGTTGTGCGGTATTCACCGTCCCTTTAGTAGTTCCCTAGACCCTTGTACTAGCAGTTAGCTTTAGCTTTTCTAAAGTGTTTCTGACTTGTGCAAGGAAAACAAATTTGAGTCAGCTGAAGAAAAAAGGACACACACACCATCAGATACAAATGCACCTAAAAAGAAAAAACCCTACAAAAACATGCCTCAGCCTATGGTTTGTGAATCAAATGTTGTCTTAAGCTGACCAGCAGATCACTTACATTTTCCTCTCCAGTGGGAGCCCATAGCCCCCCATGGTATGAGAGTCTGACACATCCTCTGGGGCTGTTACAGTTCCTGGTTCAGGTACTGTAGAACCCAACACCTTAGGGGCAGGAGAGGTATGGGGTAAGAGACTCTTTGACAGACATAATACTCTGTCCCCAGATATTTTGTCCTGCTTTGTAGTTCATAGTAAAAAGAAAAATAAACTTGACCATTCAATAGACAGTTGGGTTATTTCCATGTATAGAGCTGATGTGGTTTCCTTAGATAAGAGTGTTTTATAGTCTCCTAATCTTAGAAACTATGCTCCTATACAGAATGACTATTGGACTACCTTTTATAGAGATCAAGCTAGCACCACGGAATTTTGTTGAGGCCTCAGATGCAGACACTATTGAACACTCTGAATCTGTCTAATATAATTCTTCAAAAGATGAACATGTTCAAAAATCCAATCAAGTATTCACCTTTCCACAGATGCTAGCTAAGATTAGGGATATGTTTAACTGGAAGCAATCTGGAGCAATGCCAGAGATTGGCAGATTCTATGAAGACATACAAGGTGTAGTCTGATCTTGCAGTTCTCTTTGCTCCTTTGTTATCTGACCCAGCTGCGGTTCTCTGGCTGCCAACTCTAACAAAAGAGCCTTGGATTCTTCTAACCCTATATTGCCAGATAAAATTGGTAGGTCATTAGAATTTTAGGGGAAAAAGATGGTTCAGTCGAGTAATTCAGTCTTCAGAATTTTAAATTATCAGGGCTTCATGTAGCAATTTATTTTGCATTGTCCTTACAGTTTTGATGATTTTGCTGTATCTTTCTCTGCTGAATACAAATGTTGTGGGAATGAGATTGTTTCTAATCTGACTCATATTTCGAAACATGCTTTGAGGAGTGTGTTGTAAGGGCCAAACACTATTTTTAGAAATGCAGCCACTTCTTTCGCATTGAGAAGGCATGCTTGGTCACATAACCATATTTTTCTGAAGATTTAACAAAAATGAGATTTTGAATGCTCCTTCAAGTTCTTAATTTGTGTTTTATCCTGCTGCTACTGAGATTCTCAAACAATGGGATGACAGAGGTAAATTTATACATGGGGTATCCAGAATATTTCATGTTCCCAGGTTTTCCCCTAACAAAGCATACAACTTCAAAGGGGAGAACAAACAAAAAACCCAGCCTAAAAAGTGAGGGATACAGTGGAAACAGCAGGAAGATAATGCTCGCAATCCAAACAAAAGGGGTTCCCTTCCAAAAAAAGACCATTCTGCTAAAGAATGACTATGCCAAGAATCTGGGCATCCTGTCCCATCTTCCTGTTCCTCCTCCCTGTTCTCCTTCTCCCAGTCTGGCCACAAATAGTCTCAGACAAGTGGGTTCTAAGCATAGTTCAGTAAGGTTACTCTTGGCAGTGAATAGAAAATCCTTCTCCATTTAAGAAAATCTCTCAGCACCCACCAGACCAGACACATTTGTTCTCTCCTGTATCACTTCACAAGTTGTAAGCAGAGGTTAGAGAACCAGTTCCTACACAGCAAAAAGGAAAAGGATTTTTCACCAGAATCTTTTTGGTACCCAAAAAGGAGCTACTCTGGTGACCATTGTTAACCTGAATACCTTTTTCAAAGTACCCACATTCAAAATGCTCTCATAAGTAAGGGTATCTCATTCAGGGACAAGGAGGTCATAACATCCCTGTATTCTTCCCTTATAAGGCCCATTATCGAGCACAGTGCCCCATTTGGCATGTACCTCGCAAAGCACATGCAGCAGCTGGAGAGACTACAGAGGTTCCTCACCAGGAGAATCCAGGTCATAAAACATCTACCATACACAGATAGGCTAAAAGCCCTATGCCTCTACTCTGTTTCATACAGACTCCTCAGAGGTGACCTCTGTCTGGTATACAAGGTGATCTTGGACCCTGCCTTGATGGGACTGTTGCATATCTGCAAGGCAAACTCCATTTGAGTAACCCACACACGTGGCCTCAACCTGGTCTGTGACATCAGTAGGACTTGCTGGCATGATAGATTTATGTCCTAGAGACTCCCCAATCTATGGAATAAACTCCCTCTCCATGTCAAGCAGAGTACCTCTTTACCCCTTTTTAAGCACAATCTGGATAGCTGGATGGGAAATAGAAAATACATCCCTGGGATTCCACCCATGTCCCTGCTGGACAGGGGCATCGGGTGCTGATTTGTCTATGCAGGGCTAAACTCTTGGCTGGGCTTATAAGGACCTCAGGGCCAATAGCCTAGTAACTTCCTATGATCATAAGATCCTACTCCTTCTTCCACACTTCTTGTTTCATGATGACTTTACATAGAAAGGATGCTTATTATCACATTCCAATTTTGCCAACTTGAAATTGAACCTAAAAATGTCCTGTCTGACACCCTCACAAAGAATTATTTTCCTGGAGTATATGATAGACACTGAAAAATGCATGGCCTTTCTATCAAAAGACAAAGTCCTTACTGTTCAGAACATTTTCAGGGAATTCTGTCTTCAAGATTCTGCCTCTGCAAGAGAGTTTCTTAAAATTGAAGGACTCATGGCATCCATGATCCTTAAGACAACACTGGTCAGTCCCCACATAAGAAAAATAAATTCAATGGTACTTTGAAATTGTTGTACCCAGCACCTGCTTCCCTTAGAGCTCCAGGAACCACTGCTGTATTTTGTAAAAGAAGAGTTACAATGGTGGAGGAACCAAATGAACTTGTCAAATTTTGCATGGGAGAAGAGTGTCCAGGGGAGTTCCAGTGCAAGGTGAATGGGATCCTTCGAACACTACAAAACACATAAACATCAAGGAAATGTTAGCAGTGATTCACATCTTAATGTTTTTTCACTGTACATGGTCTCCAGGTCCCCTTTCATTGGTCACAGACAATACTACAGTCATGTGGTAGCTGAACAAACATGGGGGTACAAGTTCATACCCTCCTTGATGATTGGCAGTGATAGTCTGGGAGTTACCCTTACAGCATACTCTGATGCTTCAGCTATTATACATCCTGTCTGAGCAAAACCTAGTGGCAGACAGACTAAGCAGATCCTGGATGGACCTTCATGAATGGTCAGAAGTCTGCACATATTTGGTTCTGATGCAGGGAGCACTTCAAATAGTTATTTTCGCCTACTTTCAAAACAAACAATTAGAAAAATTCTGTACAAGATATCATTGCAGATATGCTTCTAGAGCAAGCATTCTTGTTCCATTGAATGGGAATGCTCCTTTATGCATTTCCACCATTTCCACCCATACCCAGGTTACTTCTGAAGATTCAGAAAGAATTACAAAAGATCATTGTGGTGACCCCCTTTTGAGCAAAGTTGCTTCTCCCTTTTTAATGGAATTGGCTAAGGTCAATTACCGGAAGCTTCCTCACACTCTGGATCTGTGCACATAGTGTAGGGATGAGTGGTTCACCCCAAATTACAGCAGCTGCTAGTGAGAGCTTGGATGATTCTGTCTTGGTACCATTCAGGTACTTGTTTCATAAGTGTGTGCAGCAGGTATTTAAGAGGTAAGAAAACCTGCAACTAGAAAATGTTCTGTTTACAATTGGAAAAGGTTTTCTAGGTGTTGTCTTACTGATATATCAGAGAGCCAGGTATGGTGTGTTACCCTCAAATTTTGAAATGTTTGTGAGAGCTACTCAATGATGACTTACCTTACATTTCTATCAAAGTGCATCTTACAGCCATCTCAGCTTGACTGCCCATGGATCCCCCTTTTTCATCTCTTGTGGTGGTCAAACAATTTGTGAAAGGAATGCTGCACCCCTTGAAAGCAAATTCTTCCTCCATGGGATGTCAACTTTGTTCTTGAAAAAATGATATTATTTCCTTTTGAACCTGCCTTTCAGGCAGATTTGAAGTATATCACTTGGAGAGTTGTTTTGCTTATTGCACTAACATCTGCAAGGTGAATTTCTGAGTTGTAAGCTCTCATAGTAGCCCAACCTTAACTGATTTTCCACAAGGACAGGGTTGTTTTATGCACTGATCCTTCTTTCATGCCAAAAGATGTTTCTGAATTTAACCTGTATCAAGCCATCAACCTCTCGGTTTTCTTTCAGGACACTAATAAGCAAGGGAGAGAAGATTCTGCATACCTTGGATATCCACAGTCAGCTCAGGTACTACCTTGACAGAACTACAGGAAGACTGAGCAGCTGTTCATTTCCAAGTCCTGCTCTAAGAAGATTCAACCTGTCTCTAAGTAAACAATTGCTCATTGGTTGTCCCTGGTTCTGTTTTTTTCCCTACTATGGTAAATCTATTCCAGGCAAGGTTAGGACATAATCTACTAGAGCCTTATCCTCTTCAATGACATATTGGAAAGGAATGGACTCTAGAAGATTTGTAGAGGCAGCAACCTGGTCCTCTGTTCATATCTTTACAAAACACTACAGTCTGGATTCTTTCTCAAGTTCCAGGCAAGCTTTTCAAGTACCATTCTCCAGGGGCTCCTGGATCCTTATCCCTCCTCATTTCAGGCAGAGTAAGCATTGGGAATATGCCATATATCACTAAAGCAGTATGAATGATGAACGTAATACAGCTGAGTAAGTCCTACTTACCTGTAACAGTAGATGTTCAAATTTCACAGTGCCTCAGTGGCAGCACCCACCCACTAGTCCCCTTATTTGGCATATAGTTCAATAGTATCCGACCTTGTGTTGCCGGTTGGCTTTGATTGTTTGTGTTGTTTTCTGTGGTTGGTTGGTTTCAGGCAGGTTTTGCTTCTGGTCCTTCCTGGAAATAGCCTGAATAACTGACTTTCTGTGACAGGGGTTAGGCTTCCTTGATGAGAGGGGTTTAGTCAATCCCCTGTCGCAAAGAGTCAGAGGAGGGGATTCTGAGTTCTGGAAATCTGCCAGTGTAGGTTTGTGCAGGCACAGAACCCTTATGCCACTGAGGCAGTGTGAAATGCAAACATCTACTGTTACAAATAAGTAGGACTTAAACAATACTTTTGACCAAACTCTGCAGGTTCTGTAAGGGTGTCATAAGCTAGGGCTTTAGTGGGTATCTAACATCATCTGCAATGGAGCATGAACAAGTGAAGGTGGACTAATACATTTGTTTACAATACAGTTATAGATATATACCTTAACATTCATCACAGTGCCTGCACTTGCCAACTATATATTTATTTTCATTTGTATTTATTATCTGGGAAAGTCAGACTATGGAAAAATATTACCCTGTTTCAGTAGGGGCACAGGGAGGAAAGCTCACATGAAAAATTAAAACATATACTATATATATATATATATATATATATATATATATATATATATATATATATATATATATATAGATAGATATGTATATATATATATATATATATATATATATATATATATATATATATATATATATATATATGGGTAAATAACTATTAGTATCACCAAGTTTACAGGAAATAAACAGATAACATCTGATGAAAAGTCATAAATGCAGTAGAGTAGACAACAAAACAGGCAAAAAAATTATAAGTTTATATAGGAAAAATATGTATTGGACAATTTTACAAATTTTCCTTGAACACAGCACAAACTGGAAGTTCTAAGGGTAATCAAAAAGTATAGGAATAACTGAAAATGGAACTAGGAAAAAGAAATAGAGACTGGACCCTACCAGCTATAGTATGATAGGCTAGAGGTGGAAAGAAAGTATTTTAATATAGTGGTTCTGAGTTTATAAACTGCTTAGGGAGAGATGAAAGATACCTGTGTAGGAGAACAGAAGTATACTAGAAAATGATTAACAGTAGGACTGACAAAATGCTGAGGGCTACCCCCAGAGAGGAGGAGCATTTGCAAAGCGAATTTGTCATTGTCAGACAACCTTTAAATGCATCTTGAAGTTGTACAAGTTTGGTAGTTGTCTGAGGGCTGAAGTAATGTTGTTCAAGAGTTTAGATACATAATAACAGTAAAGTGCATCTCCAGTAGTATTTCTCATAGCAGAGTACTTTATCGGTCAGTTGCTTGCTTTTATTAGCTGTCTGAGTTTCAGGTAGTTTGGAAGTGCTAACCATTATAGCTCTGGCAAATTTAGCTATTTTATTGCAACATTGTTCCAGTTTGGTAAATTGGATAAACTGAAGATTAGTAAATGTGGGGGTTGCACATAGTAGGGATGGTAATAAGTAAGTGGAAGAAACCTTTAGCTAACTAAGTTGTTTTAAAAAAGGTTTAGTTTTGTACAGTAGTCCTAGTTTTTATGAATTTTGTTGACAATGAATGTAGTAGCTCTATGGAGTTTCAGTATGGAGGGTGCCTTGCATACACAGTGGTTGTAATCCCACACTCATCACATGCTACCTAGCAGTTCATGGACTGATAGCTCTTCCTGTTCACACACCTTTGTGATTGTGAAGCAGGTGAGGCTTTTATTGCTACATTTTTGAAGTCTATGGCATCCAGTACCTCAGGGAGTTAGGTAATGTCATAGGAGGAACTCATAGTGTTAGCACGCTCATATGATGTGCTAGGACACCATATATGCTCCTCTACATGTAAAAGCATTAGATCAAGGACTTTTTGAATATCCTCGAGATGGAGACCTGTGAAATACCCATGACAAGAACTATACCTACTGCAATTTCCACATTTATGAGCAGGTCAGCCATTCTTTTTGATTCCATGTGTGGGCACCGCATATCCAACAAGACCTCATATAATATCCCATGAAATATACGGTGGTCAGTATATTTATTTATTTATATTTGTTTACTAGGGTAGTGCCCTGATCAATACTGACCAATTTCCGACTCAGCTTGGGTGAAATATAAAACATTCCACAAACAAATATAGAAATGCTAAATTGTGAAACTGAAGTAAATGACCCAGTGAAGTTATCATTTATGCTGGTGCAGAATGGTACCTCTAGGAAACTACTGGCTCTAAGGATTGCAGCATTCTGTTCCATGATGACTGCTGGAACTTTGGGTATTTTTTCTACGTGCAATGATGAATTTATTTGGTGTTTTGCACTTTCATAGTCTGTAACATAAGGCTACACAAATTTCTCTCTGTAGAGCTATTAATCACAACTATGGTCACCTTCATTAGAACATTATTTTATAGCCATGCTTTATTTGCATGTCATTATGCAATCATTTGCATGTATCTTCTGCTGTGCATTCAGGCTCACTGTAGTATAGTGCTACACAGGACTATGAATCGCTACTAATCTGTGCCTGACAATGGGAAGCCAGATTCAACGCGTGTGTGTTTCGTACTGCACAATTTGTTTGTGCGCCTTCCTGCTGGCTAGTCTCTTTGAACATCATCAGATGGACAAGGTTGTCTGGCTTGTTTGCTGATATGAAAGAATACCTCCATTCTCATAGCTGATTGGTAGAATTTATTGTCAGTCTTGAGGATTATGAGTTCTCATAAGATTGTTCAGTAGATCCTTTTACAATCTAAACATTATCTGTACTTATTCGGGTCTGTAAAAAAGTTCATATTCTTTCTTAAAGAGATAGTGGTGTTCAATTTCTCTAAAGTGACAAACTTATTATTGCATTTGGAAAGAAACTGTTTTAATCTACTCTCAGCCTTCAAAAGGTAAGTGTAAACAAGTTGAATAATTTGAGTCTTCTTGAGAAGGTGCAGACCTTCATCCCATTAATCTATTTAGTGAAGATTCTCCAAGTATACTCAGTTCTTTTAGTATGTTTTATTCTAAACTGACAAGAGGTTCTTAGAGCATATTCTAACCTATTTCAGAGAAGGTTTTTAAAATGGTAGTAGGACTTCATATCTTGCTCATATGGATTTTAAATTGAAGCTCTGCTGCACTTTGTGTTTATATGTTCATCAGCTGTTATCCTGGCATTCATATGATACCAAAGTCCTTAAATTCTACATTTTAATGAATTCTCTAAGATCTTATTGATTGATCGATTTATTGACTGACTTAATGACTGGTTGATTGTTTATGCATGTATGTATGTATGTATGTATGTATGTATGCATGCATGCATGCATTATGTATATATGTTTCTTAACTTCAGTAATGAATTGTATCAAAGTTCCATTTCAGCCACTGAAAATAAACTCTCCTAGATACCACTAACTTTCAGAAAATTTTAGAAGCATGATCCACAACATGTAAGGCAAGTGTATCTTAACATTGAAGAGAATACTGACCTACAGTAATCCATATTTAACCCAATATCTACAGCTTGAGCAAGTTATTCTTATGGATGACTTAAATTAACCTAATGTAAACTAGACTAATTATAGTTCCAGATCAGCTACCAAACAGGATTTTTTTATATTTGTCTGTTCAGGGTTTTAATCAATTAATCACTAAATCAGTTCATGACAAAACCATCTTAGATGTAAGCTTTACTAACTAAGAAGCACTGATTAATAATGTTGCCATTTGTCTTCCCTTAATGTCACCTGACCATAAATATTTGATCTTTGGTATAATCTTTAAGAGTAACATACTTTCTTCTACCACTTAAAAATTGATTATCAATTATGAAGTTTTGTTAAAATCTGTAACAGCCTATCTCGGATCAAAGAGCATGATCTATCAAATTTCCAACATAACTACTGATGTATAATGTTGGAGAATATTTTGTCAAACTTTTATATGACAACTATTAATTTTATGCTACCTACATGATTAGGTTCCTTTACTGGTGGTATAAAAACATCAAATTTCTTATTTATATAAAAATATGGTACTTACACGAGTGCATGGATTGTGCTATCCCTAACAGAATCAAGATACTATCCTCCAAAAAAAAGGAAGCCAATCTGGTGGCCCCGTGCCATAAACAAACTCTACAACAGAAGAAAGAAACTGTTGCAAAAAAAGAGTAAAATCCCATGACTGGAAGAACTCTCTGGTCAGCCTCAGTAAGAACTTTGTCACCACAATAAACAGAACATGCTGAAGGGATAGATTCCTCTCACAGAGACTTCCCATACTCTGAAACAAACTACCTATTTATATCAAACAAAGCTCCTCATTAGCACTCTTCAAGAAAAATCTTGATGATTGGATGAGAAATAGGAAATTCACCCCGGGGATCCCCTCTGGGGCTCTGTTCAACAGGGGCACAGGAAAATAATTTTCTTGGGTGGCAAAATCCAGGGTACCTTTTTGGCTAGGCTTGTTTAGGCCCTAGGGCCAATAGCCTAGTACCTACCTATGAACCTATGAACCTAAATAGAATAAATCCAAACTAAGTTATGTAACTAAAAAATTCACAAAACCATTGATTATGGAGAAAATTGACTACAAATTGAAACTGGCTAGTGGTTGTCAAAAAAAAAAAAACAGTTCTACAAATATATTAATGGTAAAAACCTCACTCATAACAATATCAATCTTTGTCAATGGTAGGACAACATATAATCCCAAATAAATTACTGAGGAATTCAATAAGAACTTCACAAGTTTAAACAAGTTAAATTTTGTTACAAGAACGTGGCACAAAATTAATTTTGAATGTCTGTCATTACTTTATTCAACAATTCCAACTGAAATAATTGATAACTACCTTTCCAAATTGAGAAATCATACCTATCTGATGAACTGGATCTTATACAGCGTAACTGGAAGCCCTCATTGTGTCACATTTCAAGGGGATAACTATAAATTTCTTCATGTTGTCTTTGGAGTGTAACTGGTTTCCATCATGTACCCCAACTTGTTTAATTTGTTTTTTAGTCTTCCTTGTCATGAATTCATACTGGGTTGGTAAATATGCAGATGAGTGCAAGACTGGATTTTTGGCAGGTATGCAGAATGATTATGAGTATCTGCTGGGCAGGCCTACATAGACATTGATGATAGGTTTAAATTTCAATATACCCAAATGTCAGGTGATGTTTGCTGGGAATCACATTCTAAGACAACTAATCCTTTATGGGTCTGTTTTAGAAGAGGTATATGAATATAAAGATTTAAGAATATCACTACCTAATAATTTGTCCTTAGAGAGACACACCAACAGTATCAAGTATAGATCTCTACAACAGATGGGTTTAAAAGTAAATGCAATTTCATTAAGTGACAATATGGTCATGCTCTACAAAACCTATATAAGGCCGATACTAAATATAATAGCTCTAGCTAATCCAGTGTCCAGCTTCAAATATTTGAATCTGTCCAATGATGTTTCACAAAAAGGATTCCATCAATCTGAGATATTAGTATAAAGACAGATGCACCAGACTTAACCAGCTTACCATCCATAATAAATATTTTCAGGGAAAGCTATACTTGCCTACTAAGCATTTAGAAATGAAATATTACATGCCTTGTTAAATGTTGATTGATATTCCAATTCTGCTAGGCTAAGACAAAATAATTTAAATTTTTGTATAAATTGAAATAAAACAATCAGTAGAGTTAATTTTGTTACCCAAACTATTCCCAGAATTTAGAATAAATTATCATTTAACATAAGATTACCTACATCATAGTCAGTGTTTAAATCTAATCAGGACATCTGGATGGACAATGACATTTTTAATCCATTCTTTAAAGGAGTACAATAGGTTTCTCTAATGTATTCCTCAACTTCACGGCCCTTTTCCTCCCTATTTACATTGTCCTCTGTAAAACAACAACAATAAAGCAGTTACAATTTTTGTAATTCCCCTTACTTCTGTAACAGAAGCCTACCTTCTCATACTGTGATGGTTTCACTTACAAAATGATTCTCTCACGTTTGAATAAAGCTTGCTGGAGTCACCCAATTACTGACATCATCAAGGCCAGGCAGTGCAGGTACTTTTTTTTTTTTAATCAGTTCCCTCCCCCAAAGTGACATCATCACAGCCGTCATCTGATTCTAACTAAAATAATAAGACCCACCCATTCTGTTGATGTCATGGCTCCCTTGTCCTTCCCCCAGCCTGAGTGCTCAAATACAAGTGCAGGAGGTAGGGTACTTCTTTTTAGCATTGTGTTTCCAGTACGCTGTATTTCCCTATTGGAACCTTGTGTGAGTCTCTTTCTGTATCAGCTTCCCTCATGGATTTATATTGGTGAGTATGACATTTTTTGTAGAAATGTATTGTTTGACAGCAAAGTATCAGTATCTCTTTAATGTGGCATCTTCATTTCTCCTGGCTTTTCTGTCGCTGTGCTGCATAAGTTCACACGTGCATCCAAAAATGTTTAAACATTGACTGTTTGGGTCCTGCTGACCAAACAACTGTTGTGGATACATGTATACACTTGGTATTAAACTGTGGCACTTTAGTACTATACTTTTTTATATTTATTTGTCTTTGCTGCAGCATTCCAGCTGTTCCGAGTGGTGTTGGTTGCCAGTGGCAATTATTACTATAAAGTTGTCTTCTTTCCAAAGTTATTTTCTCTAACTTTCCTAAAGAGCAGTACCACTGACTACCTTAAAGATTTCCTGTTCAATATGGATAGTGGTTGTGCCATCTTGTAATCTGTTCAGTGAGAAGGTGTAATGAAAAAACTTGCTGTCCATTGTCTGATGTATTAGTCCCACTTCAATCTGCAAATTGGCACTGTTTTACTCCTTTAATGCCCTGTACTTCTTTTTTTTTTATGTAATTTCCTTTCCTGTGGCGTTCCTTTGCCAGCTGTTCCATGTGGTCTTGGTTGCCAATAGCAACTGTTTTTTTATGGCCCTGTGATGTCTGAAGTTTTGTGCATGAATGACTGTGCGATTGCGAACTTCCAAGCCATTATTTTACACTCGCTTAGCTGTTTACTTTATTTTCTTATTTTATACTCGCTAAACAGCTTAGCGAGTGTAAGGTAATGGCTTGTTAGATCATAAATGCATGCTCACACTGACAAACACTCGATTATGTTGCTGTGCTTCTCCCATCAGTTATTTGCCACCTACAAATTTTTTTTATCTAAAATATGTCTCTCTGCAGACATAAGGGTAGTGGGTTTGATTCTTGTGTTGTTTGGGCAGTGATTGCAAGTGCGTGGGGAGAGATTGAAGTGTATGCATGAATGTAGGAGTGCCTGTGTGTGTATGACAGAGCAAACAGTAAGGGAATGCATGGAAAGTGTGTGTATGAATGTAAAAGTGCCTGCGTATGTGTGAGTGAGTGAACACTAAAGCAATGCATGGAGAGTGTGTGTATGAATGTAAAAGTACCTGCATATTTGTATGACAGACCAATCAGTAAAGGAATGCATGGAGAGTGTGTGTATGACTTTTGAAGTGCCTGCATGTGTGTATGAGAGAGCGATCAGTAAAGGAATGGATAGAGAGTGTGTGTATGACTTTTGAAGTGCCTGCGTGTATGTGTGAGGAGCGAACAGTAAAGGAATGCATGGAGAGTGTGTGTATGACTTTTGAAGTGCCTGCGTGTGTTTATGAGAGAGCGATCAGTAAAGTAAGAAACTCCTGTTCATAAAAAATAAAACGCACCATATTAACACTTTTTATTTACATGTTGTTGTTTGTCTTTTGGCTTTTTCCCGGTAAGGGATCACCACAGCGGAACTCCGGTCCACTAATGATTGGCAGTAGATTTTTACGAAATGCCGAGGTGCCAGCTCGACGCCCAACCTTCAACGAAGGCATGCCCATTTACGCACGCATGTCTTTCGAACACTAACGAACCACGGAGAGGACATGCAGACTCCACACAGAAGGCACTCCCAAGCTGAGAATCGAATGGGAGAACCTCTTGCTGTGAGGTAACAATGCTGCCACCGTACCACTGCGGCATACTAACACTTTTTAAATTACTAATCTTAAAACCCTTAGAAAGGCAGTTATCATTTAAAGAGCTACCCATACAAGGGATTGTAATTTACCATGCCTGGGAAACATCTTACTACTTTTGTGTTTCAGTATGGTGACATGTTGTATGTTACTTTAACTTTATTTAGATTTGGTGACCCTTCTTCCTTGAACATATATTACCATAAAACTCGAGAAATTATGTATTAAATTTGCATTTCAGTTTAATGTCAAAATTATTTGCATATTTGTAAAACTTGGCTTATAGAATCATTGTTTCTGTGTTTTGCCACAGGCTGCATCATCAAAGAAAATGTTAACATTCAGAATGCCTGGGATAAAATATATTATACATCTGAAAATTTCTGCAACCAATCTTACAACCCAAATTAAATTCCTGTATCTTCTAAGACCTTTGTGATTAAAAATGTATTTGTTATTCTGTTCTTAGGATTCACCTCCATTTGGTAGTAACCTGCCTTCACATCCATTTTGCTAAAAACAGTAGCACCATTCAACATAATGATAATGTCATCCAAAGTGCTTTCCCTCAGGATGGCTTTATTTACCATACATATATCAATGCTACAGTCATAGTGCAGGTGTGTTTTGGCATAGGCATGGTATGCAATGGCTAGCCATTCACTCCAACATCAAGAACTGACCAGCCATTGTCACAATAGCACAGGCATATGGTATCCCACAGCAGTTCTATTTAGTTTTGAATGCTTCCAGATTGCTTTTCTCTCTAGCTACTCCTGGGAGATTATACCAGCCTGCTGAATCCAGCTTTGAGAATGCATGTTTTCCTGTGGTTGTCTTGAAACATGGTCTGATAAGTATTAAGCCATCTTCCTGACTGTCTCTCAGATAAGAGTTTGGTTAATATGTAGTTTGGATTTTAGAGGTAGACAAAGTCCCATTTTAATAATTTCTATATCTTTGAACCAAGTAGAAAGGTTGCTCTTTCATTGATGGGTAGCTACTTGAAGCATTGGAGGAAATAGCAAAGATGCATATTTGGTTCTGCAAGTAATTCAAATCTACAGATCTTTGTAAAAGTAACAGTACAAGTGTTATTTGTATTTGTGGTAGCGCGAAGAGCTATTAAAGGGAGCTCATGCTCAGTTTTTGGGATAAGTATGTTTATAGCTTTGGTTGTGCACATGCTGGAGGTGAGAAGGTATGAGAGTTTGTAGCTTAAATTTAGTTATTTAAGGTTCCGCCAATATTATCTGTATTGTTTGTTAATAAGAGAGTAGGGTCTAATGTGATCCTGGATATTTTTTGCTCTGTTACTACAGGCAGCATATTGCCTGATGTGTCAGTTATTGTCAGGTGCAGAGTTTTAGCAAGCTATTATGGGGTGCCAAAGAAATTTACATTTGATTTTCTCTGACTAATAATCAGCATATTATCATGTGTGCATTGGCAGATCCTTGCAAAACTTATTCTGAGTTTTTGCATAGGGTGTTAGTGTTTTTACTTGATTTTAACAGCAGATGATAATCAGCATTCATTCCTATATTGAGCTGTGATTTCGTGTGCCACAGATGATGACCTGTAGCTTGCTCAGATATGGTAAGGAACACTCTCCAGTTATTTGCATGTGGGTAAATGCCTGGGTGTCATCTGGTTTGAAAAATATTGAAGAATACTTGCTGCTAATCAAGACTGAGACACATTTCCACCTTGTGTCCCATTCTCTTGTGCCTCATGGTCTACATGTGTGCAAGGCAATTTAGCCTTGCACTGACAGAGTACATTCTGTGGCTTTAAACCATGTCTGTGTAATGTCACAAATCCGATGTTTCTGTATTCTCTACAGAGCTTGTAGGTTGTGCAGTTTCTTCTGAATTCCTTCCGATTGTATTTGCATTGCCATTATTTTTGTCACTGTCGTGATGTGAAATCTGTTTTCAATGTGTAATTGTTTTGTTTAGCATATGGTCATCAGTGATTATGCTACAGCACTTGAAAGCAGTGGTAGCAGCACATCGGTGAGTATATTTGCTTTTTATGCATATGGCTGTGGGTTCTACTACCACAACCTGTAGATGGATAGGAAATCATAAGTTGTACTCTAATGTTGGGTGCTGTAGTCGTTACTGTCTTAGTTTCTTTGGTTTGCCATCCATTCCCTATTGCAATGTTAGTTTTTTACTGTAACCTAGGCAATGTATTCGTCAAAGGCAGTAGGCACAGAATCTGTAGATGAAACACTGAATTGGACATTGCAATGGATAATTCAGATCTGCCTTATGCAAGATATGCAAGGCAGCAGTTAAGGGACTACAGTACAAGGTCAGACCATTGAGATGGCACTATTTTGAGCTTTTACCCCGGGATGCCGCTGGAAACGTTCATAGTGTGCCCAGTCAAACTAACCAGGTAAACAACCGGATAACAAAATATTTACTGCAACTTGCTAAGAAAGAGCAAACCTCTACCGGTAGCCAGTAAAGTGAATCAAACCAAACAGCCAGAGAATCATGGAAATTTGTTTATACAGGAAAAAATCTTAATTACAACTGGTAACAGGTCATGTTACATTTCAATATGTTCATTTTATTCAGTAGTAGTGTAGTAGCACCGATGTTTGATAACACAGAAATTTGGTATGCATACTTGTACATTCTGCATGGCAAATGATGCTTAGGTGGTGTATCGCTTGCATACTTCTCTGTTGTATTTGCACCAGATACTGCTAGTGTGCAGTGCAGGAATAGAAAGGTTAAAACATTACCCTGGTATCAGAGGTGGCAGTGCAACATATTCATACTGGCTTAACATGAGAGTAGCTCTAAGCAAGCACCATGTGAAACCTGAACAAGAACCTAGAAATATTCAGTGCAGCTTCCACACCTTAAGTCTGAAAATGAATTCACATACTCACATGAACAGGAGTAGCTGCATATTGATGGCTAAATGTGTATGGGCATGTTGGGTGGTTACTACACTGCAAAACTGGTATGTAATGGTGGAGATATTTGGAAGACATGAGCAAACACACTAGTATATCAAAGCCATAGCACCAACTGAACTGGAGGCTGGCAACTAGATTTAGTTAGGGATTTTGTCCATGCACAAATATTTCAACAGTGATTCTGTGCAGTGGCATCCATTATCTGATTCAAGGTAAGTTAACCTTGATGTTCTTTATTTAAAAAAAAAAAACAATAAAAAATGTACTTTGTTATAAGTGACTTCTGGACACAAGAAAAAGGAAGGGGAAAATTTAGCAATGTGGTTTGTATGTACAAAGACAAATCCAGGGACACTGCAAAAGTTTTTTTTTTTGCAAACCAACCAGTGCAGTAAAAACAAATGAAGGCAAACACTGCATACCAACACACTTTGCACATGTAAATCTCAATTTTTAACAAGGTGGAAGCATGAAGTGATACGTTAACACTTAAATTAATAAAGATCTAAACTGGTTAATAGTATAAATGTTTTATTATTTAGCTCCTTGGTGCAAGACCTTATTGGATGTGATTGCAGTCGAGTAAGGCCATGGCTATACTGCAGCAAAAAAATGTCCCCTCTAACAAAGGAAATGGTAGAGCAAAGATTAAATTACATGAGTCAAGCACCCTGCTGAGATCTGCCAATCAATGGAATCACCAGGTCAAATTACCCTCAGGACTTTGACAGCTAGGGAAACTAAGTGTTATGGGGGAGGGGAGAAGTAAATGGACTGGAATTCATTGTCTCACAAATTAGTGCCATTTAAACTAAATTAGAAAAAAAGGCAGCAGTAAACAGCACTTTGAGTGGGTTCTGTGGCATTTGCACTGTTTCTATTTTAAGTAGTCATCCAGCAGCAGTGAATGTTACTTACACTGTTCTATTTTACTCAGTACTTTGTACGCATGCAACATCTATGAAATGACAGGAACTTTAGGCAAATGGAGGCCTGCATGATGTAACATTTTTGAGCCAAACAATGATTTCTGGGATACTGGATTGCAACCTGATTTATCCAAACCACATCAATATGCCATCCTCCAGGTGGTCAGAGTCTGGAATTACATATAAAAATATTTAAAATCCTGTAAATAATCCCAGAGTGCTGTTAAAGTGTAGGAAACATCATGCCATGATGTTTTAAACATGTTTTTTTGAGTCTGTGGGTGCAGTACTCCTTTAAGTGTCAGTGTGTTCTTAGATGGTCTTAGGACCTAATCACTGGTAATAAAACCTTATGAACCTAAGAGACAGTATGGATGTGGATATGATATAATATTATGTCCTAAATAAATATCTGGAGAGGAGTATATGTACAAGTTAAGTGCATAGCATGAATGTAAGAAAGTGGCAATCCAGAGATCTCTACACCTTGTGGCTAAGCTGTCTAATACAACTGGTATATTACGGCACACCAGAATTAGGAGAACATAATCCACTGAGATCTTGCTGAATTATAACTATTGACATAATCTGTATTAGTCTCAAACAATTTTGTACATAAATAACTATCAGAAAACATGGAAGTATTAACACACACACACACACACACACACACACACACACACACACACACACACACACACACACACACACACATGCCCTTATTCTGTGCTATGCTTTACTATACTATACTATACTGGATCTACTTCATATGGTCGACATTTCAGAATGTCGACATTCATATGGCCGAGACCATATGATCGACATTCAAAACGTCGACCATAGAAGAAAAAATAAAAAACACAAAAAAATTGATCTTCACACTGCTAGCAGGGGGGCTCCACCCCCTTGCACCCCCCCGGCTGGCTCCACCCCCACACCCCCCAGAACTTAAATGTACCTACTCCAAGATCACACTACAGTGTGGAGGATGGAAATCTTTCCATTCCACACTGTACGGAGATGCCGGTTCCACATGGTCAACATTTCGAATGTTGATCATATGGTCTCAGCCATATG
Organism: Protopterus annectens; assembly: GCF_019279795.1. Lineage (NCBI taxonomy): Eukaryota > Metazoa > Chordata > Ceratodontiformes > Protopteridae > Protopterus > Protopterus annectens. The sequence goes on from NC_056726.1 coordinate 610,656,704, forward strand.
AATTTCGACGTTCTGAAATGTTGACCATGTGACCAAAAAAAAAGACACAGCATGGAAAATTTGGACTAAAACCAAACATCAACCAGACCTCCAGAAATATAAAGAACTTAGAAATTTTGCCAAAAGTCACATAAATAAAGATAAGAAAAACTTCTATAATAATCCATCTTCTACCTTTAAATCCAACCCTAAAAAGTTCTGGCACTCTGTAAATCAAATGCTACATCCAGGTACGCAAGCCTTCCCTAACCCTCATCCTGACAAAACACATGAGGAAACTGCCTTTATATTTAACAACTACTTTATAGACTCAATATCCACATTACTAAATCAAGACACAAAGCATCCCACCAACAATAATAGACCTAATAGCTCAAACTCTTCCATCAGTAGTAACCTACTACTACCTTCTCCCTCAAACCTGTCTCCGCTAACTATATTAAAACTCTACTATCAAAATTAAAGCTTTGCTCCACATCCGTAGACAACATTACTCTGCATTCCTTCAGCCTGCTGCTGCTGTTCTTGCTTTCCCAGTTTCTATTCTAATATACCGCTCTATTATGGAATCCACAGTCCCTTCCATCTGGAAGCAATCTAACACCCTTCCAATACACAAAGGAGGAAACTCCACAGATATAACTAACTTTAGACTCATAGCCATACTCTCACCACTCTCCAAAATTCTGGAAAAATGTATACACAATCAAGTCTTACACTACCTTCTACAAGAAAATCTACTCACACCTACCCAACATGGCTTTCATCCCATGCACAACACTACAACAGCTCTCCTGTCTTTCCTAAACTCTGTATCACTAACTAGAGACAGTAACAAACTTATTTCCTGTCTCTTCATTGACCTTTTTAAAGCCTTTGATACAGTCTCTCATAAACTTCTTCTCCTTAAACTAGCAAACTTACACTTCTCTTCATCCACCATATCTTGGTTTAACAGCTATCTCTCTGATAGACTCCAATCAGTCAAATGGCTCTAAGCTTTCTCCCCTCTTTTTCTTGTTAAAACGGGTGTTCCACAAGGCTCCATCCTTGGGCCACTTCTTTTTAACATCTTTACCAACCTTCTCTACTCTTCCTGTCCTGGATCCTCAGTGATACAATATGCAGATGATTCTACACTTTTCACTATTGCTGAATCACCAACTCAACTAAAATCAGACACACAGTCCTCTTTTAACTCTGTAGAAAACTGGCCATCTGAAAACCAACTTATCCTTAATCCAAAGAAAACCAAATTACTACTCTTTCTCCCTAAAAACTTTAGCTATAAGGTCTTCCATCTCCAAACTCTCACAAAATAATACTCAAATACAGGTGGACACCAGTACAAAACTCCTAGATGTTATTACTGATGACAGACTAACCTTTGATTTACAAGTCAATAATTGTATCAGAAAAACACATCTCAATCTAGGTCTCCTCTATAGAAACAAAATATATCTTACCAAAACAGCAAAACTAACCCTTTCAAATGCCTACCTCTTTTACCCACTTTATTTTATAGCTCCCAAATTCTCACTAATCTCAACACTGGACTACTAAACAAGTTAGAAACAACTTATAACAGGATTGCCAGATTTGCTGCCCACAATTCTTACACTGTATCTCAGTAAAATAACTAAATTGGCTAGAATTACCTAACCTGCTTTGGTATAATCAGTTTCAGATTATTCATTCCATTCTCTACAAACCCTCTTTCTTACCAACTATCTTATCTCTAATCTCTCATTACCTACCCACTAGATTACTCTGCAGTTCTGAACAAGGCCTACTAAAAATCTACAAACCTCACAGTAACCCTTTCCAGTTCCTTAAAATTACAAGGCTGCACATGTTACTGAACATGGCCAAAAGCTTGTGTTCACCCATTGCAGCAGAGGTAAGTGCCAGTGAATTTAGTAGATAAGGAGTGGTGGGGGTGTGTGCCTGCGTGTATGTGTACAACTGCATGTCTGATTGTATGTGTGAGCATGTAACTGCCTGGGAGGTTGCTGTAGTAGGGTAAGTTATGGGTAGGATAGGGGTGTGCATGTGTGTGTGTGGATTGGTGAATGGGTGAGTGTGCCCATGAGTGTCATGGAGAGGGGATGAGCTGTGGAGTGATTGTGTGTGCATGTGCGTGTGTCTGTCTGTAAGTGTGTGTGTGTGTGTGTGTGTGTGTGTGTGTGTGTGTGTGTGTGTGCGTGTGTGTGTGTGTGTATGCTTGAGTTTGTGAATGAGTGTGCACATGTTTTTGTGTGCACGTATGTGCATGTATGGGCTGTCATACCTACACACTCCCTTGACATGAGCAAATACTGCTACATTGAGAAGGAAAAACAGTATAACCTGCAGATAATTCTTTGCAACATGCCTTAAAGGCACTGAAAATATTAAATAACACATTTAGAAGCACAGAAAATGTGGGTCAGGGTGAACACTAGACACCAGAGATAACTCATACAAAATGACTTAATAACACCGAAAAAAGATTCAAACCCTATACCCTTGCAACCAGTGCAGAAGATTTAAGTTGTCTATACCACCACTAGATATAAAGGTTATTTGAAAATACTGCTCAAATCTTTCATAATAAAAAGTAAAGTAAAAGGAGAGGTCTCAACTTGTACACTTTTGATACAGAAAGCAGTAGCATTAATCCTCTATGCTAACGAATCAGTTAGCATTATGAAGTTATTTTTTTAACAAAACATGAAGTACAAAGCTCTTATCTGTGGCATTATTTAGTGACTGCAATATTACATGAGTTACAAGGTATACTAAAAGAGACAATAGCAGGAGTATCCTGTTAGACCAGGAACAGACATTTGAGAACAACAGCATTGTCGCATCACAGCAAGAGGTTCTTCTGTTCGATTCTCGGATGGAGCGCCTTCTGTGTGGAGTCTGCATGTCCTCCCCATGGTCGAGTGATGTTTAAAGACATGCAGGTAGGTGTGTGCATGAAAGGTGTGCCTTCTTTGAAGGTTGGGCAGTGGGCTGGCAACTCGGCACCATAAAAATCCACTGCCAATCATTAGCGGAGCAGAGTTCCGATGTGGTGACCCTTAACTGGGAAAAGACGAAAGACTTTAGGTGTGTGCCTGTGTGGGGGAAGACCAAATATAGAGGGGAACACTAGATGGCACCAGGTAAACTTTTGATAGTAGAACTTGGACTCATTTAAAAAGTTAATAGTGTAATAGCTCTAGCATCATGATGCAATTATGAACACTACGTTGAAAGAAACTGTAATGTCTGGAATTATTGAGGGACTTTAAAGATCCATGATTTATGTGGGGAGGAATAAAACATAAAAAGAGACACTGGGGATGTTCTGTCAACTCAGGAAGAGGTAATAGGTATATTGGTGTGTGTGTGTGTGTGTGTGTGTGTGTGTGTGTGTGTGTGTGTGTGTGTGTGTGTGTGTGTGTGTGTGTGTGTGTGTGTGTGTGTGTGTGTGTGTGTGTGTGTGTGTGTGTGCATGTGTATTCAAATGTCATGTGTGTGTGTGTATGTGTGTGGGAGAGTGAATTGGGAGATGCCTGTTCCAAAGCAATACATGGGCCATCAGTGTTAATTATTTCGTACTAGCTGTAATTAAGGATGATTCAGAGACATGCTAATTAGGTAATAATGAGATATTTCCTCATTGCAGCTAACATGTCTTTGAGTCACAAATTTCTGCACCATGTAAATAGCCCCTTTTTGCCACAGCTCTTAATGACAGTGCCGGGATTCTTTCTGAATGCCGGGGATAGTCTTAACTCTTCCTCACTGATCTTAAATCTGTGTATGTAATTATTTATTGTATGTTCCTAGATATGTATCAATTGTTTGATGGGTACATGCACACTCATGGCAAATTGTGTGTGTTCTGTATAAAAGAGTGCTGTGTTTCTGTAATTTGTATCAGCTATACCAAGACAAGTGTGTTTCAGTGATTTCATAA
>NC_056726.1:610665655-610673155 GCF_019279795.1 Protopterus annectens
TATTTTATGACTTATGGCTGCACATCCTCATCATGAAACTCATTCCTAAAACCCACAGTAGCAGATATTTCATGAGTTATGCCTCAGACCCACATGTATTCCTTGTAAGTATTGATTCTTGGATAGAATATCTCCTCAATGTTTTCATGTTCCTCGTTTCTTTACTTAGGTTTTTTGCTGTTGTCTCTAGTTTCACTTCATAGTTGAAAGGCATGCAGTATAGTGGGCTGCTGATGCTACAGTGGAAAGGCATGCAGTATAGTGGGCTGCTGATGCTACAGTGGAAAGGCATGCAGTATAGTGGGCTGCTGATGCTACACTGGAAAGGCATGCAGTATACTGGGCTGCTGATGCTACAGTGGAAAGGCATACAGTATAGTGGGCTGCTGATGCTACAGTGGAAAGGCATGCAGTATAGTGGGCTGCTGATGCTACAGTGGCTTATGTGTTTGTATAAATTCATGTTTTGTCTATAGCTACCTCCCTCATTTTACCTATTGCTTGCTAGTGTAGGCACATCGTATTAGTCTGAATTGTATGTCAGTCACAGAAAATGGACAGACGCATGCTCATACCCACACACATACAAAACACAGACACATATGTGCACACATACAATACAGATATATGTATATGAACTTTATTAGAATTACAGTTTTTAGACTACTTACCGGTTTTACTGCTAGACAACTCAAGTCACTTGTAAAGTGACAATCCCAAGCCTAGGCTGGTTACATAAAGAAATCTACCATGTTGTAGTTTCAGGCATATCAGTCCATAACAGCATGTTGGCTGAATGGTAAGCTTTCTGTTCACTCCTCCACGGTCTGGGGTTCATTCTTAACTGCCTATATAGAGTTGTACATGCAATCTCTGTGTGACTATTCTCCAGGTAATCCAGATTTCATTCAGTTTAAGAAAACATACTGACTGACAACACTAAATAATCCATATGGACTTTGTATTTACCCATTAATTTGTGGTCCAGGTTATTGCTGAGAAGGGTTCAAAAAGGGCCAATTTACTTAACCAGTTAATAAATAAATATACCTGCAAACAAGAAAAGAAATAAATAGCAGAAATGCATTCATCTGTAGAGCACCAAATCATGCTAAGGTGGTTCTTAACAAGTCTAAACATGCAGTTTCACTAACATGCTTGATGTGTTAAATTCAAAGTCATGGAGGAAAATACAGCTATTAGAGTGACACTGACACAGAGAATTTGTTTGCAAGCCTATAACTTGCAGTTTCTGGTTGTGCTACTACTTTGTTTCCTAAATTTAATCTGAATATTGTTTGAAGCAGTGTGGTCTAGTGTTTCAGGTATTTGTCCAAATATGAAAAATGCCCGAAGAAACACCATAAAGCGAGGAATTGCTGAATCAAAACGAATGAATACAGACAAGTATTTATAAGACAATAACAATAATGTATTGTTAAGTTCTGCAAAAGAAGGATCTTTTAAGGTTACACTTTTCAAAATTGCTGTTGAACTGATTATTTAACCTAATTTTAGATTTTCATAGAAAGGTCTTGTGTTTTCCATTTCTCGTTTTCCCTGGTGTTATGTTATGTTATACAAGTTGCTGTGTAAAAATACACCAAAGTAAAATGATGCTGCTGTAACAAAGCTCCAAATCTCACGATGTAGCATTTCAACCTGACAAAAATACATTCATCAAAGGCTTACATTGTGAGTTAAAAAATAACTTTTGTATACTGCATTTCAACTTAACAGAAAATGTGTAGTTGTTTTTTGTGTTACACTGAGGTTGCCATGCTGCTGTGATAACGGCTACATTTTTTTCTTGTAGACTTCATTTTATTCTTTGTTCTGCAAATCCTGCATCAGTAATCACTTCATAATTAAATGGTTAAAATGTCTGTATTCAAGTTGTATTCATACTTTTGCCAGTGCCTAATTGCTCAATTCCGAAACCTAATTTAGAAAGAAACAGGCTGTCCCCTAGTGGCTATTGAGTTGTATTAGTCTCAGGAACAATAACATCTACCACTAATGTTGTAGAATATTCTGACAAAAGCTGCTTCATTACATACGTAAGTATGTTTTTATTCTCCTAATGTGTTAAACGGTTGCACAAGTCTTTAAAAAAGCTCCCAGCCTTGAAATGTCTTCAAACAAACCAAAAAAAAAAAAGAAAAAAAGAAATGTTTAGTAACCCATGGGGATGCAATTCATATCCACTTATATTAGGCCTGGCACCATTTCATCTTGGAAACTAGAAGCTCTTCAGCATTACTAGGTGTCAGACGAACTGAGTGAAAGCTGGTATTCTGGGAAAACTATTGCTGTTTAAAATGTTGGCTTTCAAAGCTTGAACCACAGTGGCTATACATTATTCAAAATACTTTCCTAGTCTTACTTAATTTTACATAAAACAATTCCAAAGTAAACACACTGAAAATATTTTCTGTTAGCTAATCTTTGGCATACATACTATAAACCTACCCTATAGCTGACAACCTACAACAAAAGAAAAATCTGGATATTTGTTTAAAATCTTGGATTAAAGGAAAAAAAAAAGATGCATGAAGCCAGGCTGTCCAAACTTCCTGTTACCCTCTTCTAAGAAGTACTGAACAGTGAATGCTTTACAAAAAAATACAAAAAAGCAGAGAAAGAGATAATGTGTCAGAGAGAAAAATATTGAATTTATCAATGCCTATTAAAGCAACCATCACATACTGCACACACCTTTGTAATTAAATATACCAACTCCAAGATCACACTACATTTCAGAAAAAAAAAAAAACTCCAAATTGCACTACATTTCAGAAAATGGTTAAGTACACATACACTGTATGTCAACCACTACGGATTTACATCAAACAAAATTATCCTTGCATTCTAACTCCAAAATATACCTGGATATAATTCTCTACTTTTCCCCTATTTTACCAGTTACACTGCAGACACCTCTCTACTCAAACCATCAGCTGCAATGTTACTTCCGCCGTTTCTCTGTATGTCCTCAGCACAAACCCTTAAAGCGACAGTACACTTTTTCACCAGTTACCACATACCTTCTGTAACACAAATTACAATACAGAATTATAGTTTACTTCTCCATATTCAAAATTCTAAGACTTGATCTGCTGAAGTTTCAGGTAACTGCATTTTCGATATCCTCGTCTCGATATACTGAGTCTCTGTGAAGTGGGCATTTGAAATTTGAAAGTAAAACTATATATATATATATATATATATATATATATATATATATATATATATATATATATATATATATATATACATATATATACACACACACACACACACACACACACACACACACACACACAGCAACATATTAATCTCAAACATACACTGTATTTTCATTTATCTGTTATGATTGTCACACCTATTATACAGGTTAAATAGATGGGTTTGCCATGCCAAACATGCACTTCGTTGGGTTATCAGTTAATTCAAACTGACACAGAGAATTTAAAGCAGCTTATACTTTCAATTGAGCATTTTTTAAGATATTTTCTTTAATACAATAACAAAAATAATATTACAATCAGTATGAATAGCCAGCCAACTAATGTCAGCTTGTATGTACTAACATTTCCATTTGCAAATTCACTTTAGCGGTATATTCCATTGTATCATTATTTCAAGGACATGACAACTATCCAAACAATTTTCTCTTTAGTAACAATTTTATTTACACCAATTCTGTACAACAGTCAAAAGATTAAATAGTTTTCACAACTTAGTTACTTAAAGATGCATTATTATGTTACTTATTGCATCTCATAAATTCTTTAGTTGTGTGCTTGGGAAATTTCAGAAATAGAGTGAGTGCATACTAATCTCTTTAGATTTTCCTTCCATTCTATGACAGCTTGCCTCTTTCTGTGTAGTTCTTAACAGCATAATGTTTGTTCAATGAAGACATGGTTACGTGTACTATGAAACTGTTCTGGTTATATGTTCAGGACAGAGGAGACTTGTGAGCTTTCTTTTGATAATTTTATATTAAATAAACACCACCATCATTTCCGTCTATAGTTTCCTTCTTTTACAGCCGTCTGTGAGTATATGTTTGATGTCTTCTTGTTCCGAGATGTACATTGCACATATGGACAACATGGAATGCTGTATGAAGTAGCCAGTTGTGCTGGGATATTGTTAACAGTTATGGTTTGTTATAAACAGAGAGTAATTGAATTTGAGAAGGGAAAATGTCCGTGTTCTGATTTTCCTGACATGATCCAAGTTTGTCCTTTGTTTCTGTTTAGAAATGCATTACTCCTTGAATTTCAGGTTTTGGGTTGGAATGTAAGTTTCACACTTATCAGATCACTATGCATGTTTGGGTTGGAATGTAAGTTGTACACTTATCAGACCCCTGCGCATGTCTGGGTTGGAATAAAAGTACACTTGTCAGATCCCTATATATGTTTGGGTTGGAATATATGTTTTGCACTTATCAGATTCCTATGCATGTTTGGGTTGCAGTATAAGTTTTACATTTATCAGATCCCTATGTATGTTTGGGTTGGAACATACATTGTACACTTATCAGATCCCTATGCATGTTTGGGTTGCAGTATAAGTTTTACATTTATCAGATCCCTATGTATGTTTGGGTTGGAACATACATTGTACACTTATCAGATCCCTATGCATGTTTGGGTTGCAGTATAAGTTTTACATTTATCAGATCCCTATGTATGTTTGGGTTGGAATATACGTTTTACACTTGTCAGATCCCTATGCATGTTTGGGTTGCAGTATAAGTTTTACATTTATCAGATCCCTATGTATGTTTGGGTTGGAACATACATTGTACACTTATCAGATCCCTATGCATGTTTGGGTTGCAGTATAAGTTTTACATTTATCAGATCCCTATGTATGTTTGGGTTGGAACGTACGTTGTGCACTTATCAGATCCCTATGCATGTTTGGGTTGCAGTATAAGTTTTACATTTATCAGGTCTCTCTGCAGGTTTGGGATGGAATATAAGTTGCACACTTATCAGATTCTTATGTATGTTTGGGTTGTAGTATCAGTTTTACACTTGTCAGATCCCTCTGCATATTTGGGTTGCAGTATAAGTTTTACACTTATCAGATCACTATGCATGTAATACTGAAGTGGCTGATCATAACACAGAAGAATTTAACCCTTTGTTATTAAATTGTAATACATGGATCATCATGGTTACTCTCAAAAAATGGCTAAATTACATCTTGATTCAGCATTGCTAGAGAATGAGACCTGACCTCTACAGTTGTTAAGCACCCCCTATGGGTTGTTAAGGATGGGTCTGCACTAAAAGCAGACAGCACTAACCAGTAAGTAACAGTAGCAGGGCATGAACCAGCTTCATTTTAACTCCCATTTCTGCCTGTTGTCTGCTAAAGTGCACAGAGTATTTAGTTATAACTGCTTCCCTTAGACAGGGAATATGTAAGGACATTAATCACTTCCCCATTGCTTTACCAGCTTTTCAAAGTCAGTGCAAAACATCACTTTTTTTTCTTTTCTCTTACTTTTTACTAATCTATAGTACATGGAGCAGATCATAACCTTTTACTATATGTTCCTGACATGGATGCCAAGATTCATCTCTTGAGCTTCCACGTCTAGGAGAATTTCTTGCATCCATGTCTCAAATACATAATAAGTAAGTTACAATCAGTGACCAAATCGTTATCTTCTATAGTGTGAACAGTCATGGAAAAAATCTTTCATTATATTTAGTTACAGGGCAGTATAATGGCAGTGCCCTTTGCAGCAACTTATGCAGATTTATTTATGGTTTATGTGCAATGAGAAGTGGTCTATAATGTTACTATAAATGCATCTTTGGAACATCTGGACAAGTAGAGAAGATTTAGATGACTAAGGGATAATTTGTATGGGGACATATGTGAACTAAAATTTGTGAATTATTTAAATTCCAGTACATTCAGCATTACATTTATTTAAAGTATAATAGGTTCATAGGTTCATAGATGTGTACTAGGCTAATGGCCCTGGAGCCTTTACAAGCCTAGCCCATAGGATTACCCTGGCATCATGCCACCCAACCTTAGCTCCTAGTGCCTCTGTCGAGTAGAGCAACTGGAGTAATCCCCGGCATTAATTTTCTATTTCCCATCCACTCATCAAGATTTCTCTTGAGGAGGGCCAGTGAGGTGCTCTGCTTGACATGTATGGTTAGTCTATTCCATAGCATGGGCAGTCTCTGGGTTTTGAATATGTCCCTCCAGCATGTTCTGTTGATTGGGGTAATGAGGTTGAGGTCTCTGGAGTGTGTGGTGCAGTGGGATTAGGATTTCTTTAGATGTAGCATTTCTAACAGAGCTGGGTTAGACATGGCTTTGTAAGTCAAGCAGTGATCACTTCTAAGTAGGCGATATGAGACAGAGAATAGCTGGAGTTTTTTGAGTCTATCCATATAGGACAAGTGTTTAAGGCCTAGGATCCTCTTTGTGAGGTACTTCTGCGGCCTCTCCAGTTGTTGTAGGTGTCTAGTGCGGTACATGACAAATGGGGCATTGTACCCGATGACTAGCCTAATGAGGGAAGAGTAGAGGGAGACAATGACCTCTTTCTTCCTGGATGCAAAACCTTTAGTAATGAGATGTGCCACATAGAAGGACTTTCTGACCACAGTGGAAATGTGGTGGTCAAAAGAGAGGTTGCTGTCAACCTGTGTTCCCAGATCTCTTATAACGCCTTTTGTGTTCAGTGGACTACCATCAATGTGGTAATTCAAGGGAACTGGGTTTTTCCCCAAAAGGGATGAAGACACATTTTTTTGGCATTGAGCTTAAGGCCATGGTTCTGGCACCAGTCGTTGGTCTCATTGAGGCCTTCCTGTGGGGTGTCAACATCACTTGGGCAGTTAATAATAGCTCCCAACTTGCAATCATCTGCAAACTTTGTCAGCCAAAGTCCCTTCGTGTTGGCCTGGACTACAGAGAAGGACCAAGGACTGAACCATGTGGGTCTCCACTCGTGACTGGTCAGCAGTCTGACTTGAAGTCAGCTACTTTTACACTGTGGGTTCTATATGTGAGTCAGTTTGTAACCCACCTAGTGATATAGGGGTTGATGCCTAGCTTAGTAAGTTTTTCTATGATTCCTGAGTGGGGAATGATATCAAACGCCTTGGCCAGATCAAGGTAGGCTGTATGAACCAACTGACCTTCATCCACAGCTCTGGTGACTGATTCAAAGAAGTCGAACAAGTTGAGCAGGCATGATCTACCCTTCACAAAACCAAACTGTGTAGGATCCAGAGTTTGGAGATTCCCTATATCCTTGTTTATTAGGTCCATGATGATGTGTTCCATAGCTTTGCATATCAGACTCGTCAGGCTAATGGGACAATAGTTCCCAGGGTCTGTAGTCACTCTTCCTTTGTGGAGAGGGATGACTGTAGCAGTGTGCCATTTGGTATGGACAAAGCCTGAGGTGAGGCTGTGATTGAACAGGGTACACAGGTGAGG
>NC_056726.1:610678155-610693155 GCF_019279795.1 Protopterus annectens
CCACCATTGGACCAGAAATCAAGGACCCACAATCCTCACCACTGGCAACAGTAGAGGACATACTCTGAGAGGATAACAGGAACACACACAATATTTCCAGATACAGCTATCTGTATCAAGTGCAAATTCCCTTAAGAGCAAACAGAAACCACAGTCATTCTGGGGCTGGTTTCTGCCTCTTTCCCCAAATCACCAACAAGACTCTCCACTGGCACAGCTATAGAATTGAAATCTCAGCTGAGTGACCAAGCCAAGACCTACAAGCATCTTCTCTATCCAACCAGTGCTTTGTGTCCCTGCCCAAGTAACTGACACACACACACTTTGAGGGTTGCTTTACACACACATACATGGGAGAGGCTGGCACAAGTTTACCAGCTGTTCCCCTTCTGCTCAAGACTATAAGGTAGTTACCACTTCCACAAGTCAACTCCTTATCAGCTACTTTAAGGCCCTTAATAAAGGGTGCCCAAGCTTACTGTGCTATATTAATACAAATGGTAGTTTGACCAAGAGCAATGCTATTGGGAGTTGCCCATACAGTGTCACCAAATAAATATGCAAGTACTCTCAGAATTTAAATATCTCTGCACAGATCAGCCACAATGAACGTTTTAAATATATTCTTCTTCAGTGACTACTGCTTATCTGAAACAACTACTCTTTTTCCTACCCTCCAACATGAATATCTCACCTTATGCAATACTCTTTATACAACCACTACTTCTCCTGTCATCATTGACAGCCCTTCATCCTTACTTAACGCCAACTTACAAAAGCCCTATAAACTCACAAAGCTACATTAACTCTTATTCCCAGCAAACTGTAGACATTACTTCATCTGTTAGCTCCCTTAATACGCCTCTACCCAGGATTAGAATACCTCTTTCTACATTACTCTTTCTAAAATAAAAATGAAACATCTTTACTGCTACTTATATAAGAATAATAAGTTAGAGACCCTCCCCATCACCCTACTATTATCAGGTGATATTCATCCTAACCCTGGGCCAACCACAGCTTCTCTCCCCTGCAGTACTACCCCTACTATCCCTCCTAAGTTACATATTCTTACCCCTCCAAAAAGCACATCTCATTCTTCTCAATGAACATTCAAAGTATACCTAATAAGATTACTGAGTTTCATGCATGGGTTACCTACCACACCCCATATGTCATTACTCTAACAGAAACTTGGCTAAAACCCCATATCCCAGATAGGGATATTGTTCCCCTAGGCAACAATATACTTCACTTAGATTGCCCAAAAAAGAAAGGTGGTGGAGTAGCAATTATATACTCAAACCATCTAACTCTCACCTGTCATAATGAACAAATCCCATCCTTCCCTTCTGCAGAAATTCTGGCAGCCAACTTCAAACTTAATAATTTCTCTACCATCACCTTAGTAGCCATCTATATTCCCCCAGGTGGTAATATTCCTATTCTTGAAAATTTTCTCTCCTATCTCACTGAACACTACTCAAATGAAACAATTCTCCTTGGAGATGTAAATATTAATTGGCTTACTTTAAATAATCATAACTCTTCCTTAGGTATTAATCTACATGGCTTCACACAACTAATATTTGAACCTACTCATTACAAGAACTCACATACTCCTACTACTTTACTTGACTTGATACTAGTATCTGACCCTTCTTCCTATCATAACCCTGAAACCCTACCTAATTCTCTTAGTAACCACTCTCCAATAAAAGTTACTAGATTTACCCCTAACTTTGCCAGACCCTGCAGATATATAACTTGTCAAAAATTATCCAGCATCTCCCCAGAAACCTTTAACTCCCATCTCTCTAGGATTAGCTGGAGTCACCTGAATGAGCTGCCTCTGGGTGAAGCAGTGCAGTCATTTAACTCTATCTTTATTAACATATTAAACTCTCTTGCACTTCTTCATATGGTTAGAATAAAATCTAAAATATCCCCATAGCTCTCTAAATCTACCTGTATCCTAATAAGAAATTGGGAAAGGCTTTGGAAAATTTGGATGAGATCTAAACTTTCTACTGACTGGAAAAACTACAGAGAACTTAGAAACTTGGCTATAAAAACACATTGCTAAAGATAAAAAGGAATTTTACTTTAACACACCTACAACACTAAAATCTTTTTTTTCTCATTTTTTATTTTTCATATACATTTAAATGAATTACATAGTATTTATACATAGAATCTTAAATAACTATGTACACTATTTACATTAGCCTGACACTATAACAGATCTTAATGTATACAGTTACTTTATAAATATGTCCAAACCATTATCAGAGTATCTGATCAATTATTCTATAGTGTCAATCAGCAATAAGACTTTTCCCCAAGGGTTGTTGATAAATGGCTTTGGATAAATTCTTATTTCTTTAATTTTAATTTCTAATAATGCTGTGGTCTTCAGTAGGGTGTAGAAGTCTTCCAAAGCTGGTATTGTGTTTGTATTCCATCTTCTTTATTATATACTTCCTTGAAACTGCAAGTATAGTCCATACTAGATACATGTTTGACCTATTCAAATGAGGACCTTCATTCACATTTAATAATACAAGAACTTTAGTTAAATAAAATGATTCATTAAATAAAGCTTGTAGAAAGTTATTAATACCATTCCAAAATGGCTTAATGTTAACACAATCAAAGAAAATGTGATTCCAATCTCAAATGTGTACTTGCGTACATCTCCAACATATGCCTTTTATGGAAGAATTAATTTTACTGTTCTATCTGGGGTTAAGAATGCTCTGTTCAAGCATTTCCAATTAAAAACTTTCCAGTATTGTGTAAAGGATGTATATTTTATCGATAATAAGATATTTGTTTTAATATCTTCAGTTAACTGTATTGAATGTCCTTTTATTATATATTTCCAATATGAGGTTTTGGGTGTTGTTTTATAGTTTATCAATATTTTGTAAAATTTTTAAATACTATTTCCCATTGTCAGAGTCATTATATATGATTTCATATATGTATTTAATACATTTCGGCATTTCTTTAAATGAAGAATTGTTAATTATTCTACTTAAATCTTGTGAATATGACAGAATACTCTGTAAATTTAGCCAGTCCTATCATGGAATTTTTGTATATTGTTTTTATTACTTGCCTATTTAAAACTTTTAGTTCTTTGATACATTGGAGCCAACAAACTTCTGCTCCCAGGAATTAATAATTTCTCTATATATTTTATGTGGAAAGTTCTTTGTGACTATACATGGTGTTAAAAGATCAAACCAGATTTTTAAATCTATATTTACATTAATAATTTTCCTAAATGAGTCAATGTAATAATCATACAAGTTTTAGTGGGTTTAGTTATGTTATATCGCATACTAATACATAATATATGCCATGGCAAATAGTTTTTATCTATTTGAATTTTTTTTATAAATCAAATTCATTTATTAATATTACAGTTGGTAATTATGTCCAATTTGCAGAGTAATTTGGACTTATCCAATCTGAGATTGTTTTAGATATTGATGCTTTTATATATGTTTCTACATCAGGAAAGTTTAATCCTACATGTTTCATGGTCTGAGATGATGTATTAAAGCTATTCTGTTTCTTTTTTGAAACCATAAAAATTTAATTAGGCATGAATTTATTTTTGTAAATATATTCCTTTCTGGTAACAGCTGTATTGCCAAGGCTATATATAGGATCTTGTGCAGTAAAACCATTTTTATTAACTGTAGTCTATCTTCAAATGTTAATATTATTTTGTTCCATTTTTCCATAGAGATAATTGTATTGATGATATTATTTTAGTTTTTTGAGACTAATTCATTATTATCCTTGCATAACTCAATTCCTAGATATTTTAAGGTAGATACTTGTTTCCCTATGATGTGATCCCCTCTTAGTCTGCAGTTCTTTTTTTATTTAAAAATAAAAAATTTGATTTTGATTTATCAGCAAATAGCCTTACTTTAGAATTGTATTGTTTATAAACATCTATTCCTTTGATTTTTAAGTTGTTACGAATTGAATCTGCCAATATTTCAATATCCAGAGCAAATAGAATTGGTGACATGGAACATCCTTGTTTTGTGCCTTTTGCTATATGTATAGATTCAGGGGTAAAAGACCTAACTTGACATACACTAAATTATTTTTGTGTATGTATATATATATATATATATATATATATATATATATATATATATATGTATGTATATTCTTTAGGAGATGAACAAAGGATGCTGGAAATTCCAATAACATTAGGATTTTGAATAAATAGTCCCAATGTAGGGAATCAAAGGCTTTCTCATTATCTAAGCCAACTATGAGTGTTTTTTTTATTTTCTTTATTAACATAATCTATAAGAGAAATTATCATTTAAATATTGTCATGTGTGTGTCTATGATATATAAATCCAGTTTGATCATTATTTATTGCTTTGGATAGTGGTATTTTCATTTTGTTACATAAATATCTTATAGTCAGTATTTAATAATGACATAGGTCTATATGAGGTACAGAGGTTTGGGGATTTGTTTTCCTTTAGGACTGGTGTGATTAAGGAATATATCCAAGAGGGTGGTATTAAAGCTTGTGACTGAATTTATAATAGAGTTTTAAGGAAGAGGGATAGTATCTTTGAAGGATAAAGTTTATATATTTCCATAATTATGCCATCTATACATGGGGCTTTATTATTTTTACCCCCTTTTATTGTATCTGTAATTTCTTTGTAGGATATCGGTGCTTGCAGATCTAGTTTTAATTTTTCTAGTATTTTTTTTATATTGGAATATTTTTCATCTAGATTTAATTTATCTATATGTATATTTTCTTTTTGGAAATGTTCCATATAGTGATTTCTATAGGCAACAAGAATGTCATCTATATCTGTGACATTTTCCCTTTCTTTTCATGGAAGATACTTTTAATGTTATTAGCTTTTGATTGTATTTTGATTCTTGTGGATAAATTATGTAGATATTTTTGGAGAAGTGGCCACGGTATTAATTTTTAGTTTTTCTAAAGCTAAACTAGTTTTATGTGTTAGAATCTCATTGTATTTATTATTTAATACTTCTAATTTCTTTTTCATCTCCAAATGATTTTGATTTTTTTCAGGTTTTACTGACAAACATTTGGATTGTAGATCTAATAATTCAGAATCCCATTCTCTGATTTTGTTTTAATACCAAGTTAGGGTTTTACCATATATGCAAGCTTTTAATGAGTCCCATATCATTATTTTATTCATCTCTGTGGTGTAATTAATATCTAAGAACTGTAATTCAGATAATAACCAGGGTATAAACTCTTTAATTTTAGTTATATATGCTGGAATTCTGGAGTTAAAGATTAAAGGTTTGCACCAATTTTGAAGTTTTAGTATCAATGAATTGTGGTCTGAAAAGAGGCAGGGAGTGATTGAGAAATTAATGATTTTAGAGTGTAAGTCATGGGCAGCAAATATTTTATCTATTTTAGTTTGGGTACCAAATCTGTGATCTTGATGGGAAAACAACAAAGATTTATCTTCTTTAAATCTGAAAGTATTTACAAGATGAAATTATTCTACCCACTTGTTTAAAGCTTTTGATACAGCAGATGTATGCAGCAGTCTTTTATTTGCAGTTTCAGAAATATATTAAATATACTGTTAAAATCTCCTCCTAATATTAAGTTGCCTTTATAATTATTGGAAATGAAATCCAAGTGTTTTTTAACAATTCCTGTTCCAATGCCTGGGAACCAGTATAGATTGGCTAGGGTCCATATTCTGTTATTATATTTAACTATTACTAATGTCATAAGGCCTTCTTTATCTTCATACTTATAAATGATTTCTGGGTTAATCACATTTGCTTTCCATAAAATTGTTACCCCATTTGTCTTTGTCTTATAAATGGATTGCGCCAATATCATATATTCCTTAGGATTCCATTTGTAATTGTCATTTGTTTTGAAATGAGTTTCTTGAAGGAAGACAATTTGTGCTTTGTTAAGTTTTAAATATTTCAGTAGATTTGATCTCTTGCTCGGATTGTTTAAGCAATTGGTATTTAAAGATAATAAAGTTAAATCCATCGTAGGTTATTTAGACTATGTATTTTGTGTTTTATTGTGACTATTAAACATTTTCCTCTGATAACTATAAAGTATATGTTTGAACTTGTAAAGGAAATTATCAGTTTTATACTTTGAGTGTTTACCAATAAAGTAATGTTTTGGTCAGGCATACTAAAAAGTTTTTTTGTGAAATAACAAATTTAAATTAGTAAATGTTAACTAAACTAATTTCTGCACTAGCCATGGAATGAAAATCATTCCTAAACTGATGGATAAACCTACGTCCATCAGATTATCACTCATACCTTGACAATCCAAAACATCTGAGCTCCATAAATTGAATTATCATATGGAGAATATTTGTAATAGGAATAAGCAATATTTATATTATTTTTAACATATATAGTACTATTGTAGATTAGACAGAATTCTAATACAATATAAATGTCTATTTATTGTGTAAGCAATTAATGTTTACATAAAAGATAGATGACAAGCCATTCAATCATAGTAAAGTAGGATATATCATATATAAAAACCTCAGTAAAAGATTATAGCACACTGTTAATTAACATATTCACCCTTATTGATGAAGTATTTCAAAATGTATTACTTAATATAAATAGATGGTAATAATATTTATACCTAATGTTTATAATACAATGTATTTTACTGGATATATCACAAGTTATATTTCATTGTTTGCCAGCATTTAAGTAATCACTTTGTTAGTTGCTAACTTACTCAAAGCATCAAGTTTGGTTTATGTGAACATTGATGAAAGTTAGTGCATTTTAATTATCAGTGCATTCCTCTTCCTCCCATTTCCTATACATACGTGGTTTCATATCTGTCAGTTCTTATTATAAAAATGAGTGAAATTATAGGTTAAAAACAACAAATTCACTTATTGTGATTAATGATTACAAGTTCCCTTTCCATATACATAAATTGTCATTTTATGGCATATACTGAACGTTTTTAGATTTAAATGACAACATTCTATTTTGTATAATCAGCAAAGGTTAAACTGAGTGATTATTGTCAATTTAATACTATTTGTTCAGAATGTGATTGTTATATTCTGTGACATTCCTAGTTCAGGCGTCTATTGTTTCCCTTGAACAATTTTGTCAGTTTGATGTCATGTATAAAACATTAGTTACTTTGGTAACAGCTTAAGTACTATGCATGGGCAAGATGGGTTACAAAACCACAATTGAAGTTAAAGCAATTATATAACTTATGCACATTTACTTATATGAGAAAATGACCATGCTTCCCTTTGATGTTCAGTATAGTGTATGTTATTTATGACAAGTTAAAACAGTAGTGTTATTATACACAAGCCCATGCTATTAAACTGTCTATTGTCAATGTAATACTATTTGTTCAGAATATGATTGTTACGTTCTGTGACATTTCAAGTTCAGGCTTCTATTGTTTCTCTTGAACAACTTTGTCGGTTTGATGTCATGTATAAACATTAGTTACCTTGGTAACCGCTTAAGTATTATATATGGTCAAGATGGGTTACAAAAACTACAATTCAAGTTAAAG
Organism: Protopterus annectens; assembly: GCF_019279795.1. NCBI lineage: Eukaryota > Metazoa > Chordata > Ceratodontiformes > Protopteridae > Protopterus > Protopterus annectens. The sequence goes on from NC_056726.1 coordinate 610,685,765, forward strand.
GAATTACATGACTTGTTATGCATATTTACTTATATAAGAAAATCATCATGCTTCCCCTTGATGTTCAATGTAGTATATGTCATTTATGACAAGTTAAGACAATAGTGTTATTATACACAATCCCATGTTATTAAATCCTCTCTGTAATATCTAAACTCAGCAGACTGCTTCATCTTATATGAAGATTATATATTTTATGTGTAGATTTACTAAAATCATACATTACATAACTATTGTGTGTGTTTTTTTTTTGTTTGTTTTTGTTTTTGGCTGTTGCTTAGTTATTTGAGAGACCACAAGGTGTAATGCTTATTCTTATTATTAGCTTCTTCCAAGCATGTTTATACAGTCCATAGATTTTAAATTATGAGACCCTTCTAGTTTCTTATATGTTATAAGTATATTTCCATCCTTACATACACACACATATCAGTACTTGAATCACAGGCAACAATGCCCATCCAGTTTTGCCAGAATACCATTCACTAGTTCATGTGGTGTGTTTCCAGGCTGTTGTTAAAATATCCAAACCAATATTTGTCCTGTTCCATTTTACCAGCCTGTTCCATGCAGTGGCCACTCTGCCAGTGAACCACTCAACATACCTTCCATTCCCACAGATATTTCTATGAAGGAAATCTGATGAATATCTAGCACTTCCCAGCAGCCCCAAACTCCCCTAGAATCAGCTATCCCCATACACCCAACACGTCCGAGCAAGCTCACCTACCAGACCACTGCAAAGGGTACTACACAAGACCAAGTCCACTTAGTCTTTCACAATAACTCAGGCTTCCACTCAATGTAAGTCCTTAATGTGTTTGGATCAAAATACATTTTAAATATAAAATTGCGCTTATTATTTTCTTTTTTTTTTTTTTTTTTTTAGCAAGAATCAACTTAATGAGCTAAACAAAGTGTTGGGAGACCAACAATATGTGTGCATGTGGTTAAAAACAGACCTTTTATTATATATATATATATATTTTTAAAACCAAAAACTTCTTCTGAAAATCATCTTGGTGGCTTATCAGAGCCATGAAGCATTATCGTCACTCTGTCTCCATTACCATAGCAACCTGGGAGCATCTGTTTCTGTTAGTGCGTCTGTGTACTGCATACCAGTAGCTTGCATTGCACCTGAAGCAAAGCTTCACTTCACTGCAACTTCAAGCCTAAATTCCCTCCTTTTCAGTGAGGCAGCAGCCAGGAAAAAAACGGAGAGCAAACAGATAAATAAAAAAAAAACTCCAAACAAGTCACAACAAGAGATAACACACTCTTCCAGCCTTCCCACCTCTCAATCAGCAGATGTATAAACAAACTATTCTCTGTCAAAATATTCCAAATCACAGTTTTATCCACCCCATCCCCTGGATCCAGGCTAAAACACCAAATGTTTCTTCCTAATACACAAGCATCAGTAAACCTCAATCACAAGCCACAACACACAGCTTCCTGGAGACAAAAACTGCAACATACAACAGCTGCCAGACACAGCTGCATCCACACACACTATGTCAGGCTTAATCAAACAGCACTCAAAGCTATGATACATGCCATAATTGATATTAACTATGTTTAGATGGAATAATAATGACATTTGTACTAGCTCCCAGACATGGCTGCATCCACGCACACCATATCAGGATTGATCAAATAGCACTCAAAACTATGATACCTGCCATAATTGATATTAACTATGTTTAGACAGAATAATAATTACATTTGTACTAGCTGCCAGACACAGCTGAATTCACGCACACCATATCAGGATTGATCAAACAGCACTCGTGGCTGTGATTCCTGCCATAATTGATATTAACTATATTTAGACAGAATAATGATGACATTTGTACTAAGAGCTTGCTACTATTATTTAACCAGGATATACATGACATTTCTAAATCATACTTTAACTGAAGAAGGCATTTGTCTCCATGACAGCATTTTTTTTCAAAACACTCTCCTGTTACTGCTATTATATATGATGTTAATTTGTTACATTTGAGTCTGAACTCTGATGACTGGTACCTTGTTGAATTAGTTAATTAATTACTTAAATTATTATAAGTAAAAACAATGAAAAATTATCAAGATAAGTATTCACTGAGTTCAAGTAGGGGAATAGAAACTTCTATGTTTGTATTATATGTTGCCTTGTTTGGCTTATGTATAATATAAATAGCAACCCATCTTGACCTACCTTTGTTTGTGAAGAATTGTTGGACTCTTTGACCATTCTGAATAAATAATTTATGTTTCTCAGTTGTTTAAGAAACCCTCCCTTTTATAAAATAAAAACAGATGACAAGTGACGTACCATATCAGTTGATACTTTGAGAGATGTAGTTGTAAGAGTTATTTTTTTGGGACAGCTATCTTGGAATCAGTTTTTTGTTTTTTCTTTCTGGCATCAGTCCAAGGATTTGTTTCTTTTTTTTATTTTAAGTGTAGGGACCATCCAGTCCATTTCTTCTGGAATAGACACTATGTTGTTGTTTTTGATGACTATAGTAGTTTCTTCTAAGTCATTAAAGCTTCTCATCTCATTGGCAAAAGTATTTTTATCTTGGCTGGAAAGGCCAGCTGTGCTTTAATGTTGTTCTGTTTCAACAGTTTTATTATTAGCCTGACTTTTTTCATTTGTTCTAGTATTCTGGAAGAATAACCATTGTCAAACCTTATCAGGCTTTGATTGTATTTTTAAGGGTGATTTTCTCCAAGCAGATTTTAATAATAGTTCCTTGTCCAGAAATGAAAGAAATTTTATAACTATGGATCTAGGTAGAGTATTTGCTGAGTTAGAAGCAGGTTTCCTTAGTGCTCTATGCGCCCTTTCAATTCCAAATGAAAGTCCCTCTTTCAAGTCTAAAACTTCAGGAATCCAGGTTAAGAATGAAATAATGTCTTCTCCTTCAATGTTTTCAGGCAGATCAAAGATTCTTATGTTATTTCTCCTTTCCCTGTTTTCTAAGTCATCTATTTTGTTAATCGACCATGTATTCTGTTTAAGCAGAAATTCTTTTTGGAATTTTTCCTCTTTGAGTCTCCCTTCAATGTCATTTAGAGAAGTCTCTATATTTGTTATTTTTGTATGGTGTTGCTGTAATAGTTCCTTAAGAGTATCAGTCTGTTTCTGAGAATTTAATTTGAGGTTTTCTAAGTCATTTTTAAAGCCATCCATCTTCAAAGATAGTTCCTGTAAGGTAGATGTCATCAATTGCAGCTCTTTTTTCAAAGCAGCATCTGGATGAGAATTCCTTGTGTTGTTCATATTCAGTGACTCAATATATCTCCAAGTTACTTGACAGGAAAAATGTTGTATATCTCCACCAAAATTGATATTTATGTAGTTCAGTAATGTATCTATAGATTTTTGATATTTTAAACTTGAAAATAATAACATTTTCCTGTATTATTATACTAGTTTATGGAGCTTTCAAAATTCCCTGGTCTCAGATGGCATCTAGGCTCCGCCCCCTACAACACTAAAATCTAATCCAAAAAGTTCTGAAACACAATCAAACAAATATTACATCCTGGAAACCCTTCTAGTCCCAACCCTGACCCAAATAAAACACCTGAAGACATTGCTACTAACTTTAACACCTTCTTTATGGACACTGTAACAAAGATGATTAATACTTCCTCCTCTCCTGTGAGTGATCCAAACCACTGTGTTCTACCCTCTGGTTCAGATCCATCTAAACTCTTCTCTCTAAAACCTGTATCTACTAACCATATCAAATCTCTACTCACCAAACTAAAACCTTGCTCAACCTCTGCTGATAACATTCTGTCTTACTTCATTCAACTAGCAGCCAATACCATTGCTTTACCTGTATCTATCTTGATTAACCAACTCCATCTCTGAGTCTTATGTTCCAACTATCTGGAAAGAATTCTATACACTTCCTATCTACAAAAGAGGGAATTCTCAAGAAATCTCTAACTTTAGACCTATAGATATCTTGTCACCCCTCTCAAAGCTACTCGACAAATGTATACACAAGCAAACTCTACAATATCTCTTAGAGGAAAATGTACTTACTCCCAGTCAACATGGCTTCCGCTCAAAGCACAGTACTAGTACTGCCCTAATCTCATTTACCAACACTATTTCCTTGGCTCGTAGTAACAATTAACTTGTTTCCTGCTTATTTCTAGGACTAGCTAAAGCCTTTGACACTGTCTCCCACCCTCTTCTTCTTACTAAGCAGACTAATCTTAATTTCTCTGCTGCAACTGTCACTTGGTTCTCTAGCTATCTCTCAGATAGACTACAATCAGTGAAATGCCTCTCTGAAATCGCTCCTCCCCTCCCTGTAAAAATGAGAGTTCCCCAAGGATCCATACTGGGTCCAATGCTATTCAATATCTTTACCAATATCTTTAACAATCTACTTTATACCTCTTGTCCTCAATCATCTCTTGTTCAATACACAGATGATTCTACTGTGGTTACCATCTCTGACTCTTACTCTGGTCTCATTACCACTACTCAAGCTGCCGTTGCATCAGTTGAGATCTGGCTCACTAACAACCAACTAATCCTAAATCCTAAAAATACCAAACTCCTACTCTTTCTCCCAAAAACCCTTATGCATCTTAAATCTACTTTTACTATACTGTCTGTTAATAGCACTCAAATAGTACCTGAAACTAGCTCCAAACTCCTATGTGTCACTATAGATGATCAACTTAAATCTGACTTACACATAAATAATTGCAACAGGAAAACCCATCAAAAATTAGGTCTACTATATACAAATAGAAAGTTCCTCACTTCCAAAGCCAAAGTAACCCTATCTCACACATCTCCTACCCACTCTACTATATGGTTCCCAAATATTCACAAACCTTAACACATCACTCCTAGCAAAACTAAACTCAGCTTATAATAAAGTGCCAAATTCTCTGCCCAACATACTTATAAAACTCATCACTGTGTCTCACTTAAATACTTAAACTGGCTGGAACTACCCAACCTACTTCCGCTTTCCCAGTTTCAGATTATACACTCTATCATACATCAACTTGGTTACTGCCCTAACCTATCCTCCCTCATATCTAACAATTCTCCAATGAGATCTCTCTGCAGATCTAGGGCTTACTATTTATCTATAAACCTAGGACAGAATTGGGAAGCAACCTATATAGTTACAATCCTACCATAGCATGGAATAAGCTTCCACTTCAAATAAGATAAATAAATAAATCAAAACAATTCAAAGCATCTGCCAAAGAACACCTGAAAACACTCAAGTCCTGCCACTGTACTCATCCACCATGAACTGATGTCTGACCGTCCCTCTTAACTTATTACTACTATACCTCTCAGCACTTCTATTCCTACTGTACAGTCTACCTGAACTCTGACAAACCGGGCACCTGTCAAATCTTTGAATGCTCAAAATTTGGAACATTACATGGTCGAGACCAACCGTTCAAAATTTTGAGTGCCCAAAGATAGACTTTCAATGGCACCATACAGTGCAGATAGGGAGAATTTCCCTTTTCAGCACTGAAGTGCGGTCTCAGAGTTGGTATATTTAAGTAGGGGGGGTGCAGGGGGGCTTGCCCCCCTGCCTACACTGTTAAAGTGTTTTTTTCTGTGTTTTCTTTTTTTTTTTTCATGTTCGAACTTCCAAATGTCGAACATTTGGTCTCAACCATGTAATGTTCAACATTTTGCATGTTCGAACATTTAACATAGACCCGACAAACCTCAACCTCCTAAATAGTTTAACTTCATCTTCTCATCCTTATATATGTCCTTCACAATTCTGATCTATAGCGCCCTATCTCTGAAAAATACAAAGATTATTAAATGTCCTTTTATATACATCAACTGCCTTTCTATTGATTAGTAAATATTTGATAAGTGTTCAAATGTGTAAATTAGAACAAAATGTCTCTGTTAACACCTGTTTTTTTTACTTTTTCCTCTGTATTTGTTTTTACTGTGTTGCTTAATTAATATATTGTTGTAGTTTATAATTGTTCTCTGGAGCTTTTCTCCCCAGGTCTCTGCTAAAAAAGGGCAATTTGTTGCTCAGTCAGATTACACCTGGTCAACAAATGTAAAATAAAAGAAAAGAAAAGAACAAGAAAATACTCGGTATACATTCACAGTGACATCAGAGTTCAAAATCACGGGAAATGTTTAAAGCAACATTTCAGGACATTCTCTAATAAAGAAAAATATCTAAACTAAGCTTTGCTATATTCCTGACTATATCTAAGAGACTTTCTATACCCTAGAAACTTACTTACAGAGCAAGACTGATGTTGTGGTGAATGGTTCTTGTCAGGTCCAAGACAGAATACAGAATTCCCTTTCGCTAACAGACTTCTCAAATTAATATCTCAAATATTACTGCTCGGATAGCTTGCAGAATGACATAATTTCTTGTCATCTGACTCTATCCCAGGTGAAACCCCCACTGCTGAGAGCTGGCTGTATTTATTATCAACCTGTGAAAATACATAGACCTCAGATCAGATGCTAGAAGTCCTAAAACAATTACATTCCTCCACATTTCAAGACTAGTAATTATTTCCCCTAAAGACAATACAGAAAGCTTTTCGGCACAGACATTATGTCTCTAGCTGCCTTGAAACTGAAAGATACCATATTTTATTGTGTAGCCATAAAGAAATTTAATTTCAGCTATTTTTCTGACGTTACCTCCTATATCCCAGTTTACATTGTTAATATATATATACATTTAAACAGTTACAATAGTGCATGTACATTTCTGTTCTATTCTAGTAGGGCACATTGTGGTTACAGTTCAAACAGTACTTTGCAAAAACCTTTTCAACACACACTTCTGTACCAGCTGTTTGATATACACATAGCTTACAGTTCTAAAACATTTGTGACACAAGCATCTTATATAAATCATGTTGATATTCACAAATAACATATAATTATTTACAAAATTCCAGATTGCTGTGCTAGCAGTATCCCCCTTTGTCACAGGACAGATACAGTGTTTTTCTCCTCAGATTTCTAATTCAGACTCAGAGGAGAGCTCGGATCCTGATTCTACGTTTAGGGGGTTCTCTTTCTCTGTGACAGTTTCCAGAATATGCCAGTGTTTTTAATGGGAGAATACCAAGTTTCTCAATCCCTCAGAAAATACTATGAGCTGTTTACATAAGGATCCAGAACCTTCACCCATTCCCTCACTTCTGTTAGCTCTGGAGCATGCCTTTGTCATTGCCTGTAATGTTTCTGATAGTCAGCCTACTGCCATATAAAGGCAAATAGATGGTATTAAGGTCCTTAATCTTTAAGTCTTTATAACTCATCCAAAACCTGACCCAGTTGCTATAGTTTTAGTCAATCCTACCACTGCTAAACATTTAGTTAATCTCAA
>NC_056726.1:610698155-610780655 GCF_019279795.1 Protopterus annectens
GCTGATCCCCATTCCACAAGCACATTCACTAGACATTTTGTATGCATTTAATTATGTAAGAACATGTGTAAAAAACTTTGACCCAGAAACCTCTTACTAGGATATCCTAGAAAGTCCACTAAGGAGTTACCTAAACAAAAAAGCAATAAGAGCAATAGACTACATAAAAAGCATCCTTGCTGGCCATTTCTAAAATAAAACTTTGAGCTGCTTGCTGCTGTGATACATTGTTATTTATTTAAATAGTTATTTATTGAAATAACTTCATTCCTTGAATGAAAATAAGAATGTGTAATTCTTCTAGCATGGCTGTGTCTGTTGGGATACAGCTGGGTAGCTGTCCTTAGGGTTTGCTGTGATATATTACATTTCTTCTCAGAGCATACAGCTGCAGTGAGTATGCTTTTTAGCCATACCACAGTAGGGTGAATTGCTGCTGCAGCCTTCTGGTTTCAGTGATGTAGATTGCAGGGAAATGTCTCATGAGCTACATGCAGGAAACCATTTGGGATGCATGGATAAGCTTAAAAAGACCCTTGTGGTCGTTACCCTAGTATATATCTATTTACCGATGAACCTATATGAATATACTGGAGTTACATTTGGAAAGGTCTGTCGTTATTTTAAAGTTTTCAGGCTGTGCAGTTTTCTAGCAATGTCAGACAGCATACAAAGGACACTGATCACTGAGGATATAAGGTAGGATGCAGAAAATTACAAACCAAGGAGGTTAGAAGTATGGTATCAAGTCTAAAGTAGATTAATTATGGGAAGTTGGACAATATCTAATTGATCTAGTTATCAGCTAAGTAATGTGTTTAAATGGATGAGGGTGATGCAATCATTGTTCACAGAGGACCAGCCAATGTCTATGACACCAGGGATTATGGTTCATGGGAAGTGTGCATGCATAGACAGGATAGGATATCTTCAAGTGTAGGCAAATTGTTAATGTTGTTTGGAGGAATGTATACAGCAGTGATGCAGTTGGGCTTGTGAGAATTTATTCTGAGTGTAGAATCAAAATGTTTTATGGTACAGAAGGATGGGACTTGTTGTGAGTAGAGGGATAGTTCTAAGTGGTTAGGATATAAGACTGTCACTCCATCTGTTTTTTAATGCAGACATCCCTAAGGGTATTATATTGACTGGGTAGTGCAGTTACATTTGTAATTTCAGGTTTACGCTAGGTTTCTGTAACGACTAATACATCTGGGGTATGTAATGTTATCCCTAAGTGGAGATCTGGGAGTTTGTAATATATGCTTCTCATATTCATGTTAGAGAGGCTCAGGGTGGAGGTTTTATTTTAAGCCATGTGGATAACTTTATAATTTGGGTTAATAATGTTTAGAGTGGGGGACCTGCCTCGAGTATGATATCAATTGAGTGGTTGAGGTTTGTGGCAGAGGTATGGCCCTGTATTTTGGTAAAAATCACCAGAGAGCTTAATGAGACAGGATAGGTGCATGAAGTCATTGAAGAGTTTTGCCCTATTTTTGTAATATGGTTTGAGACTGAGTTCAGCTGTTTTTGTAAGTAAACCTTTTGCCTTTAGATTGTGTATATAAGATATGGTAACTGCATTTGGAGTGATTGTATATTTAAAGACAGTGGAGTTTGTGGGGCAACTGGTAGAGGTACAAGGCCATACTTTTATTTAAACTAGCATATTCTACTCAATAAGAAAAACAGGTTTGACTGCTGCAAGTGATGGGAAAATTTACTTTGAGAAAGTAACATTTGCTTTAACCTGAGAAAGTAAGAACATTTAAATGTTTTATGAGCTGCTGTTGGAAAATATCTTTAGCATAAGGTATGTAAAACCGATGTTTATAATACATAATTTAGGCAAATGATAATTGCATATTCCAGAAATCCAGAATCAGATGAGAAATCCTTAACAAAATATCTCCCACATGAAGTTTAATAGAACTGTCATCTAGTCTCCCCTTACTAAAATATTGAGATTGGAGGTTAAAGACTGTGGAAAATAAATAATTTCAACCATACTGTACCATCTTTGTAGACTCTAAACATTTTAAGTTAAATCAAGCAATATTTTATGAATCTAGAGCTTAATTAAAATATTAAGGAGAATGGGTTAATGTGAGAAGGTTATAAGCATTTTGGTCACAGGTTTTTCCAGGTGGGAAGCCATGGTTGTTAAGCTTTCCTTTGAAGTAACATCTGGAATATTTTAGATGACCTGGATATTAGCAAATAGTACATTCTTAAGTATCACCTAACTGTCAAAACAATGCATATTATTTAAGAGGAAGTATCATCTCAAAATTTCAACCTTGGAAAAACATGCAAGGGATCAACCAAAGCTTATGTTAATATGAGTAAATAATTGAATAGAATTCATTTTTTCACAGGGGTAAAATGTTCCCTAATCCTTGCTTTTTTACCTGCTTGAATTGGGTTGGCTGGGAACCAAGGTTGGTGGAACATATCATCACAAATGTAATAACTCGTAACATATATGTGAGACATTTTTTTGGGAATGTGAGATATATTTTACTGTAGTGTACTTTTGTATACTGCTTATTTATTTATTTGTTTGATTTTCATTTTTAATGTCTAGATGCTTTAGTCTAATGACCATTTTCAGTCATAGTAAGGGCCAGAGCAGTCAAATAAAGCAGTAGTTCATTGTGAATAGCAGGAAAATTTACAATATGAATACATCTAGTTTACGATTAACTGCACACACATCTCCAGGTATCGCTGTTAGTAGGTTCTTGTACCAGAGATCCTAGAAAGCATTGAAAATGTAGGCTATAGAACAAAAAGCTGACTACCAGCTGCTACATTTCTTAAACTGTAGTTATTTCTCAGTGTAATTAGAGAAACCTCTTTAGAGATTTTATAGCAATGAAAAATCTGTGATAAAAGCTATACAGCTGAAAAGAGATATTTATGATTCACTTTGCCAGTAGTATAACAGGTAGCTTTGCAGACCCGTAACAGCTGCTTTGGATTGTTTCCAGAATGAATACAAAAAACTCACCTTACATAAGAGAGATAGCTATGTAAATCTAAAATATAAACTGAAGTTCACAAAAAGTGCACTGGCATACATAATTATTGCAGAGTGCAGATTGTGATGCATGCATCTAAATACGTGCATGGATGCGTCAGCAAAGAGCAGCAAGTGCAACATGCAGAACTCAGGAAGCATACTCCTGCTCATACCCTTGTTTACAAAGTCTGACTTTACTGCTGTTGTTCTGAGTAATGAAATGTGTATTGTAGGCTTTTGGATCTTACCCCTGTACTTCCTTCTTTGTCTATCCTAGTCAGCTCTGGAACGGAGATATTTCCCATGTGACTGCATGTTATTTACCAGCTGCTTGGTATGGCATAACTGAGGTGCACTGGCTAGCAGGGCTACTTTACATTACTTTGTTTTCTGGTTTTGTGCTCAGGAGGGGTACCTTCTACATCAACTTTGCATGTCTTCCCTGTGTTCATTTGTTTTATATTAATTTATTTATTTTTGTGTGCCTAGTTTTCTCCCACATTGCAGAGACATGCAGAATGTTGTGAAGGTGAACTTCAAGTTGAGCCGACATACACGTGCATGTGCTTGGAAATGCACCAGCCCTCAATTCAGCACTGACTCCTACATTATACATGTCACTTGCTTGGATAATTTGTAGCTCTCTTGGTCCAAAACCCTGAATTTGATATACCAGCAACTAAAAATCAATATTTGGATGGAGGTGCTTAGTAACAGTTATACTTTGTAATGTTATGTTGTTTTTGTTTATACTACATTGCTTTATTCTGTGTTTTGCTAACATAAATTGTACTGAGTTATCTTAATGCTACTCTTGCTGTGTTCTATAATGGAAATGTATTTTCTGTCACTAGCTTTTTTCTGAAACAATGAAACTTTTAGAGCAATCATTCTTGAGTGTTTTGTATTTAGTTACAAATAGAAATGAGGAACTGTGTATGTAACAGTAGAAATAAAATAGTATAGAGCAAGTTTGAAAATCTGGGGGGAAAAAGTCAGTGCTGTGAGTGTGACATGAAAATGAGAAGTGACAGCAATTAAATAAGTAATGCAGTTCAAAGAGATGCATATGCTTATAGCTGTATGTCTTAATAGTGGGCTCCAATATAAGTTCAATGACAGTGCCAACAGAATTATTGCAGTATAACAGACTAGCGGCTTTCAATACTGTGACCAATGCAGTCATCAACTTGTGATTCTGCAATGCATTTTGTCTAATTTTAGAAAGTAAGAGCTGCTACGTTCATGAAGGTGTGAATGCATATGCCCACATTTTAAGTTATAAGTGGAACTATTTTAAACTGAAAACATTTCAAAATTACATTTTCCTAATGTTAACAGGCTTACAAGTCTGACAAGACCCACGTTTCATTTCTATTTCCTGTTGTATAAGCTGTTTAAGTACTTTTCCCACCCATTGTTTTTCGTAGGTCCATAATAGTTAGTGCCCACCCAGCAAACCAGTATTGCTCTTAGTAAACCTCACTTACTACAAATTGTCTTCAGCTCATTTTCCAGAGCTTCCATATGCTTGGTACTCTTGTCACACTCTGAGATAGTTCTGAATCAATCCTGGTTTATCTTTGACAGAAATTTATTTTATTATTTTGCACTTTAATTAACTGTGGCCATGGTGGTGCAGTGGTTAGCATTGCCTCCTCACAGCAAGAGGTTCTTCGGTTTGATTCTCGGCTGGGGTGCCTTCTGTGTGGAGTCGGCATGTCCTCCCTGTGGTCGCGTGGGTTTCCTCTGAGGCTCCGGTTTCATCCCAAAGACATGCAGCAGGAGGATTGGACACTCTAAATTGGCCCTAGGTGTGAGTGTGTGCATGCCTTCTGTGGAAGGTTGGCCGCTGGGCTGGCAACTCGACGTTGTAAAATTGCACTGTCAATCATGAGCAGACAGATGATCCACTGTGGTGACCCCTAACCGGGAAAAGAAGAGTGCTACTGCTTTAATTTTGCTTTATTTCTTGATTTTGTGCATTAAATAGTTTAAAAGTTCTTATTATTTGAAATCACCTTGTCCAGGTAGTTTGTTTAAGTTGTTTTGTGGTAACATTACACTCTCAAGCAATCTTTTTAGTGCTTTTACATTATCAGGACTGTGATAGCCCACCTAGTGGCAATAGGTGGAACCCTGGTCTATATGAGTTGGGAAACACATAAGAAAGCAAGTTTGGTCGTTTTAGTGTCTGAGAACTTAGAAGCCATTTTTCTGTGTTTTAGTGCCTTAATAAATGTGGCTAATTTGTGAGGAGCTGCCTGTTCTGCAACAACAGTTAGTGATGCCCTGCATAGATGCAGACATCTAAACACCACATTTCCCTATAACACCTCCTTTGAAACTGTACCAGTAACTCAGTGAGTGTAAAACAACTACTTTGTGAGTTGAATAGCATAAAGCAGTCAGTTCGCATGTCAAACAAAAACACAGGTGTGGAAAAAACTGTGAAACACCAAACAAACCACCACTATAGCCGCTGGTGTTCTCCAGCTTGCATGTTAACAAGTACTTTCTCTTGAATTTAGTATGATATAGCCTAGTCTAGTCTCTAGTCCAAAAAGCACCCTTAGTTAGCTAGTTATCCTGCTACTAATCTCTTGTGCACTACAGCCTTGTTTCTTAGCCAATAAAGAACCTCACACCATGGGTATGCACTTTCCAATTTTTTTTTCTAGCCTCTTTGGTGGATATGGTTATATTGAGATTATGTAACAATTGACTATTGTTCACTGACAAACGTTTAATCCTCAAAGAGACAAATACAGTATGCAAGAGATGTATGCATACAATGACTCTGGAGGTAAAACTGTCATGCGCAAACACAATAACAATCTGGTTGTCAGAAACTCACACTCTACACCTACCACACATAGTACACACAACACACATAAACCCACTTATGCTGAGTCACTTAAGTGCTAGCTTCCAAACTTCAAAGAACTCTCAGACATTTCACCTGCAAAATTTATCCTCAGCAAATCCAAGAGTACCCAACAGAAAAAACACCTAACACTGCACATACAGCCATAGTCCGTGCAGTCTCAATTACCAAAACCATAAGGCAAGCCAACACACTACCTCAGGACTCTAAACATAGGGGACTCCATTGTATAATATAATAATGCCCCACTCACCAGACTGATCAAAGAGAAAATAATGGTCAATTGCCTATCAGGGGTCCGGATCCACCAAGTTATGCATGCAGTCATGTCATTGCCCCACAGTTATCAGTATGATTCACTCATCGTCCATGTAGTTGTAAATAACCTGAGATGTACCTCCATAGATTATATGAAGAGAGACATTACATACCTCTTGGACTATATGTGTCACAGGCTGGTATGTACTTAGAAATGAGCAGCATTCTATCTTCACCAAGGGTAATGCAACAGTCTGAACAGAAGATGATTGACTTTAATAAATGGCTTAGTTTTTGGTATCATTCTAATGAGGATACAATATGTGTCAATGTGGGGGGACATGGTTAACAAACCACGTTGCTTTGCCAAAGATGGTCTGTATCTCACCCCTCTAGGCTTTAAAGTATTTGCTAAAACATTGTCCGCCACATAGAGCCTTTTTGACACAATGTCAAATTGAAAAATCTTTCAACATAGCAAAATCTACCCAAGGAAATCTAAAAGGGTTACTGCTCAATGGCTGGCATCTAAACAAGTAGCCCCACTCAAATCAAGCTCTTCTCACCCTGGAGAATGCGGACATCTGAGCAGTTACTCAGACATGGTTTAAAGTCTCAGACAGAGCCCTGGTAGTACAAGGCTTCAGGCCTTCCACACATTTAGACCAGCAACTGCACAGGCGGGGACTAAAGGTGAAAGTATCTCGATCTATTCAATAACAAGCATACCTGTAGGTTAGGTAAACATGATGATGCACTGGAGTTCCTCCATGTCTATGTTACCACAGACAAAGTCCCATATCATATCCTAGTAAGCTATAAGTCACCTTCTATGTCCCATGAAACCCATAGCTCATACCTACACCTATTGGAGACAATCACTATTCAATCAAATACCATATTCATGGGGGGCTTTCATTATGCCTTTGTAAAGTGGGAGTTCTACACAACTCCAATTTGCAGGTGCAGAGATTCCTAGACTTTGTAAACAAATCCACCCTGGATCAGTTGGTGCATAGACCTACTAGAGGTACAAATGTATTGGACCTGGACTCTCAAATATGGAAGAATATTGCACCCCTCATGCCATATGCTGTCTGGTAAAGTTGGACCACAAAGCAATCTCCTTTAAAGTAAGAATCAATTCTGTAACCCCAATAAACCCTCTAACAGTTAGAAAGTACACAAAGGCAAACAATATTTTATTAAGTTATAACCTGTAAAACTTTCAAGGCCTCCAAACCCAGCAAGCAGTCTAGGCAGAATTATTCATAGATGGTCTGTACAACCATGTCAAAGAATGTATATAGACTGCTGTGCCTACCAGAAGTAAGCCTCAAACTAACTCAAAAAAACAAATCAGTATGGTGAAATCCAAAATTAAGCAGGTTACACAACAAAAGTTATAGTTAAATTAGGAAGTATAACATCAACAAATATAAAAACATTCTCATCAAACTGAATAGACAACCAAGATGATTAATTAAATTCAACAAAGCAAATTTTGAGGTAAAAGTAGAGTCCCAGGCCAAGTACAGCAATAAGGCCTTCTTTAGCTATGTCCAAAGCATCAAAGGCAGCACTCAACAGTGTGCTAAACTGCCACACTCACAGAACCAGGAGATATAGCAAATCTTCTGGCTAACAAATTCAGCTCCCACTTTGCCCCCCTCTCACCCCCAGGTGTCCCCCCAGGAAAAACTATTAGTAGGGAGCAAGTCTTAGATGGGCTGTCTAAGGCCAAGACTACAGCTTTGATGGGCCCCAGTAGTATCCTAGGGTGTCGCATAAATAGTCCGAAATATCAGCTATCAGGGCAATTGGCATCACTATTCAACCATAGCCTCCACACAGGCTTCATGCCACATGAATGGAAGACTGCAATGGTCATACCTTTGCACAAGAGTGGACCATCAATGGATCCCAGGAAGTACAGACCCATTAGTCTGACTAATTTCATATGCAAAGCCATAGAATAATTATCATGGAAATGATTAACAAAGACATAGTAAACCTTCAAACACAGGACCCAACCCAGTTTGGTTTTGTCAAAGGCAGGTGATACCTACTGAACTTGGCAGAATTCTTTGAAAAGGTCACCAAGGCAATGGATGAGAGCAAAACAGTGCATACTGCCTATGATGACCTAGCTAAGGTGTTTGATATGGTTTATCTTCATGTGTGCGTACTGCACACGGGCGAACAGCAATTGTCCGAAAGGCCTTTTGCAAAGTTTGCAAACACCGAACGGAAAAAGATTAGAATGTGCAATGAGCGAATGCACAGTGACATTCGCTCATTGCACATTCAACATTGTGGGGCAGATTGCACTATAGTATGGATTGGAAAATGGTCCCTTACCCCACTGTAGTGTGATCTCGGAGTTAGAATATTAAAGTAGGGGGATGTGGGGGGTGCAGGTGGGCTTGCCCCCTTCTTTACACTTTTGTTTTCTTTCGATATTTATGTTCGAAAATCGGCGAATCTGCTTTAAATTTGCTTGATTTTTGAACATATGGAATTGTCGCTGTTCTGACTTTCGTGGTTACAATTCGCTCATATGAGCAATCTCACCACTGCGATTCGGTTTTGTAAAGGTAAACCATTTGATACGATACTCTATTCAGACATTGTAAACAAATTTATGGAATAAAGTACAAATGCATATGTAACTCACTGGATAGCCAGCTGTCTCACAGGCAGGTCCAGGAAGTTAGGATTGGAGAGATCACCTCCACAAAGAGGCCAGTCACTAGTGGAGTCCTCCAGGGCTATATGCTGGGTCCACTCCTCTTTGGCATCACATTTTCAGACTTTAAGGCCAATGTCAAGGCCCTCTGGCTTAACAAGTTTGCGAATAATTGCAAGTTAGAAGCAATTATACAACCCCCCCCCCCCCCAATTATTAACATCTGGCAGGAAAGTCTAACACAGGCAAATGACTTGGGCCAAAGCCATGGCTTAAAACTCAGTGTCAAGAAATGCATAAATAGTACCTTTTGGGAAGTTAGCAATCCAGGGAAACTGCTTTCTTTAATAAAATACATCTTAAAGTCAAAATAGTAGTTAAGGATTTGGAGACTCATATAGTTAGTACCTGGCTTCGACCAACATATGTCTAACATACTAAAACCCCTCTAGGCTTTTAGCTTATATGTAAGAGCATGGCATCTAGTTCCAAGGAATTCATTGTGCCACTGTCACTCATCAGACCATTAACTGAGTATAACACCCCACTTTGATATGTATCTGATCAGGCAAATGCAACAACTGCAATCTCCACAGATGTTTCTCACAAAAGAAAAATACAGGGTGTAAACACAATGTCCTATGCAGACTGCCTCAAAGCCGTATTTGTATAGTCTGTTTCCAACAGACTGCTGAGAGATGATTCATGCCTGGCATAGAAAGTAACCTTGAATCCCTCTCTAAAGGATATTTTGTATAACCAAAAAATCAAACAGCACCAGAACTACTAGACTAAGCATTTAAACGTTGCTTGTGACTTAAATAGGACATATTGGAGAGACAGGTATGTACTCAGGGAATCCCAATTATCTGGAATAGGCTTCCCATCTATGTGAAGCAGAACTCTTCAGTAACCATATTCAAGCACAACTTGGAGTATTGGATGTGAAATGAGAAATGTACCCTTAATCTGACACCTATATATATGATGGACAAAAGCAGCTGTTAAATCATGCCCTAAATAACATACACCCCTTAAAATAACCTCTAAGGCACAGTAACTTGTGGGATATATTTGGGTTGCATGTCTAGGTTTATAAAGGCCCCAGTGGTCATTAGTTTAGCATGGGCTGATTCCTGAGATTAAAGACTATGAATTATTTTGCAATCAGGCATGGAAACCACATATTTTGATTTATATATTATTTATTAATGAATTATAAATATACAGCAAAAACTTATCACATGCATTGGCAATAATCCCAGAGGAATGGCACCATGACTTTTCATTAGATCTTAAAGCAGAATTATTAATGTTGTCTGCAGTACTCTACTGAAAACACTTTTTAACCTTTTCTTATTTACTGGAGTTGCACATATTCAAGATGTCTTGTCACATAACACTTCTAACCTCAGCCCAATATTGGCTTATATATCATTGATATTACAGAAGATGAATATTATCTCCTCTGATTTAAAAAGAGGCACTTATCCTTCCTAACACTTTGTAAGTATCATCATTTAAATTAGCTAAGGCAATGACAAAGTTTGTTCTCTGCTGTCATGCTAGAAGACATTTTTTGCAATGCTAGATAACACTAACCCTACCTTTAGCTCTTCTTTCTCCCCAATGGGGGTTGGGAGGGTGGCTTAATGGCTAAGGTGTTTGCCTTACAAACACAAGGTACAAGGTTTGAGTCTCACAAGGGATAATTGACTACACTTAAAATAGCTTGCAAGGGCAGTTAGCTTAGTACTAAACTATAAACTATTCTGCCATGTTTGTAAATCAGGCACACAGGATTCCCATGGCATCTGAATCTTAATCTCAGAGATCTGTTCCCTGTCAATGCTGACCTAGTTATATAACTTATGAGCTCTGTTTGTAGGACCAGAACACATGGGCTATTCCCTGCATCTTCTATACTGTATCAGCATCATCCGGGGTCTTTCTTCTCTTATCTCTATACAGTTTTATTGCAGTTAGATACTACTTGTGCACCAATCTCATCTGTTTGTCCCAAATAGCATAGATTTAATGCACAGAGCAAAGCTAACTGGTGGCCATTGTTGTGCTTTTCTTTGTCTGTAGTTTAATGAAATGCAGTTTAATATGCATCTTATATAACTGGTTTGTACATAAGTGCTTCTGGCAATTGGTGATATGCTGTGCGCTTAATGCCTACAAATCTCAGCTCAATTTTATAATTTCACTGGTGACCTTCCACACCCCACTGCTCATCCTTAGGATTAATCCTCTCATTAACCTCTCACTTCTTTTATAATTCCATCAGTGCTGTATTGTCACTGGTCTCCTGAAAATGCTTGCAAACTGCTCCTCCTCCTCTCCCTCAGGCAGCCATGTTACTCCTAATGGATAACGGGCCTGTACCTTTGTATTTCTTTAAGACCATTAAACTATTATACTTAAATCATTGCTCATTGAGGATCTCCTGTCTATATGTGGTTATAAGATGTAGGAGGGATCTAGTCCTACTTAGATGCTTCTTTGTTTAACATAAGGACAACCAATAGTTTCCAAACACGAATCCCTTGTTCCAGACAGATCTCACTATCCTCAACATATCAGAGTCTTCCCAAATGTCTGGGTTACAACATTCACTTCAGATTATGTATCTCCTTTTCAGAAGTCTGTTGACCCATTCTTTCCATAGCTATTGTACCTTAATTGAGGAATGTGCAGCATGATCTTCCACATTTTGTGCCACATTGAAAGCCACTGTATATGTTGGAAAAATGTTACAGCAACCAGCCACCATATATAATGGGTATACATAATCTGCTTCCTGGTTTCCTTACTTTTCTGGTTTCAATGAACAGTATCCTCTGCTATGTCCTGAATATGTTGGCAGTTCTATGCTCAAAATGACATGGTACATATTTCATCAAATTCAGAACCACCAGGAGAATCATAATACTGACCATGTTAATGCTATCTGTCAAAGAGATAAGTTGTAGAATAACCTTGGACAACTGATTATTCACATTAAAATGGAGTAAATAGAGTTTCTTTAAGGTTTTATTAACAGTTTTATCGAAGGTGAGCCTTCCCTCAAACCCAAATAATCGAGGTAAGAAATCTCTATAGCGGTCTGTCACAAAAGGAAATATTGCCAGTCTAACTATCTGGAATTTTGTAAATAATTATATGTCATTTGTGAATATTAATAAGATTTATATAGAAGTATAACAAAAGGTGAATTGCCAGCCTAGCTATCTGGAATTTTGTAAATAATTATATGTCAGTTGTGAATGTCAACATGATTCATATGTTTGTGTTACAAATGCATTAGAACTATATGTTATGTGTATATCAAACTACTGATACAGAAATGCTGTGAAAAGGATTTGTACAGTACTGAGCTTTGAGGTGTGATCACAGTGTACCCTGTTGGATTAGAACAGAAATGTATATACACTATTGTAACTGGATGTTTGTATTTTGATAGTGGAGACTGGAACACAGGAGGTTAATTTCAGAAAAATGCTGAAAATTGTAATTACTTTATGACAGCCAGAGACAGGATGTCTATACTAGGGAGCTCTCTGTGTTATCTTGAAAGAGAAATAATTACTAGGCTTGAGATGTAAAAGTGTTTTATTGTTTTATGACTTTCACCATTTGCCAAATGATCTAAGAGAAGCCCTTGGTTATGTATTTTCACAGGCAGATGCTAAATGCTGTTGTTTTTGAGCCTGAGAACTGAAGTCAGAGACAGGAAATTATGTCATTCTGCAAGTATTCCAGTAATAATATTTGGGATATCAATTTGGGAAGTCTCTGATGGAGAGATGTTATTTTGTATTTTGTCTTTGACTTAACAAGAACATCCCCACATATGCCTACTTGCTCTGTAAGTAAGTCTAGGGGACAGTATAATTATTTTAAATATAGTCAGAAATATAGCTGAGCTTAATTTAGATGTTTTTCTTTATTTATTTGAGACTATCCTGCAATGTTTATTTTAAATATTTCCTGTGATTTTGAACTCTGATGTAACTGTGATTATTTACTGAGCATTTTCTTATTCTTTTATTATTTATTATTAAATATATTTAAACCTTGAATTGTGGCTGATATTTGTGAGACATATTTAAGTTCTGAGAGTACTTGCATATTTATTTGGTGAGACTGTGGGCCACTTCTAATAGCCTTGCTCTTGGTCAAACTACCATTTGGATTAATAGTAACATTACACAGTAAGATTGGACACCCTTTGTTAAGGGCCTTAAAGTAGCTAATAAGGAGTGGCTCATGGCAGTCAAAACTATCTTATAGTCTTGGCAAAAAGGGGGCATAGCTAGTAAACCTGTGCCAGCCTTTCCCAGGGGTGTGTGTGTGTGTGTGTGTGTGTGTGTGTGTGTGTGTTTGTGTATCAATCAAATCTCAGAGAGTGTGTGTGTTTGTGTGTGTGTGTGTGTGTGTGTGTGTGTGTGTGTGTGTGCGTGCGTGCGTGCGTGTGTGTGTGTGTGTGTGTGTGTGTGTGTGTGTGTGTGTCAGCTACTTGGGCAGGGACACAAAGCACTGGTTGGACAGAGAGGGTGCTGGAGGTCTTGGCTTGGCCACTCAGCTGAGATCTCAACTTTATAGCTGTGCCAGTGGGAATTCTTATCGGGGATCTGGAGAAAGAGGGAGAAACCATCCCCAGACTGACTGTGGTCTCGGTGTGCTCTTAAGGGAAATTGCACTTTACTGTGTGTGTGCTTGTCATCCTCCCAATGTACACCCCCCACTGGTGCTAGTGGGGAGGATTGAGGCTCCTTGATTACTGGACCAGTGGGGGGGGGGGTGTCACAAGGTATACCAGCTGCTATCCCTATGCCCCATCCCAATATGATTAGAAAGTTTTCATGGGTTCATAGATTTGCAGGTTAGGTGAACTTGGTCAAGGCCTATTTGCCACTTAGGAGCTTGATGATGCTGGAACTTTCATGTGTCCATATAGTCAACCAAATCATTCTGGAATGTGCTGATTGAAGGTCTGAGATTAATTGAGATAAAATCTTGAATCCCTAGGAGTAAAAATCTTTGAAATATGAAGTTGTCATATTTTATGTTGTGGTTGATATTAATTTTTAATAAGGCTGATTGTTCTCTTGTGTACATATCACTGGATAATAATATAAGCAAAGGGTCTCAAATAGCAGGTACATTATTCTATAACTTATCTGAGAATAGTTGCATAAAGGTGTACAAATAATTCTCTAGCATGATTCCTAGAATTTCAGGGCATCAGGTTGGCAACTATGTATATCTGAGGACCATGGTTGCTATATGTGTATCAAATAAAAGGTGGTCTACAAGGCCTCCAAGTATTTTTTCCATTCTGTAAAATTCTAGCTGTTGCTGATTGTGTAATCGATAAATATGACTATTATATAACAGTCATTTAATATAAATAAATATAGCTCAAGCAGATGGGACCTTGATTTAATGTTTTGTATTCTACATCTTTGACTTTCTTCTGTTGCATATGACCCCCTAACACTTCCTACCTGTTGACTGCAGTACCTCTGATTAGCCTGGTGTCACTTAATGTAGTGAATGCATATATTGATACTACTCCAATTACCAAACAAAATGTACTGTTCTTCTAGCTTAAGGAAACATCTGAGATGCTATGTGGTGAAATATTTATCTCATGGAATACTAAAATGTATATAAGATTTTAACAAGTAGCTAATATTTATACATAAAAGTTAAATCAGTCAGATGGTCATTGTCTTTGAAATAAATGACTTCATAATTATAACTGGATTTCATTTGCAGGTAAAAAAGGGATATGGGCATCTTCAGAGATCTAATTCATCAAAAGGATTTAGAATCAAAATGTCACTATTTTACTAAACATGAATCTTTTCTACATATCATTAATTACTGTATGCCCTCTGGGAGGATAACTTTATGAATGAGTGCAACTTTTGCAGATTATATGTTTGAGACTATATGGTAATTGAACTAAACATACCAGAACAGTTACACATTCTGTGCTACCTAGTTTGACTTACCTTCCATATCTGCTTGCAAAAGTAAGTCTGTAATGTTATTTATATACTTTATAGCTAAATATTAAATGTTATAAAAGCAAGATGAATAGTTTCTTACTTATAATACTGTTCATAAAAATGTTATATACCTGAACATTCAGAACAGAGGAAGTTTTTGGACAAAACTGAAAAAGAAGGATATAAAAGGGGGGCAAAAAGGATGAAGATCGATGGTAGATAATGCTGGGAAGAAAAAAGGAGCATTAGATTAGTTATGTAATGCAGGTAATATTGAATTATTTAATGAACCATTATATTGGTTATTAACTCAATGTAAGCAGAACAGAAAGTGCACATAAACATTTTCGTCTTTTTTAAAAATCTTAAATTCATAAAACAAAGTACAACTAATAAATACCTGATGTTTGAAAGTTAGCGTCAAATACAAAAATGTGGATAAATACCTTTCATGGTATTTTAGTTATTTTAAGTTTATAAATGGGACATGCTGTGAAAGAAATAATGCTATGGAGACAAGCAATTTGATTACTTGCCCATATTTTTATTTAAGGTCTAGGGCAATACTACAAGTACTGTAAGATAGATGAGTACAAATAATAGAAGCATTGCATGTTTCCATTACATAATCTAGAGCCTATACAGGCATCACACATTATATTAATGGATTTAGTCTGGTATTACAAAGAGAGGAAATGTAATGAATGCACACTTGTCCTTATTTGGTTATTTATATTAATGGTAAGTAAAGTTGTACCAGAGACTTAAGCTGTTTAATAAACCAAAGTCAGAGATCTTATTATGTATTTCTGTTTTTCACTTTCTCTTCTATGTATTGTGAGATTCAGAAGGGAGCCTTTATTATTTTTTGCAAATAGGTGAATCACTTTCCTTTCACTTTCTCTGCACTAGCATCAGAGATAGGACATATTAAAGTATGGATGGATAGATAGCTATAGAGAGATAGATGCAATTGAGATGGACAAGTCGGTAGTATGCTTACGTTTCATAATCAGATTTCGAGCCTTATGTTTCCATGCTAGGGATAGTAAGAGTATTATTTATAAGTTTGTTAAAAATGTCATTCTTTCTTTGATCTTTGATTTCTCATAGTTTTTTTTTTCCTTAACTAAGTATGACACATCTGAAAATATAATTAAAATATTTCTTAGGATAAACTGTACTTTGTTACAGTAGTTATATAAAGCATTACATAAATATTGGTAAAACCTGGATTGAAATCGAATGGCAACTATTAAGGTTAAATGTTTGAATGTAAATCGGATAAATGGTTGTAAAAGAGGAGAGCTAGGAAAAAATCTTAATTTCAATAATGTAAATATGGTTTTCTAGCAGGGAACTACATTTTTTGTAAATAGATTATTCAAGATTTGTATTTAAAATATAAACTATACCAGTAAAACATTTCTGGAAAAAAAGAGTACTGGTGATTTTGCAGAACAGCAGTTGTTATTTATATCTTACATTATTTTTTTATTTAAAGACCCCAAAGGAATGTCTGTGATAGGACTAGCTGTATAACAGCATAGGCTCATTATATTACCTGATATATACTGGATAAAAGTACTTAGAGCTTAATTTGCTAATAAGCGCTTAGATATACTTCTAAATAAAATGCAACTTAATATAATATTAGTAAAGATTTTCACTTCACCAGGTCAAAAGAACACTACTACTACTAACAAAAAACCTAGAATATCAGCTTTTGCAAAAGATTTAAAAGCTGCACAAATGCATTTAATTTAATGGAACTAAATGACTTATTGGCTTCTGACTCACTATTTTAAACACATTCTTCTTATGTGGTCAAGGAACAAAAACAGGAACTTACAGATTTTTTTTGTGTACAATGAATTAAGCTTTAACATTAACTCAATATTGTGCTTGTTAGCAGATAGCAGTGTTCTTGAATAACATTAATAGTAAATTCAAAAAATAGCCATAGTTAGCAGAATCTCTTCTTAAATGACCAAGTCAGGAGAATTTAAAGAATGATTGAATAAAATATATTTCTTGACTTATAATAATAGTAAAGTTGACAACATTCGGCACAGGATTAATTAAAATAATACCTGTATGATGTGCTGACTGAGGTTTCTTTTTGGGGATAAACTCTTGGCTAGGCTTGTAAGGGCTACAGGGCCATTAGCCTAGTAAACTCCTATGATCCTATGACAGTTAAAGCTTAGTGTAGAAACAAATTAATGTAATAGGGCAATGAAATTGTTTACAACATAACTTAAATATTGCTAGTTCCAAAGTACAAAAGGGACAGACTACATTTCTGGTATAATAAAAGCCTTAATAAGAAATTCCTAAAAATTAATACTTTCAAAGTAACAGTAGTATTATTATAACAAGTGAAATTACAGATTTAACACAACAAGCACATTGATTCACAGATTACTTTGTAGTAGAAAACAAAACTAAGTTAAAAACAAAAAAAAAACAGCAGGATGCAGAATATGTCTTCTAAAAATAAGTCTTCAGCATAACAAATCAATTCACCTGCATACCATTTCAATAAGTTAAGTCAAAATCTAATTACATGAAAAAGCATTTAAGTGATCCACAATTTATCTTTGCTGTGCTTTCAAGTTTTGATTTTTTTTTGAGGTTGTCAAACTTTCAGGGAGGGATAGAGATTTTAAAATTTCATTACAAAAATGTGAATTTGAGTAGCAACTTAGGCTGAATGCCTCTGCTGCCCCAGGTTTGAATGGTGTTATTTCTATCAAATGCAATTTAAACCTGAAAGGAAGTTTGTGTCAGTTTATGTTTGATTCAAATTTACAAGCCTATTCTATTATTCATAAAGGTTTGGTTTATTATCTAGGAGAACTCAACTACAATAATAAAAATCAGTTGCTGACTTTGAAGATATTTTTGACCCTTTAAAAACTATTAGTCAGGAACATGAGTATAAGTGGATTATGACATTGCATGTGGAAATTTAGGTTTGAATGATAATTGCAGTTTGAAACATGTATTGAAACAGAGTATTAAGACACTAGTGGTATACTTTTCAGATTAGTGTGCCATGTGATTTGGTTTTAATATTTAAATAATGACAAATTTTGTAAACATAATAATATGTCTTGTATGTGAAAGATACTGCACTAATTATTTCTTGCTTTTGTTAAATAAAATGTGCTTGCATGGTTTTGAGTGCATTGCAGTGTTTTATTAATTATAACCAGTTTCTTCCATGTGAAGCTGATCCTCCACCTAAGACAAGGTAATACTTCTTCTGATTTTCATACCTTACTGTAACTATTCACCCAGCACAAATAAGCCACCATCTGTGCATATTGTATGCTTTATAGTAGAATTCTATAAGCATCTCTTAGGAAAACAAATGCTTGAAACAGTCTTTCACAAACAGTAAACCCTACTGCATCTGTATTAATCTCTATGGCCACGTTTCATTGCTTTTAATAAACAGAGACACAAATTAGTTTTTTCCTTTGAGTACCTGTCAAAAAAAGTTTAATTCTTGGTCTTTTTCACAAGCACACACACACACACACACACACACACACACACACACACACACACACACACACACACACACACACCAAATGCACACTTATGGACAATTTACAACCAACAGTCCACACGTCTTTGGGATGTGGGAGGAAACTGGAATACTTAAAAAAACACAGACACAGGGAAGATGTTAAGACTACACACATACCAACTCCAAGGTCTCATTAATTTGGGGAAAGGGCAAGTTTTCTTATTTAAGTTACCAATAAGTAAGCAGTATGTTTCAGTTCCATTATGTTGCCCAACTATGGCCATTAAATGATTTTATTTTCAGAGATATGCCTGCTTGGTAAAAGTAACTTTCAATGTTTAACATTCGGGGAATAGCCATTTGATGCAAGTTGCATTTGATGGCTGAACATAGACTCATATTACGTTACGAGGGAAGAGGTTATTTCAAACATTTTCATATTTTCTTTTCACTGTTGGACATTAAGGCATGGAGTATGATGTGTGATTCTCTGAAAAGATCTCACTTTCTTGGTTTCAATCTCTTTGTTGATTACCTTTTCAATAAGTTACAGAAAGTCTTGAAATAGAGGTGACACACTTTTCTTCCAGTTCCTGGTACTGATTTCCAAAGCAAAGGTTAGAATACTCTACAGTACATAGTACTGATCACTCTCAATGACTGAGGGTAGAGAAGAATTGTGTAGAACTGACCTCAGAGCTTGCAAAAAATATCACATTTCCTCCCAGAGTTGTTTCACCTTAACACAGTCAAATAATATGTTTCTAATTAGTTTTCAATTGTTACATCCAGAACAAAAAATGTTGTTTCCTTTTTTCTTTTCTTTATATTATGAAGAATAAAAAGCACAACATACAATGGACTGAAGCTATTTTACTCATGAAAATGATGTTAGTGTTTTATCCTTATCAGAAATATTATTTACCTACCTAAAGTTCTGAAGTTCCTATTTAATTCTACCCTGTAAGTTAATTTCAGTTTACAGTCTGAAATAATATTAGATAAGGATTTGTTTTCATATACATTTTGACATAAATCTTTCAGCAGTCTAGGAGGATTTTTTTCTTTTATCTTAAACTGCCATTCAAAGATGTCAATTGCATTTTCTGTAATATTCTGAATCATATTGCACTCATTTGACTCCCTGGTGTATTCATATTCAAGATTTACAGTAAGTTTGTAGGATGGAATAACTGTAAATCTTGAACTTGTATTTAAGATTTACAGTTATACCATGTACAAATTTACTGACCTTCCAGGTATTCAAAGGATTGTTTCCCTCCTTAAGTCCTCTAGTGATACAGCAAGCAAATACAATTGAAAGCCATGTTTTTGTTTACATGTCACCCAAGATAAGATTCTTCTTTTTTTTTAATGTTTTTGAAATAAGAATAGGATGTTGATGAATATACATTATACTGCAAAAAGTTACCGGTTTTCATGTTATTTATGATGTCAGTAGAGGACTGGACAATTTTCATCGCAATTCTAACCACTTCACTTTACTGCATAGGTTTCCAGCCTTCCTCAGTAACTTATTTGGCAGCTTCCTTATCTTTCTCTTCATTTTTTCACAAATGTTATGCCATATAACCCCCTGCACAGCATAGACCCTTTTCCCAAAATATGTGTTTCTACCAGCCAGGCAGGGTAGCAATAACTCCATCTTCTGTTCTGATTACCAGAGATTTCCTGGGATGGTGTTGCAACCATGCCTTCTCTCCAAACCTTCTGTACAACTCAAGTATTTGCAGTAACATTGACTCTGCTTCTTCAAACAACAACATATAATCTGAAAACATAATAAAACAGCTATTTTTCCCTTTTGTCCCTCATATGCATTGTAATTCCCTTAGTCACCATGCCGACTTTTCCACTATCAATAAATGTAGTCCTGAGAACAAAGGGCAGTCTTTATTTCTACCCTCCCTAACTTTATCACCTTTGTCTTCGCCCCATTTATCCTAATCTTCACTTCCAGTTCCCTTTACACTGCTCTGGTACTCACACGGTATCATACAAAAATTCGCAACTCATAGTATCAAAAGCTTTTTCACTTCTATTTGTGCTATTCCTGCTGTACCCCTCCTGCTTTCTCTGCATCTTACAAATTTCATTATTAATCACCAGTGGTCTGTAGAGCATCTTCCTTTTGCATAACCGGCTTGCTTCACATTGACTTGCTACAAGGACCTTAGCAGTGAAAATTAGCATCTGCATTGCATACATCACTGTCATCTCATCTTCCTTCATTTATCCTGTGATTCTCCATCTCCATAATCATATTAAACACCTTAGTTAATGCTCCATGCCTCTAGCCTTATTACCTTATAAAAGTCAATTGGAAAATCATATGACTCCCTCCTTTTGCCCTTTCAGATATTAAATTGTTACCACTACTTTCCCCCAGTCCTCTCTGTTTACCCTAGACCTTCACTCTGCCTTTATCACAGGACTCCTCTGTTCAGACCAGCCACCCATCCAAGATACGCTCTTATATAAAGCCTCCAAAAATCCTGGATTCTTAATAACTGCCTGCCATCCTACCATCCTCTGTCCTTATTTTTGTTCAAGTTCCATTCCAACAAGTATATCTGTCTTTACCCCCATTACAGCACCTAGCTTCTCTCCCTTAAAGCCCAACTCCTGTCTCAATCCTTTCTTTCACCCTGTTTGTGCCCTGTTTGATCTCTTCACTACTTCCGTAGGATTCTGAGAACTCCTCCCAACCTATACTAATTCAACTGGTGTGAGGGAGAGCAAATCCAATTTAGAGATATAGCAGTGAAGCACTGAGAAATGCATCATTAGAGGCCCTTTACCATGGCTCTGAGTTGTGAACATTATGCTGTCAGTCTGACTGCATTACTGTTCACCTAAGCAGCCCAAGTGTCATGTTAGTGCCACACTTGTTCACACTCACAGAAGCACTCAACCACACACCCATATGCACTATCCAAAACACACACACACACACACACACACACACACACACACACACACACACACACACACACACACACACACACACACACACACACACAGACACACACACACACACAGACACACATTTGGCAGTTTTGCTATTTAAATAGCTTTCATGTGCAGCTTACTAAACCATAATTAACTGTCACCTCTACATATGCATTTGGATGGAGTTATTTACCTGTCCAGGTACAACTGCTCACAACAGAAGGAAGATCCAGAAGCTTCAAAGATGGTGAATGCCACCTTATTTACTACTTTTAACCCCCCCCCCCCCAGTTAAGGAACTGAAGCAAGTAGGATAGTAGGCACAACAGCCAAAACTTTGGAGGCACTGGAAATGATCAGCAATGATTGCATGGACTGACCAGAAAGTGATCAAATACTTGTTACAAGGCTAACAACCACTAGGGCCTTTATAAGCCTAGCTGTGCACCCAATAAAGCTTTGTCCCTGAGAACCTTGGGTGCCTGTTAGGAGGGAGGGTATGTTAGGAAGGAGGTAGCTAATATTTTACTTACAGGTGCCCTCTGTCTATCAGAGTCATCTGAGACAGACCAGGTGAATTTGTAATTTCCCATTCAATGGCCATGTTTTCATTAGAATAGGGCCAAGGATAAACTCTACTTCACATGGATGGGGATACCATAATGGGCAGAAGCAGGAAAAACCACAACAGGAAAAGGGTTGAAGGGGAGATCAGTAAAAAAAAAAAAAATAGTTATAACTAGGCCCCTAATCCTGGAAGCACAGCTTCACTCTCACCAAAGCTGTCCTTGACCATGAAGCCTATTAACCACTTTTAATATAGCTCTCAGCCTTCCATCTCAAAATGATGAACACTACCTCTCATAATGTAAAACAAATGGGCAAAATGTGGAACACTTATTAACATCTTTCTAACAACTTCAACTAGGAAGTTGTTAGTAAACTGTTAGGTTAAGATATATTTTTAATTATAGAATCATTTTTTTAATGAAATAATAAGATTCCATTCTATTTACCATGCATAAAGAGCAAATCACACCACAAATCGATGGCAGATCCTTTCAATCTGGAACTTTGAGGAACATGAACCTTTTAAGTTATGAATGAAGACTGCTCCTTATAATGAGGTACACTTGAGAGATATGACTTTTAAAAAGTGGATTAGTCTAAGGAAACAAAATATTTACTTACAAAAATCAAGTCATTTATGTACAAGAAGCCAGAGATTAACTGAGTGTAAACCAGTTCTTTCTTTTCTGTTGTAACACTAAGTAGCTAAAGTTATCCTAAAAAAACAACTTTAAGTTATGCTGCTAAATGCTAGGAGTCCAAATCTGAAACTGTACTCACTGGAAGCACTCTTCACCTTGTAAGATGCGGACATCTGTGCAGTCACACAGACCTGGTTCAAAGCCACAGAGGGTACCCCAGCCATACCAGAATATAATGCCTTCCACACATTCAGACCACAAAATGAACATGTGACAACTAAAAGAGGAGACGTATTAATATTTATAAAAGACAAATACACCTCCAGACTGGTTAAACAGAAAGATTCCCTAGAGTTACTCCATGTGCAAATAACTATAGGAAAGATCCCTCTCCAAGTTATCATCAGCTATAGACCCCTTTCCACAAACCATGATATCTACACTGCCTACTTGAATCTACTTGACTCACTCACAATACAACCAAACACCCTGCTTACGGGTGACTTAAACTACCCGTCCATTGATTGGGTAAATTAAACATGTACAAACACATTCACCCAAAGGTTCTTGGACTTCATTAACTCAAATGCCTTTGAGCAGATATTTGGCACCCCACAAGGGGCCCAAACATTCTAGACTTTGTACTCACCAACATTGTAGAACAATGCACCACCCCAAGTGTGCTGCCCTGCCTGGTGAAGACTGATCATAAATCAGTCTCTTTTGAAGTAACAATAGCATTAGCCTCCCCCTCAGGAGAAATTAGGCTAAAAAATGTCTCCAAAGCCAACTACAGACTCTTATGAGAAGGCATTAATAGCTTCAAAGCTCCTGTCCCCACTGACGGCAAGGACACCTATACTGGGATATACACCAATGCATTGTATAAACATCTATACATATGTTTCTGAAGATATTCTGACAGTAAAGGAATGAAAGCACTAATCTGACTCCTGTTTTTATGGACTACGCACACACAGTTGTGAATTTATCTGTTTGTTTTAAAGTTGTTAAAGTTTATTTGATCTATAGAATTGCATTGACTCAGCCATTCCTGATAGGACCAAAGTAAGATCCTCAAGGAAAAATAAGCCTGCATGGTGGACATTCACCATAAACAAATTATATAACAAGAGGAGGAAACTGCTGTCCAAGAGCAAGAAGGAACAATCTCAGAATTGGAAACATACCCTTCTCAGCTTGAACAAGCAAATAAAACATCTTGTAAAGTCCTCTAAAGGTAACTACAAATATAGATTAGCATCCCTAGATAAGGGTAACCATAAGGCCTTCTTTAGCTACATCAGAAACCTTAAAGGAAAAGCACAGATTTGCACTGAACTGGTTGCGAATGGCACAACATATGCTGAACCAGTGGAAACAGCCAACATTCTAGCGGACATGTTCAATGAAAATCTCTTCCCCCATGTCCCTGCCACATATACCCCAAAACATTCCTACCACCTATTCTTCACCTAATATCCTTAAAGAGCAGGTCTTAACTGCTCTCTCTAAGGTCCAAAACACAGCCTCTATGAGACTTGATAACATCCCAGGATGTGTTTTCAATGGTTTAAAACAGGAGTTAGCAACATCACTGGGTACTCTTTTCAACCACAGCCTAAGCACTGATTTTGTCCCTACTGAATGAAGAACAGCTACTGTCATCTCCTTGCACAAGAGGGGGGGGTGCGTACACCAACCCTGGGAACTATAGACCCATTAGTCTAACCAGCCTTATCTGCAAGGCCATGGAGAGAATCATCATAGACTTTAACAACAAGGATATAGGAGACCATCAAACACTTGACCCGACCCAATTTGGTATTGTTAAAGGGAGATCCTGCCAGTTGAACCTGGTGGATGTCTTTGAGACTGTCACCAAAGTCCTATATGAAGGCAAATCTGTGCATATGGCCTACCTAGACTTGGCCAAAGCCTTTGACACAATCCTCCACCCAGGCATCATTAAAAACTCACCCAGCTGGAAGTCAACCCATATATTGTCAGGTGGGTTGTAAACTGGGTCACTGACAGAACACATACAGTCAAAACAGGGGACTCTACCTCCACTGCAGTCCCGTTACCAGTAGTGCTCCACAGGGATTGGTGCTGGGATCCTATTGTTTGGAATCTACTTCTCAGAAGTATAGGCAAAAACAAAAGGTCTATGGCTGACAAAGTTTGCTGATGACTGCAAAATGGGAGTAGTCATTGAGTCCCCAGATGTTGTCAATATTCTACAAGAAGGACTTATGCAAGCCAATGATTGATGTCATACTTATGGTCTTAAACTCAATGCAACAAAATGCATCATCATCCCCTTTGGCAAAGGCGATGCTCCCTGCAGATTACCATATTAATAACAACACCCTAAGCTCTAAATCAGTGGATTAGAGATTTGGGCACACAGGTTGACAGAAACCTTACTTTTCATCACCATGTCTCCATCTCATAAGCAAGAGCATAGCTTCCAGAACAAAAGAGGTTATAACCCCTATGAACTCTCCCCTCATCAGGCCAATAATAGCGTGCAATCATCCCCTTTGGTATGTACCTAAACAGGCATCTGCACAAATGGAGAGACCTCAAAGGTTCCTCACAAATAAAATTCAGAATCTTCAGCACATGTCTTACGTGGACAGACTGAAATCACTGTCACTATACTCTGTATCATATAGACTACTCAGAGGCATCCTGTGCCTTGCATACAGATCAACCTCTGATCCTGCCTTAATGGAAATACTGCACATTCATAAGTCAAATGGTACATTATTCACTTGCTCTAGGGATCTTAACCTAGCATGTGACATCAACAGGACTTGCTGGAGAGACAGGTATGTCTCCCAGGGGTTGCCTGTCCTTCGGAATAAACTGCCAATACAGGTTAAACAGAGACCCTCATTAACCATTTTTAAGCATAACATGGATGGATAGGAAACTGCAAATTCACCCCAGGGGTTTCACCTGGCTTCCTCTTGGATAGCGGCAGTTGGTGTTAACTTAGATCTGCTTATAACATAGACCATATCTCTAAACCCTTAAGAGAACAAGGGTTGAACTTGTCTAGGATTGTGAAGGCCCTAGGGCCACTAGCCTAGTAACCTCCTATAAACCTATGAACCTATATAAGCAGGAAGTTCTCCTATACTAATCAAGCCTTAATAGCCACATTAAATTCCAAGGACAGTGATATAAAGCTTTACAAAAGCAACAGTAATCCAATCAACAAGCAGGTCAATAGACAAAACAAATATTTATTAGCTAGATTTAACAAAGAAAATGAATCTAAAGAAACAAAATATTTACTTATAAAAAGCCAACTAAGCCACTACTAGAGAGCATGGACTGTCTGCACTCACTGAAACAACCTCAA
The DNA here is from genome assembly GCF_019279795.1 of Protopterus annectens. Lineage (NCBI taxonomy): Eukaryota > Metazoa > Chordata > Ceratodontiformes > Protopteridae > Protopterus > Protopterus annectens. The sequence continues at coordinate 610,724,145 of NC_056726.1, forward strand.
TGGGCCTTGAAAACATCCTAGGATGACATATCAAGACCCTTTGAGTTATTATTTAACTATAGTCTTAAAACAGGTTTTCTGCCATGTGACTGGAGGACTGTGATGGTCATCCCCCTTCATAAGGGACGACTTTCAACAGATCCTAGAAACAACAAACCAATTGGTCTGACTAGTCTAATTTGCAGAGCCATGGTAATAATTATCATGGAAATTATTAACAAGGGCATTAAGAGACCTCCAAACACTAGACCCGTCCCAATCTGGCATTGTTAATTGAAGGTTATACTTACTGAATCTGGTGGACTTTTTAAAAGGGTCACTAAGGCAATGGATGAAGGAAAGACAATGCATAGTGCCTACCTAGATCTGGCAAAGGCATTTGATGCAATACCCTATTTGGACATTGTCAACAAACTTACAGAACTAAGTATAAACTTCTTTATAAGACTATGGATAGCTAGCTGGCTCACTGATAGGACACAGGAGGTTAGAATCTGTGAGGCCACTTCCACAAAGAGGCCAGTCTCCAATGGAGTCCCCCAGGGCTCTGTGCTAGGCCCACTCCTCTTTGGCTTCTACTTCTCAGTTGCTAAAGCCAATGTGAAAGGGCTCTGGCTACCCAAGTTTGCAGATGATTGCAAATTGGGAGCAGTCATTGAATCCACCCAAGATGAAAACATCCATAAGAAAAGTCTGATACAGACAAATGTTTGGTACCAAATCCATGGCTTAAAACTCAAAACCAAGAAATGCATTATAGTACCTTTTGTGACGTCTGGCACTCCAGGTAACTATGCCATCAATAAAACACCCTTAAAAGTCAATTCACTAGTCAGGATCTGGGAACTCATGTAGATAGTAACCTATCCTTCAACCAGCATGTGTCCAAGGGAGGAAGAAAATCCTTTTATGTTGCTCAACTTATAATCAAGGGCATGGCATCTAGGTCCAGAGAGGTCATCATACCACAGTACTCAGCCCTCATCAGGCCCATTATGGAGTATAATGCTCCTTTCAGTATGTAGCTGACCAGACACATGCAGAAACTGGAATGTCCACAAAGGTTCCTTACAAAAGGAATACAGGGAGTAAACACAATGTCCTAATCTGATCTCATCAAAGTCATCTCTCTTTATTCAATATCATACAGACTTCTGAGAGGTGATCTTTGCCTGGTATACAGAGCATCCCTGGACTCTGTTTGGATGAATCTTTTGCACATTCACAAAATAAATAGCATCCGAACTACTAGATTAAAAGACCTAAATTTTTCTTGCAACTCAAATACAACACATTGGAGAGACAGATATGTTTCTCAGAGAATGCACATTCTCTAGAACAGGCCCCCCCATCTATGTGAAGCAGAGTTCCTACCAATCTCTGTTTGCTTGGGCCATTGGGCAGGTAATCAGAAATTCACCCATTGTCTCTGATGGATAGATGCACTCATGAAATGCTGGAGAAGACCAGCAGAGAACAGAGTAAAACCTCCAACCACAAGCACAGTGCCAAATAACGGTACTGCAGCAAAGCACAAACCTGGATTTTCCTTACAAAAGTAAGTATACACAACTCAAACAGATGTGTAATGGAATGCATATGTCACAGACATATGGCATGCCAGAGGCAACACACACATGTGTAGGTGTATATGTGTGACCTTTATTGGGATAACAGGTACACATACACCAATAACTTGAAATAATAAACATAAAATTAATACTATATAAGCACTGTCAGGTTGTGCATATGAGTTATAACAAATTACTGAAGGTAATATGTAACATATAACTATAGCAGGAACAAGGATGTAATGCAAGCAGTAGCCAGCAACTTGTGTGCATATGTCCTGCATGTGTATATTGGCCAAAAGGTTGGCACAAGGTGGAATTCTCACAATACAACTAAATGATAATGGATGATAATGCAAAGGAAGGTTAACATATATGATGCATATGTGTAAGATATATGACATACCTATAAAGAGGGAAGGGAGATAGATAACATGGGCCCACATCAAGGAGGACATGCTTGCATAGCTAAGAAGGCAAACTATAAAGGAGGACGCACTATGTATAGGGATACATTGTAAATGCATATGTACACCACACAAAGTGGTGTTGAAGTCAATCCAAGCTACATTGAACCAAATGGCAAATGTATGTCACATGGGCAAACTGCATTGCTGACGGCACTAAACATGGCCATGTACAAATCACACACACACACACACACACACACACACACACACACACACACACACACACACACACACACACACACACACACAGTAATGTGCATTCATCTAACAGAAAGTGGTATAATTACACAAGCTAAGAATCAGTATCACATACACACACACTGTGTTATTTGTGGAGTATGGGCAAAACATTGTTTGCATATTGATGTCAATCCCACACATGTATACAGTTGAACTCCTACATCAGTAGCAGCATGTTACTGCAAAATTCATAACTGTGACATACAGGGCCACACTCTATTGGGCATAACAACAATATGCTGCACAGCATAGAGTACACATACACACACAAACACACATATAAGAAGTACCACAGATTCCCACCTAGGCAATGTATGTATCAAGTGTAGCAATTCATGAACATCAGCATATTACATGTCTTTATATGTCAAAAGCATATTACATGTCTAATGTGGTAATGCCTGCCATACACCAGCTGCACCATTATGCAAAATGACACATGACATCATCAGTGTATGGTCAGATGTTTATCACATATGCATGGCAACAATATACTATTCATGCACAAGTATGCCTATACAGACAAATTGCTTATATGGCAAACATCATGGTGACAGCAGTACACAAGTGGATCACACAGACAATACTTATGGTCCTGAGAGCCCACCCTCACAGAGCTTAACATTATGAATGATTTTGCTGGCTATTTCCATGAATGAGTCCTACATGGCCCATTCATATTCTGGAACAAATTCCCCATCAGGTCACTTATCTGTGTCCAAAAGACATCAATCATCAACTCCCAGATTTGGTCCCAAAATCATCTGTGGTGGCACGGTGGTGGTCAACATCTCCTCCAGGCTGCAGTAGTGATGATGGCATGTGCAGGTCCAGGTCCTTCCTTGTCATCATCACCATTGTCTCCAGCATGGTCATTACCATCATCAGAATGCGAGGAACTGGGCAGTGGTCTGGCCTGCACTCATCTCCAGTCTATGATTGTAGAGAATCCACAGGTCACATGTTCTGTCAAGGTGAATCACATAACAAGAAAAAAAGTTCATAATATGCATTCCTGCAACTATATAAATACATAATATACTGACTGTGACACAATGTACAGGCAGAGAACATTCAGTATGACACATTGCAATAAGGTATGTTCATAGTCAAGTCTACCACCATATGTGATGTGGAGCATAAATCCAAACTATAACAATAAAAAAACTATTGTCTATCAGGCTACACATTCCTGTGCAAAAGCTGTCATGAAACACAAACTGATGTGCACATTAAGAATGTAACAATCATGAACTACTATGGCTTCGACATGATCCCTACATATGAGAAAAAAAGATATATCAACATACTTTACAGGTGTCATTAGAACCTCATTCTCATATGATATGTCCTATAATGTTTATGTATAAGGATTATACTAAAAACAAGTGAGGCTAGTGTGTAGATATACATGCACATGATACATTTCCAACGTCCTATTATTGATATTTATGGATGAGTTCAATAGAGGCCCATGTCAGGGCCACTATATCCATCACAGAATACAAGCAGGATACTCCAGTGCATGACACTGCATACATAATGCACCTTGTAGTGCATAGATCATGCTGATCACACTTCAATATTCAGAAAAAGATAAAACAGTTAAGGACCAAATGGCACGTAACTCAGCCTAAACAAATGTTAAGTACCCCCTACTTATGTTCTTAAGGTGTGTCCCATGCTAGGCAGTAAAATCTGCCTCTACTGACTAGCAAATGACAACAGCAGAATAAAACACTTGTTTCTGCTTAATGTCCATATCCTTAACATGCCCCTAATTTACTGTAAAAAAAATATAAAAGTTGGTAGAACAGCGGGATGTGTGTTTGCCTGCATAATCTGAAGAACACAAACACTGAAATTCAAATTTATGTCATCATTTAGTGACTTCAAGCTTCAGTAGTTTGTCTGAAAACCACATATTTTATGAGGAACAAACCAAAAGTATAAAGCAATAATCTGGATGGCCAGCAAAAAATCTAGACAGTTGAGATGTATGGAGGTAAGTAAAAATGTAATGGACTATATTACCCCCCTTTGACAGAAAGCCGGGAAACCACTTAGTAATTTTTCCAATTTAAGTAGTAGTACATGGATCAGATAAAGCTCCATGCACTACACAGAGTTATGATTGATTCGCAGATCATAACCTTGGCATCCATGTCTCGAACAGATAATAAGCAGGTTATGATCACTGAACCAATCATAATCCTATGTAACTGTGGAAGTCCTGCCAATACCTGAACAATTGCTAACAAGCCATCATTATTTTTGACAACCATGTGCACAGCCAACACATGTAGACATCATAGCACATAAAGACAGGCATACTATGCCATTGCAGCATGCCACACTGACATATCTACATTGCAAAATAAGTACTTGTAATCCACTATGAAATTAATAATACAACACAACTACTGTGATCTGCACAGAACAATACTTGAAGTATACATCACTATGTTGGTAAGCAAACTCTCTTAGAGAGTCCATGTTTCCTATCTTGAATGTGTGCCTCGCATATTTATGTCAGTGTATGAATATGTAAATCACTTCACAACTGTAACCCAGGTGGCAGTGCAAATAATTAGTCATGTTAAAAGTCTCTAAATAACTTATTAGTATAGTGAAGCAATAGTGAGATGAAAATTCAGTGGGAAATATAAAAGCTATATGCAAATTAGATGAGCAATGCAACATGGTCATTGACTGACACAACATCAAATATTTGGAATGCAACTCAACACCCAAGAACAAACAGACAATTCAAAACACAGTGCCAGCATGTGACATATAAAATCTTATGTTATGTCATAGTATCAATCCCCTACATAAATTTTTAAGCAATCCCTACATTTGTAACTGCAAAATGCTGACAGTGAAATGCTGATTAGTGATCATGTAACCAGTAGATATAAATGAAAAAAGGCTATGTACACAACAGTTCCTGCACACAAGATATGTGTGCTTTAAACAAAGCATCATCAGCCTAGTAGGCAGAAACACCAGCCAAAGTCATCAACAGTAGCACAAACAATGAGACAACAAACACCAACAATAGGCAGTACAAACAGCAGGAAAACACAATCATCTTCTACTTGAAGTATTGCCATTAAACGCACTGTGACAGTCACACATAACTTGTCTGTCGTCTAGGTTGTAGTGTGCAATTAACAGCATTATCCTCAGCAAACATGCCCTGCTCCTAATGCATATGTAAATGTTTTTGTGATAGACACACTAGTAAGCACAAAAACATGTATGACTATTGCAGTTAGCTTGCAGATGCATGCTGGGTTGTACTACATTAATAGTAGCTTGCATGAAGCTGTAAACCAAGCAATGCCCTCATCTATTCAAGGTAAAATAATGTGAAAATGTATAAAACATGCCTTTCCCTCCCTCTACTTCTTCTCTAGCCTGTGCATTCACTCGATGCACAGTGACAAATTCCTCACTCTATCATTTTCCCCTGCAAACGGTACAAAGTATGTATGAATGGCAAATACTAGGTATGTATAAAATAAAAGTGAGCAACTTGCATTCTCTATCTTTTATACTGAATAGTATTACAGATTCTGTATATACATTTTTTTTGCTGTGTCACACACAATACCTCATCCATTGAAGACAAATGAACACAGATTGGAGGACAAGATATCCAAACCTGCGACTCTCAGCTATGTTCACACAATAATCCTGACACCTCATTGCCTAGCTAATCCATCTTGGCTGCAATTGTATGCATTAACTGCAGTTAAACAAATCAAAGTTATGACTGTGCAGGTATGGACACATAACATGGATCAGTGCTTCCTCATTACAAGATGGTTAAACAACAGTCCAATGTTCCATATATGCTATGCATTTGTAAACCAAAGCATGCAAGCCTGACTACATGCTGGCACTGTGGTCATAAAAAACACAACTGTAATATGTCATAGCTCAGACTGTTTAATACTATCATAGAACACACAGCTGCTTTTAACAAATGACTACACCAGATTTTCTGTTCATCACAAACATCAAAATGTGGGTTAGGTAGGAGGGCACAAAATATCTATGTGCATTTTGCTGTGACATAAGAAATTATACATTACTAAAGTCACTGATTTAAAGACAAATTGTATATCTGTTCATCTCACTCCCTCCAAATAGCATTAGGAGAAGGGCGGTGAGATGCACTTAATAAATAATGACAGAGATATAGAGTATGTTAACTTTGACAGTGTTATAATATTATGCATTCTGGTATCTTGTCACTATCCTATAGTAATAGTAGTAACATAGAAAGTGTGTCCCTGATTGTTACTGGTTACTTCTGAATTATTCCCTGATTATGTTAAGATATATCACTGATTGGTTGAGAGCTATGTTCCAAGTGTATAGAAATTTTCCATCTGTGGTCAAAGCCTTACACATAAACCTATAGTGAACCAGTTGCTGTTGCCAGAAAAACTATGGATAAAAGAGATGTTCATAGTAATCCGACAAATTAAATACTATAGGCATAAGCATGTACTAAATAACTGTAAACAGGAACAAGCCGGTATCTATAAAGCATTTTCAAAATGTTTACTCAGACAGATAAAAATTTAGTGAAAGTCTTCACCTATGGGGATTTGAACCCACATTTAACCACACTATATGCATGTTGGCCTCTTGCTAAACAGGTTGAGATAATACACAGCACAATACCATCCTTAATAACAAACTACTGTTAGATGTGTTTCCATATCCCTGCAGATAACAGAGGAATATACATTTATCTGACACCTAAACACTATAGACCTTCATGTTCCACACACACACACACACACACACACACACACACACACACACACACACACACACACACACACACACAGACACACACACAGACACACAGACACACAGACACACAGACACACAGACACACGCACACACACACACACACACACACACACACACACACACACACACACACACACACACACACACACACACACACTCAAAATGTGTAACTACCAGACAGAATTACGTTTTACAATGTACATCTGCTAGACATGCCACCCTACAGTGGTCTTATACTAATGTGTTCAAAAAATGTGTGTTTAACAGTAATGCTAATTTTCTAAAACAGACTTGACTAATGAATGACTCAGTATTCACACATACAAAAGTATACTGTGCGATGGTCTCACAGTATTACAGATAATGGAGAAAAGTGTAGTCATCCATGACCTAAGTGCTATAGGTGTCAGTGAAATTTGGCCATACTGGATGTGCAAAATTATTTACTGCACAAGTTGAAAAACAAACAGGTGATCTGATGTTAATTTTCATTCCATCCTCAACTGTTGGGTTCAGATCAGAACCTCGGATTTGACTCAGCCATTACTAAAGCTTGTGGTAACCAAAAAGCTTTTGAGCTTCTCTCTTACCCAAAATGTACCAATGTACCAACCCCTAACATACCCCAGATCTTGCTTGCTGCTTTTCATGAAAAGACATGCTCAACCTTACCTGACTTAGGGACAACTTACACAGTTCGGCATTTTAAGTATCATGATTCTCATCTCAGCATTTTGGTCTTTGGTGTTTTGGGAGTTTGATATTACAAAGTAGATCCATATATATAAATATATATATATATATATATATATATATGTATAAACATATATATTATATATTATATATATATATATATATATATATATATATATATATATATATATATATGTATATATATATATATATATATATATATATATATATATATATATATATAAAGATCATATATTGCATTACTGCTATTTTCTTATGGTCATAGGCATGTCTCAGAAAGGACCTTCTAGTTTTAAAAAGTGTCTGAGATGTGGGCACCGATTGCCCCTTTCAGATGCTTATCCTTTTTGTCTGTATTGTTTAGGCCCCACAACATTATCAGGAGGATTGTTCCATTTGCCAGAATTTCAATGCCAGGGCTCTTGTGGATAGGAAAAATAAACTTATCCTCAAAGGTTCATTGTCATCTTCCTTTGCTGAAGCTATCGCTGGAGCTCATTTGCCCAAAACTAAAGCTAAGGAGTTCATGTCAGAGTCTCCCAAGCCTTCCACTTCTTCATCTCTGTCTTCAGAGCCATCAAGAAAGAGATTGAAATAGGATCCAAGAAGATCTCAAAGCTCCTCCCCTTCAGATCCAAAGAAGGAAAAAATTGTGGATCCTATGTCCTTAGATCTGATATAGAAACCTACTGATCTGACTGCTTCAGGTCTGACTATTACTTTAAGGACAAGGTATTCCTCTTCTTATTATCCTGTGCCTCCCAGGGTCCCTTCTCCTTTTTTGGAAAGGTGCCGATCAAAGTCACCTTCCCTTGCCTCATCTCAATGATCCAGGAGCTTGCCTGGGGAGGACATAGACAGAATGATGAGGAAGTTTCTCTCAGAACAGATCCAGATGGGTGTTTTACCAGATCTTACCTCCTCGGGTCAAGAGGCCTATCCATCTACCACACCACCACTTCTTACTCCTTCTCTGATCCCTTTGATTGCTTCAGAGTCCCTGTATCTGAATCTTCCAGGTCCATCTGGCTTGGATCCAAAGATAACTTTATCCTAAGGCTAACTCTGAGTGGACCAGCTCTGACATCTTTGGATCCAAATGACTCTCAGAGCCAACAAGATTAGATCTCAGGCATTAGAGTCAACTCTGAAGGTTTTGTAACCATTTCTGCACCTTGATGCTTCGACACTGGATAGCACTGCTTCAACTTCCTCCTCAGGGATATTGCTTTCAAGGTGGGAGGAGACAGCAGTCCAGAAAACTGCCTTCTCAGCACTGAGGTCTTTCTTCTCTCTCTAGCAGTCTGCCTTTGAGGTAGCGAAGAGGTGTTTTCTGCTCCAACAGAAATGACAGATCCATCTCCCCTGGATCTTCAATCTAGTTCCAAGATGTTTCTGTGCTTGGACCCCCATCATTTTATGCCACAGGGACAGCCAGCTTGAGATCCCCAGACCATCTAGCAGGGTTTCACAGTCTCTCCTGACACTTCCATGGAACACCCCCCTTGAGGAAGTCCCTAGGAAGAGAAAATGCAAGAGGAAGCAGTTGGACTCTCCACAAGAGTCAGTCACTGAGGATATGTATTTCAACGAGGGTGAAGGGTCCCCATGATCACCTCTGGAAGATGTCTCATTTGGAGATATCCTTGAGATTCTTAAGCAGAGAGGTGGATGGACTCCCAGCAATCCTTCACCAGAGGAATCAGTATTTCTGGAGGCCTTTGTGGCTGGCTAATCAATCTCCTGGGTTACTCTGCCTGCCAATGAGCTCATTGATTTGGTCTGTTGTCGGGTGTGGAAGGAGCCTGACTCAGTTGAGCCAATCCCTAATAGGCCATATCAGATTCTGGCTCCACTTGTCAGGAAGGAATTTTGTAGTATGGGGGTGCCCGTGGATGCCATTGTCACGGTGGTGGCCACCAAGAAGGAACTTGCTGAACATAGGTCCTCTGTTCATCCCTCTAACAGGGGGTTTAAGGGGATAAACAGGTTTTGGAAGCATGTATGCTTCAGTGACCTTCGTTCTTAGGTTGATTAACTATTTGGCACATTTAACTAGGCTACGAAAGGACTTAATCAAAGAGCTTTCAAAATCCCTTTTGGGAACCATTTCTGATGTGGCCCAATCTTCTGTGGCCTCCCAGCTGTTTACCCTCCAATTCATTTTGAATTCATCCATAAGGCTCATTTCACAAGGAGTCAAAGGTGCTTCATGGCCAGTGTGTTCAGGCATATCCATTCGGAGGCATGCCTGGATGTGCTTATGTGATTTTGCAGAGCCTTTAAGTCCTCTTTTGTCAATACTTCCTTTGATGGCAGTTTATTGTTTGACCCAAAAGTGAAGGACACACTCTCCAGGTGTGAGAAGGATGGAAGGACCTTGTCTACAATGGGCATATGTTTTTGACTCCTCAATGATCCTTTTCTAGGAATCAAGGACGTAGTCAGACAATGTGGTTCAGGAAGTCTCAGGGTCCTTTCCAGTACACATGTGGAGAAAGTTACTTTAGAGGCAGAGAAGATACCCCCATAGTAGAACAGGCCCACAAAACCAGGGGTCCAGAGATTTTTCCTCTGATAGTCCTTACCAGCTCTCCTGAAAGGAGGCCCAATTATCCATCTCTAGAGGGAATTGGAGTCAATTATTCCTGACCCAGAGAGCCTGGCTAGACATAAGAAGAGATACTTGGGTGCAGAGGATTATTTCAAGAGGTTATGACTGTATGCAAAATTACTGATTTTCCACCCAGTCAGAGGAAAGTAGCAGCATTAGAAATACAAAAGCTGCTAGAAAAAAAAAGAGTCACCCAAGAGGTTCTACCAGACCAGATAGAATGTGGAACTTACTCAGCATTCTTTTTAGTGCCAAAGAAATCAGAGGACTGGAGACCAATTTTGGATTTAAGCATATTAAAGAAGTCTGTTTGATATACACAATTTTGGATGGTCATGGTTCAGTCCATTCTCCTGTTACTAGGCAAGGATGACTGGATGTGCTTGACAGACCTTCAGGGTGTGTAGTATCACATAAAGATGAACAGACAATCCAAAGATACTTACACTTCCAGCTGGGAGCCAGTCACTATCAGTTCAGAGCACTGTGGTTTTGCCTCACCACAGGCTCCAGGGTGTTTATGAAATGTATTGCAGTGGTGGCAGCTCACTTGAGACTGCAGGGGTTAAGCGTGTTTTCATATCTAGATGACTGGTTCATTACCATCCTAACCAGGCATCTGCTAAAAAGTGCAAGGGATCACATATTTCAGATTTGTTTTCATTTAGGGATAACCATAAATTACGACAAGTCTCACCCACAACCAATTCAAATTTTGGAATTCATCAGAGCAGTCTTCAACATGACATCATTGGCAGCTTCTCTTCCTCTCTATCAAGAGGACAGATTATCAGATTCCAAGTCAAGAGAACAGGTCACAGTGCCAACATTTCAGCACAGTTAATCCTTCAAGCCTTGGAGTCAATATCAGCTACCATAATTTTACTTCCCCTAGCAAGATTTCATATAAGAATTATCCTATGGATGCTAGCAACATAATGGTCTATTCTTTACAAGTGCATGTCAACACAAATAAGAATCACTTAAGCATGCAAGAGGTACCTCTGGTGGTGGATTCATTCAGATCAAGTTCTACAAGGCCATGCTTTCATTCTCCCTCAGCCCAAGGCCATAGTGACCACTGATGCTTCTCAGATTGGGGGAGGGGGGCACTTTCTGGAGAGAGGTGTTTGGCCCCCGAAGAGGCCAACTTGTGTATCAATGGCCTACAGGTGACAACAGTGCTTTTAGCATTGCAGGCCTTCCAGGACTGTCTCCCTTTAGGGACAATTGCAATTTAAACAGACAATATGTTGGTAGTTTGTACATCAACAAACAAGACAAGACAAGATCCTATCCCTTGTGTCGAGAGCACTCAGAGTGTGGTAATGGGTGATCCCATCCAACTGCTTTCTTATCGCAACACACATTCTAGGGAAATCCAATGTGATAGCAGACAAATTGAGCAGGTCCATTCTTCTGCCTCACAAGAGGTCTCTAAACATGAAAGTGAAAGAAATGATTTGCTGCCTATGGGGCCAGCCTTGCTATGTTCTTTTTGCTTCTCCCCTTAACAACAAATGCAGCAGCTACTTTGCCCTAATCCCCCCTCAGAGGGAATCACTGAAGGACGCTCTGCTTCACCATTGGCCCCACCGGTCTACTTTATGCTTACCCACCAATTCCTCTAATTCTGAAATTCCTGCAGAAAGCTGACAGACTGAAGAGCAAAGTCATCCTCATTGCAACTTACTGGGCTTGTCAGATTTGGTTCTCCTTCCTGTGCCCTAATCTTCTTTGCCAACCTGGATACAATTCCAGAGGTTCTGTAACATCCAACAGATATGGCTCATCTGGATATCTTAAACCTCAGTCTAACAGCATAGTTTCTCCAATTCCATTCATAGCCAGATAACCAATACTCTCTTCCCCTGTCCTTCATATCCTTTTATCTGTGCATAAACCTCCAACAAGAAAGCTTTATACAAATAAATGGAAAAAATTTGTTTACTGGGCGCAACAAAAAAACACTGATCCCTTTTCAGCTCTGATAGATAACATACTTGAATTTTTGGCTTTGATCTTTAATGAAGGGGTGAGTTCCTCTACCATTAACGCTCATTTAGCAGCAATATCCAATGTTCATATTGGATTTGAAAATTCTTCTGTGGCCTCTTCTAAACTTTGTAAAGCATTCTTGAGAGGCACACTCCTGCTGAGACTTCCCCCCATATAAAGATCCTACTTCACCATGGGATTTGAACTTGGTACTGCAAGCCTTAATTCATTCCCCCTTTTGAACCAGCAGCTAAATGTGACCTTAAGTTTCTGATTTGGAAAACTGTCTTTCTAGTGGTCATTACCTCAGCCAGAAGAATTTCAGAACTTCAAGCTTTGTCATTAAAACTTCCCTACTTGATTTTTCTTAAGGATAGAATTACATTATATACCAATGCGTCTATCCTTCCCAAGGTGGTATCAGAATCCAGCATCAATCAGTCCATTAAATTGCCTGTATTCTTTCCTAAATTTATAAACAAAGGTGGATATATGTTGCATTTATTGGATGTTCACAGACAATTACGTTTTACTTACATAGGACAAAAGAAATTAAAAAGACAGACCAAATGTTTGTTTCCTTTGCAGATTTGAAATTGGGTAAGCCAGGTGCAAAAGTAATTCTAGACAGATGGCTGACTGATTGTATTTCTATCATCTATAACAAGTTGGGTCTAACCTTAACTAAACCTATAAGAGCTCATTCAGCTAGGTCTATGGCAACTTCTTCAGTGTCTCTGTCCAGGGCTTGCATGGATAACATATGTGCAGTTGTAGCCTGGGCAACTCTTTGCACCTTTATCACTCATTACAAACTGGATCTGATCTTGAAGGGTAGAGCAGCCTTTGGCTGAGCTGTGCTCAGTAATATCCTTCCTTAGAGTCCACCTAGGATTTTAGGAAGCTGGGGACTCTGTCCCAGCAGTTGAGTATAGAATGAAAATTGACATCACATAAAGAAGTTATGTACTTACTATAATATTCCATCTGTGTTGTCCATTTTCATTCTTCCTGCCTTTTTTCAACAAACATCTGGAAAAATGAGATATTGTAAGGATACCACTGTCCTTTATGACTGAGCTCCAGATATGGGTCTATGTCAGATGATCAAGTTTTCAGAAACTCAAACTTCATATGGTCAATACCATATGATCGAGTTTCCAGAAACCTAAACATCAAAAAAATCTACTTTTTATTGCATTTTTGCAGATGGGAAGCCCCCTGCACCCCCACTATGTGTTATATATACTAACTCTGAGATTGCGCTACATTGAGGAAAAGGCTTAATTTCCCAATCTGCACTGTACCGTAATCTCTGTTCAAAAGCTTTGGGTTTTCAAAGATTCGATCAGATGGCCTTGACCATATGAATTTTGAGTTTCTGAACACTTGATTAACTGACATAGACTCATATCTGGAGCTCCTATAGTTCCTTCTGTAGGGCATATACACATTTATGTTTCTTTATGTATGTACATTGGCAGATACCACATTAGGTAAATCAGCAAACAAGATCTGGGGAATTGGTGCATTGTGGGAAAGGGAGAAGCTCAAGAGATTTCTGGTTACCAAGAGCTTTAGTAACGGCCGAGTCAGATCTAAGGCTCGGATCCTAACCCAACATTTGAGGAAGAATGAAAATGGACAACACAGATGGAATGTTAGAGTGAGTACATAACTTCTTTTTTGTTCAGTAGTATGTGCATCAAAAATAATATTAATGAAATAACCACCATGAGAATCAAACCCATAATTAGGGGAAAACACTCACTTTTTCTTCTTGATTACCTCTATGAGCTAATTGTCAAAACTGGTAAGTAATGAGTTTAAAAACAATATGTCTGATATATGGTTCAAAGCTAGATATGTGATTTCCATAGGAATGTACAGAAACAATGCAAATTATGACACTTACTATAGGCATCTGTTGGTTGTTTCTGCATCTTGGTGACCCTCCAGCCAAGATCATCAGCATCCCTCTGATACAGGTCATCATAACAGTGGTGAACCTGCACTCCAGTCCAGTAGATTCTAGTGCAATATTGGTTCTCCCTCACAGTCCGGTTCCAGATGTCAATCATAGCAAAGTTTGGTGGTATTGATCTCATGCAGTGCTCCACTCCAGTGTAGACGTTCAAGATCTAGGTGGTCTCCTCTTGGTCCAAACCAAGTGGATACATTGAAGTCCCCTCACTGTAGCCATATCGTTGATAGTGTTAAGATAGTGAACTTCTAAAAATTGCTCACTGATGTCCTGCTCAGTTCACAGGCAGCAATGGCCTGATCTGTAAAAGTATCAAAAATCACATTTTAAAAGTGGTGCTTATACAACGGTATCAGATCATTGGAGGGTAACAGATACATACTATGCATGGTCTAATTTAATGATACCTACTGGGTACTTGCGCAGAGCACCTTCTGGTTACTCTGAGCTATTGTTTAATGTGCTGTATTTCAGGAACTTACATGATTGTGCACAAGTACTGTGGTGGTGGTGCTGCGCTAGTGTTATCACTTCACAGTAAGACGTTGTCCTGTTCGATTCTCAGCTAGAGCGTCTTCCATGTGAAGACATGCGTGAATGGGCGTATCTTCGTTGAAGGTTGTGTGTCAGAGCTGGCAACTCGGCACATAAAAATCTACTGCCAATCATTAGCGGACCGGAGCTCCACTGTGGCGACCCCTAACTGGGAAAAGCCGAAAGACACAACAACATGATTGTGCACAAATGGGATTCCAAAACACTGAATGGTAATGAACCTCATTAATTATGTATGTCCCAAATGGGACTTAAAAGCTGTGTTCCCATAATTGGTCTTACTTGCAGTATAACCTGACTTACAGGTAGCTTCAAAGGTAATGCGGCATGTGCTGGCATTGCTGTGGTGGGATATATTTCTCTCCTTATAGACCTATGGTATTATCACCCCTTAGAAATACATTTGCATATACTTAAGTTGATGTTTTCAGGGAAATTTGTCTGCAATAAGAATGTATGTAATTTACTTGAGGGGTATAGACTTGACCTGCATGCATACAGGTGGGTACATCTGCACCACTAACAAGCAGAGATTCTGCATATGCACTCATACAGATAAATGTGAAGAACTTCAATGAACAGTGCATATGGACATACTGAAAAACATCCATATATGTTGGTGATGACTGTACATTCTGTGGTATACTTACAGAAACAGATGTATTCCGACTATATCTGTACAGTGCTATGTAGTATGTAGTTGTAGTTATGTTATGAATATTCATTAATGCTTAGCAGCATGTCATGTGCTATAAATAGTGCCTCAATAAAAATATATTCATATATATTGTATATGTTTAGTTACCTTATACTGTCTGTAAACAAAAACAAAGGAAGGAAAACCAGTGCCAACCAACACCAAAGTGCAGCGACCAATAAACAAGCAAATGGCACTGTAGAATGACTAGGCTTGAATCCAAATGTAGGAAAACCACTTTAATACACCATAAATGCTTTAACTGTATCACCATGTTTTCGTCCAAGCATGGACTTCATCGGACGTACAGCAACCAAAATGCATCCATTTAAATACCCTTTTACCCTCAATTCAATCATCAATTAATTATACATCATTCTATTAATTAAATCTTAATAAGATAAAAACATTTCTATACCATTCAGACAAGAGTAGTAAAAATAATGTAAAATCATGTAAAATGCTTGTCAGAATTTTTATTAAAACTATTTAATCCTCAGCATCATCATCAGCCCCCCTTTTTCCAATTTTCTACATGGGGTCAGGGCATTGTGTTAACTGTCACCATCTCTCTCGATTCAGTGCCACACTCCTGCCTTCTTCAACACTCATGCCTGTCTGTCGCAGATCTTCCTTCACACAATCCATGCACCTCTTCGCTGGATGTCCTCCTCACTTCCTCTTACATTCTTCTTGTCTGTCCCAAATCTTCCCCACCATATTGTCTTCTGCTTTTCTGCACATGTGCCCAAACCACTGTAATCTGTTCTCTTTGATCTTTTCTGCAACTGGAGCTACTTTGGCTTCTGCTCTTATGTCCTTATTTCTTCTTCTGCCCCACAGTGTGTATGTATCCTATCACCTTTCTCAGGCACTTCATTTCCATCACCTCTAGCTTCTTCAACTGTTCTGCCTTTACTGTCCAGGTTTCTGTGCCATACAGTAGTACTGGCACACCACTGTCTTGAACACCTTACTTTTCAGATTCTTTGGCATTCTTCTGTTATAGGCTACACCTGACACTCTATGCCAGTTGGCTGCAGCCCCTCTGATTCTAGCTGATTATATACTAAATGTTAAAAATGCATAAAAGTTTAAAAATAAATAAATATATCTTAATAACAATCCCATCGGATTGAAGTAAAAAATAAAAATAAGAAATAATGATAAACAGAGGTACACCTATCGAAATAATATATTCTAAGAACTCTATCTAGTGTCTAAAAACGTACATCACAACTACTAAAATCTGACAGCTAGACATACATAATAAAAATACTTGACAATTGTAATGTATGTTTTTAGACACTAGATGGAGGTCTTAGAATATATAACACTCATACTGCTGTGTTTAGCCTGAACTTCACACCAGTGTTCCTTGTCTGAAAAATCACAGAAAATTAAATGGCAAATGTATAAAATAACCTTGTTACAATCACTAGGTGTCCTTTAAAAGTGATACATGCAAATCATGCACAAGAGAAAATTTGCGACCCAGCTTAATGAATGTTTTTTGCAAGAGAAGATAAGGCACAAATTCATTACTCCATTTGCTCAGAAATGGTACCGCTACATTATGATTTATTTTAAAACAGAAACGTGCTATATCCATAATAATGCTGAGTCAGGCACAAGTGATTGCTCCTTGTTGTGCCTTGCAAAACATTGAACTGTACTAAAATCATAATGACAAATCCATTGTGGTATAATACATCTATTCTTAATTCTTCAAAGATAGTAGACTCTGCTATGGAGTTGTCTGCGTGTTGTACATTTATTGTAAGTAGTACAGAGGTGTGACCCAATGCATATGCTTATTACAGGTGTGTACATTCAGTATTAGATATCTTTGGGGGGAGTTGTATCATCACCTGGAACCTATGCTCTGTGGCTGTTGAAGGCATGGTTGCATATCACAGGGCTGCCTTGCACTCAGACATACAGCATCATGGGAAACTATTAGCATGAAAATGAGACGCAGTCTGTGGACTGTCTAAGAATCATAACTGGTAATGCTTACATAAGTCAGGCATCTGTCACAAGGAGTCTTCAGTATTAATGAAGCATATTATGTGTCCCACTATAATACAGCACTCCATGGGAAGGGGGTGGGCAAAATCTTTAGATATGTGTTGCACTAGGTAGCTCCTTACAAAATGTACTAGACAGACCTATTGTGAATAGCAGCCTGTAATCTAAGCAGTGACAAGAAGAGGACAGACTTGTTCAAGGATAGAATTACTAGTATATGCCTTACAGAGTGATGCACATGGTGAAGATGAATAGGATAGAATTACTAGTATATGCCTTACAGAGTGGTGCACATGGTGAAGATGAATAGGATAGAATTACTAGTATATGCCTTACAGAGTGGTGCACATGGTGAAGATGAATAAGATAGAATTACTAGTATATGCCTTACAGAGTGGTGCACATGGTGAAGATGAATAGGATAGAATTACTAGTATATGTCTTACAGAGTGGTGCACATGGTGAAGATGAATAGGATAGAATTACTAGTATATGCCTTACAGAGTGATGCACATGGTGAAGATGAATAGGATAGAATTACTAGTATATGCCTTACAGAGTGGTGCACATGGTGAAGATGAATAGGATAGAATTACTAGTATATGCCTTACAGAGTGGTGCACATGGTGAAGATGAATAAGATAGAATTACTAGTATATGCCTTACAGAGTGGTGCACATGGTGAAGATGAATAGGATAGAATTACTAGTATATGTCTTACAGAGTGGTGCACATGGTGAAGATGAATAGGATAGAATTACTAGTATATGCCTTACAGAGTGATGCACATGGTGAAGATGAATAGGATAGAATTACTAGTATATGCCTTACAGAGTGATGCACATGGTGAAGATGAATAGGATAGAATTACTAGTATATGTCTTACAGAGTGGTGCACATGGTGAAGATGAATAGGATAGAATTACTAGTATATGCCTTACAGAGTGGTGAACATGGTGAAGATGAATAGGATAGAATTACTAGTATATGTCTTACAGAGTGGTGCACATGGTGAAGATGAACAGGATAGAATTACTAGTATATGCCTTACAGAGTGATGCACATGGTGAAGATGAATAGGATAGAATTACTAGTATATGTCTTACAGAGTGGTGCACATGGTGAAGATGAATAGGATAGAATTACTAGTATATGTCTTACAGAGTGGTGCACATGGTGAAGATGAATAGGATAGAATTACTAGTATATGTCTTACAGAGTGGTGCACATGGTGAAGATGAATAGGATAGAATTACTAGTATATGTCTTACAGAGTGGTGCACATGGTGAAGATGAATAGGATAGAATTACTAGTATATGTCTTACAGAGTGGTGCACATGGTGAAGATGAATAGGATAGAATTACTAGTATATGTCTTACAGAGTGGTGCACATGGTGAAGATGAATAGGATAGAATTACTAGTATATGCCTTACAGAGTGATGCACATGGTGAAGATGAATAGGATAGAATTACTAGTATATGTCTTACAGAATGGTGCACATGGTGAAGATGAATAGGATAGAATTACTAGTATATGTCTTACAGAGTGGTGCACATGGTGAAGATGAATAGGATAGAATTACTAGTATATGCCTTACAGAGTGATGCACATGGTGAAGATGAATAGAATAGAATTACTAGTATATGCCTTACAGAGTAGTGAACATGGTGAAGATGAATAGGATAGAATTACTAGTATATGTCTTACAGAGTGGTGAACATGGTGAAGATGAATAGGATAGAATTACTAGTATATGTCTTACAGAGTGGTGAACATGGTGAAGATGAATAGGATAGAATTACTGGTATATGCCTTACAGAGTGGTGAACATGGTGAAGATTAATAAATCCAAGACAGACTTTTTATTTGTTGTTGACCAGGCCATATTTACAGACGAGAGAAACTTAGCCATCACACCCTGAGAATTCCACTATTCTTTTTGAGTAGGTGTCAGGGGAGCCTTAATATTCACCTGAGTTACTACAAACTCAGGCAGATGGGACCTCATTTTAACATGTCATCAGAAGTTGTCAGGCAGATGGGACCTCAGTTTAACATGTCATCAGAAGGATAGTACCTCAGGAGTTCAGTAGCCTCCTAATGCTGTACTGCTGTGTCAGTACTAAAACATGAAACTAAGTGTTTGCTGTAGGGAGAGAACCCACAACCTTCTAATCTTCCCTACATCAAGATGAAAGTGCTGCATGTTAAACCACTTGCACTGCGAAGCATTAGCATTAAAGCTGATTGATATATTACAAATGGCAAAACAAATGTTAATACAGTAAAGTGGTGTTCATCTAGCATGTAGGTCCATTGAACATGCTTTACAGAGATGTTTCCTTTTAGAGGAACAGAAACTCAACTTTTGCCCAGGTAGGTTAGTGATAACTTTTCTTATTAGAATAAAAATTCTTAATGAAACCTTCTCATAACAAGAGGGCTGAAACTCTTTAGTACAATGATTCCAGCTATGTAGATATATGCTGGCTGTTTTTAGTGCATTTCCTTGCTTCCTGGCTATACTTAACATAATAAATTTAATCTGTTAGACACTGTCTGGTTCGATTCTCAGCTAGAGCGTCTTCTGCGTGGAGACATGCATGAATGAGCGAACCTTCGTTAAAGGTTGTGCGTCAGGGCTGGTAACTCGGCACGTAAAAATCAACTACCAATCATTAGCGAACCGGAGTTCCGCTGTGGCGACCCCTAACCGGGAAAAGCCGAAAGACACAAACAAACAAATTCACAGCTACAGTCACGTCTGGAACAGATATACCTGCAAATAGCTGAAAGAATATTAACTATTCTAAACAAAAAGTCACAAAACATATATTTTTTAACACATTTATTGAATTATCACTTAAGACATAGGCATACATGTATATAAAAGAAAAGAAAACATATTAAAATATTCCTAGTTGCAGACATTATACATTGCATATATTCTTGTGCATATTTATCATCAATACTACATTACATAAACTGATCAGTTTCTGCCTTTCCTTAAATCACAATACATATTCTGATACATTAATCTACAATCATGTTGGCAGTATCTGGAATAAGATTCACAATACTATCAGAATAATTACTAATGTATCAGAATTCAACAATTACACTCATCCTCATATAACTGCTGGAACTTTCATTTCCAAGATAGCACCTGACTACCTCATGCCTTTTTTAACCTCTTGTGTCAGTGCAGATGGGTATTGAAAAATTAATCTATTGCTCCATAGCATGTACTTTGCATTTAAATATATATGTAAATACTGTTTAATCTTGTTTTATACTTTGCTAGGATTGTTTGTGTTATATATTTTGTTTCTGCTTTCCAGCAGCTTTTGAAATTCTCC
Source organism: Protopterus annectens (assembly GCF_019279795.1). Taxonomy (NCBI): domain Eukaryota; kingdom Metazoa; phylum Chordata; order Ceratodontiformes; family Protopteridae; genus Protopterus; species Protopterus annectens. The sequence continues at coordinate 610,745,218 of NC_056726.1, forward strand.
TCTGACAATTCTATCAATCTATTGTGATATCCCAGGTAGCGAAACATAATTGAGAAAATACAAGAGTTGTGTACAGAAAGTGCAGTGACTAAAATAAACCACTGGGTGTCAGTATGAAACTTTATTACAGGTCATTTACTCCCTTCAGTGACTGCATAATTTAACACTAGGTTTGTGTACGTGAAGAGTTCCAAGTTCCATTTAAAAGTATCTATATGTCATTTGTTGAATTTTTACTTGTTGATTGAAAATTCATCAGCAGCTGGAGTAAAAATGTTATTCTTTGCCATTGACGTGTACTGATTTACAACTGAAAGCATATAGGATGAGTAAAGCAGACCGAATGAATGCACTAAAAATAAAAATGTGTATAGAGAACATAAGCCATGATAAAAATGGAAGTGAAATATTTCTTGTTTACTAAACCTCATCCATTTAACTGACATTTTATTAGGTCTCTCTGATGCTCATTTTGTAATAAACAGTAAGAAGGCTGTTTAAAATGTTAAAAATGCTCAAATATGTCGAAGTTGTTTGAAATAAACTAATGGTCATTATTCAAGTCAAGAGCTATCTGATGCCGCATAGTGAAAAGCTTTGCAACTTATAGCTTATTTTTTCCTTAGCCCTAGAGTAGCCAAAATGGGAAATGTGAAGAGAGATGATGGTATTTCAGTAGTTAAGTAGAGCTAGCGAAAAGTATGAAATGCTAATTGCCTGCTGATTCACAATGGCATGACATTTTAGTTAATGTGTGTGTGTGTCTTTCGGCTTTTCCCGGTTAGGGGTCGCCACAATGGAACTCCGGTCCGCTAATGATTGACAGTAGATTTTTACGTGCTGGCTTGCCGTGCCTAACACACAACCTTCAACGAAGGAACGCCCATACACGCATGTCACCACACAGAAAACGCTCTAACTGAGAATCGAACGGGCAACGTCTAACTGTGAGGCGACAACACCACACCACAACACCACCACCGCAGTGCGTGTCATTTTAGTTAATACACCTATCTAATCATAAACATGGGTGCTTCAAAATGCTGAAGGAGGAATCGCTGGATATGGTTAGTTGGCTTTCATTTCAGTGAAAGGTTTGCAGTGTTACCAATGAGATTAAGAAAGAGCAGGGGTAAGGATGTTGCTTCTTTCTCCTACTGTTGTGCAATCTCAGAGTTAGTATATTTAGAGATGTGTGGGGATGTGAAGGGTGAAAGGGGTGTTTTTCTACCAAACATGCTGTTTTTCTTATTTTAGTTTTCAGTGGATTGATGTCTTTTTACTAAGGGCTGACAGCTATAGACAGATACTTAACCATACACCCAATAGTACATTTTGGCAATACCTACTTATGCTTTGGTATTTAATTAATTAATTTATTTAGGTAGTTAGTTATTTAGTTTTAACTTTACTCACACAGGGTTCTGACCACAATTGTTTTGTTCATGTAAATTTTTGCTTAGGATATTTTGCATGTCTTTGATGTTGTACAGAATATATTCTTACAGAAGTGGCTTTAGGTTAGCTGGTGCCCTAGGCAGAAGGGTTCGACGGCGCCCTCACCACACCACCCAGTGCCCCCATCCTGGTTTACCTACACCAAATAAATACTGGAAAAGTGCCCCTGCTAGAGTGGTGCCCTAGGCAGCCGCTTAGTTGGCCTATGCCTAAGGCCGGCTATGCATTCTTATACTGTAATTTTAAAGTGCAGAACTGGAACCAAGCAAGAAGCAATAATAACTGTTAAGGTATTGCAGGTTTCCTTAATGACTGAACTGCATAGAAGCCTGGACCATAGAAAAGAACTTAAAGCATATACTACAAAGTTTTAACTGCAGACTCCCTTAATGACAGGACTGCTTTAGAAGCAAGGCCATGGAAAGGAATAAAAGCATCTGCCACTAGATTTTTAACTGAAGGATTCTTTCCTTAATGACTGAACTGTATGGGAGGCAAGATCATTGTAAAACAGTGAAGTAACTGCTGCCAGGTTTTAAAAGCTATGAAAATGTATTTTTTCTTGTTGGATATTTTTACAGGTAGAGAACTGTACAGTATAATTAATAATGAATTAATAGCCAGAACCGAAATGGAACTCTTACTGCTGGACATTAACGATCATTTCCATAACAGAGCAGCAATGACCAATATAACAACACATAATGAATAGTTCTGGACATGTAGGTGGTAGAATTTAAATCTTGTATAAACAAAACCTTTTAAAGCTACATATTTTCAAGGGTTTTGATTGGCAAGTTCTTCAAAGAAATCCATTGGAGAATTAGAGAAATGAAAACACAGAAATTCAGGATATGAGAGCAAAGGAGAATTGCAGTTGTGCTACTTGCCAAAAACAATGCTGATATTACCCCTCCCTACCTATTCTGACGTTATATGTGCGTCTATTATGTATTTTACATGGGATAGTGAACACTCTCACTGTTTTGTCCCTTTCAAACATGACAACGTTTTCTGTGAATACTTTAAAATCACTGTGGATAAAAAAATTCCTGGGATTATTCACTAAACCTCATTGATTCAGCTTCATATGCTACCCAAGACATATAGAGACACACACACTCACACATGTGCATAAAACATGCCGACAGAAACACACACACACACACACACACACACACACACACACACACACAAGCATGTGAGCATATGCAATTTGTGCATACTTGGGCACAAAATCACACACATTTTCAGTTAATTACGATCCTACATATTATCCTTATTTATAACTTGTATGCATTTAAAATTCCAAGTTAATATTCTTTCTCTTCTGTTCCTGAAGTGCATGGCCAGTTCCTTTAACCTCTTCTGGTGTAACACATGGTCCAGTACCTCATTCAGTTATAAAAATTTTCCTGCATAATTTCATATATCTATGCCCACACTGAGGCGCAGTGCCCAAAGGTATCACTCTTTGTGCTATGTCAGTTTTATGTAAAGTAGTAATAACACTGTTTTCTTCCCTTAATGTCAAGTGCCCCACCATTACATTTCTGCAGCCGGCTTGCAATTTTTATCCAGTCACATTTCTTCTGCTACAACGATATAGGATATCTGCATTCTATTTGGTGAAATATTTATCACTTCTTTGGCAGAGTTGTAAGGAAACAATGGGTAACAGCCATCTATTTAGCATAGGTTTAACATTTCAAAAAATACTGATATTTTTCTCTGAGCATACTTTGAGACCATATAGATAATTGTCATATGAGGCTGCGGCACTCACACAGTAGGAATGTCAACAAATGGGGAACTGTAGAAGTCAGAGGTCAGAACTGATTGTATGTGGGCAAGTGTACTTTTAAATGGACTTGTATACAAATGTTTCTTCCTTCTGTCATACCTCTGTATACCTCTTATTGTTTCTTCTCCTTTTCTTGGTCTCTCTGCTTTGCTGCTTAATGTTATCCATTATTTTTGAGTCACTCTTTTGTGTTCTTTATGACTAGCAGTACTTCTCAAAGATCATGAAAAATCATCTGTCTGCATTTATTCATATTAACTAGCTAACAGACACACTTACCTTTACAGCATCTTTACAAAAATCATTATGTAACCATTTTGTATTTAGTCAAAATGTAACTCTGTCTTCACTTGTTAAGTATGCATATACTACTCAAACCCTTTGCCTTCAAATACCTAACTTTCTACCACTTACAGCAACTTCCTACACATTCCCCTGGTCCAGTTTCCTTGTTAACCTTCTGTGAGGAAGGTAGTCAAAAGCTTTAATAAATACAAAGCATGCCCTCCTTCACTCCTGTCACATATACACTGCATTTAAAGATCCAACCAGATAGTTTTTTAAGCCCTCTGCTAGGAAACTGTGTTGTTTGGAGGGGGATCTGAATACATTATTGGTGTCCTTACATTCACCGCTGCAGTATTCATTACTTATTGGGATTCCCTGTCATGAAGCCCATTGTCCAGCCAGTCTACCATTGCTTTAAGATATGCCGAATGTCACTTACACACCCCTCATGTAGTGTAGGGCATAAAGGTGATGTTCAGTCATACCATCCTCAGAACTTCTTTGCTGTCAGTTTGAATGCTGTTTTTAACCATCGGTCTGTTTGCCTCCATCTGCTTTTTGCCATTTTTTTCTGTTTATTCCCATTTCGGTGATTTCTCCTGTTTGCTGAAGTCCTCACCATTGCAGATAAGTACCTCGTTGGAGTTTTTGTTTTTTTTTTTTGTTATTTTTTGTGCTGTTTGGGGGGTTAATGTCATCCAGGAAGGGTAATGCCAATGTGGGAGACAGATCCCCCATAACGATTGCCACAGTAAGTGCCTTTTTTGTCTAGAAGCTTCCCACGTCTATATGTGTTTTTCTATTTGTCAGGCATTCGTCCTGAAAACCCTTCATATTAGGCTTTCTTCCCTTTTATTGTATTTTGAGAAAAAGTGTCTTAAGTTGCTTTCTAAAGATACTATGGGTGGAACTTCATGCCCCGAGGGTCAGCCAATAGGAAAGATTAGGGTGAAAAGGCAAGACCGGAATCCTCTGCTGTCCATCCTCGAGGGTTTCTCCAGAGATTATTACAAACTCAGAGACTCACCTGGCTGTGTTGTCAGATTCCTCTGCCATGTCCGGATTGGAGGCCAGCGAGGATCTGGTAGGAAGCATGTCTGATAAGGCTTTGCAGGCATCCGTGTTGGGCATTCAGAGGGAACCACAGTTGATTGTTTCCGAGGGGTCGGGGGGGGGATTCTTCAGTTTCTTCTTAGGGAAGAAGTTGCTACTATGGGTGTGGAATGCCATCCTGAGTCAGGGCTCTCTCAATTTTCTAGGACAGATGTCCCCTTAAAAAAGAAACAGAAATCTAGACATGTTTCTTCTGCTTCTAGGGATTTGCAACGTGAGTGGCAGGCCTTTACTCAGGGGTTATTTAATGCTTTACTGTCATTAAGGCTTCCTCAAGGGGTTTCACTTCCTGCTCTTCTGTGGTCTTCACCTAAAAGGCCCAGGGAATTAAATTCTTCTGAGTAAGAGTTGGATTTTGATGAAGAATCCCCTACTTATTCTACCCAGATTCCTTTTCCTTTAGACTGCGGATCTGAGGGGGAGGGGGAGGATTCTAATAGTCCAGATACTCCTTCTGAGGAAATTTCCTTTGGGGACACAATCTCTAGGATGATAGAATTTTTTAAGTGGGATTATGCCCAGGTTTTGGATATCCATAAGAGGTACTATGAGTTACTGCAGATGGAATCTCCTAAACCTGCAGCTATTCCTCCTGTCTTGGCTGATTTATTACATGTTTTTTCTAATGCCTCTAAAATGTCTGATTCCCTGCCCCCTGCTCCCAAAACGTCTGATAGGTTTTATAGGGTTCCTGAAGACTGTTCCTTTTTGTTCAAATGTCCTGCTGCTGATCCCTCTGTGGTGTCTGTAGTCTCTGATAAACAGTCTCAATTGCTTCCTTTGTCCAAGTTACTGCCTTCTGACAAGGTCAGCAGAACCATGGACAGGCTGGGTAAGAAGGTTTATACTTCTGCTACCCTAGCTTTTAGAGCTATTATTTATCAGACCCATATATCTAGGTATGTGTTGGCTCTTCATTCTCAGGCTTGTCAGCTTTTTTCCTGATCTTCCAGACTCTGGGAGTAAATCTTCTGCTCTTTCTTTGCTAGCAAGTTCCTGTCAAGTAGTTTGTCTTTCTATCAGATGTAGTTATGATGCAGTGGATGCCTCTTCTAGGGCTGCTGCTTTTGATTCAGTACTGAGGAGGTATGCTTGCCTTCGGCTTTAACCTTTACTCGATGATATTAAGGTTAAGTTGCTGGATGCTTCACTGGTTAATAGACTTTTGTTTGGGGAAGCAGCTGCTGCTTTGTCCAGGCCAAGGGGAAGGCCTTACATGAGCTTAAACACGTCTTTGTTTCTCTTGTGCATCAGTTTCAGAGAAACTACACTTCTAAGCCAGCCTTTGCTCGTAAGCAATCTTGCTCTCCTCTAAAGGTAAAAAGGATGGCAAACAGGCTCCTCCTAATAAGGCCACTCAGACTGCAGAGATTCTAAAGCCTTCCTTTCCTGACAAACCAGGTGCTGTCTGACTATCCACTTGTTCCCAGTCACATGCTTATTTCTCTTCGCCTTTCGCTTTCTCTTCCTATTTGGCTTTGAATCACCCAACACTCTTGTGTTCTGTCAGTCATTCACTAGGGGTACTTCATGGTGTGGAATTCCCATCCTCCTTTTATAGGCATTCCTCAACCTCCTTAGGAATAATTTCCTTTTTTTCCAGAGGTTCTTCACAATCTCTTGTCTCAGGGTACTATTTAAGCGGTGCCTGTGTCCAAAAGGGGATAGGGTTTTATTCAAGAATGTTTCCAGTGCCCAGAAAAGAAGGTACTTTGAAATCAGTTCTAGCCCTCTTTCATCTAAACATTTTTTCTGAAGGTGCCTTCCTTTTGGATGTTGTCCCTTCAGGCACTTTTTCCTCTCTTGCTACCTCAGGCCTTTCTGGTGTCTCTGGATCTCAAGTATGCTTATCTCCATATTCCAATCCATCCTCTTTTCAAGAGCTTTTGCATTTTTCAGTGCTTTGCCCTATGGCCTTTCTGCTGCCTCAAAGGTGTTCACCACATGCATCTCTCCTGTGATTGTTTTTTGCAGGCTTCAAGGGATCCAAATATTTTATTACTTTGATGACCTGCTGATTAAGGTTCATAGGTTCATAGTTTAGTACTAGGCTAACTGCCCCTGCGAGCCATTTTAAGCCTAGCCAGTTATCCCTTGTGAGACTCAAACCCTGCACCTTGTGTTTGTAAGGCAGACACCTTATCCATTAAGCCACCCTCCCAACCCTTCATTCTTCCTCTCCAGAGGCTATTTTGCAAAATCTTCATTTTACCATTTCTCTTCTTTAGAGGCTGGGGTTCACAATAAACTTCAAAAAGTCTTCCCTGACTCCTTCTCATGATCATGTCTTTCTAGGTTGCAGGATTCAGATGGTGCCAGTGCTGGCATCCCTGCCTCCTACAAAGTCCTTAGCTCTCATTTCTTACTTTCATACTCTTCTTCCCTTGCCCTCCATTACAGCCAGGGAGTTTCTCAGAGCTCTAGGGTTTATGGCTTCCATCATTCTGATGCTCCATGTGGCCAGACTTCACATGAGAATGTCCCAGTGGTTTCTGAAGTCATAGTGGCTTCAACATGCCCATCCTCTAGACTTTACACTTCCTCTTCTGCCTTTTCTCAAGAAGGAACTTCTGTGGTGGAGTCAGCAATTGTCTCTAAATCCAGAGCTCCCTTTTCATCCTCCTCTTCCCTCTCAGGATCTGTTCACAGATGCTTCAGATGTGGGATGGAGAGCAACGTTCGGCTCCTTGAAGGATCAGAGAGTGCGGTTGCCTTGTCAGCAGAAGTAGCACATCAACATCGAGGAGATGAGAGCTCTTATGCTGGCTCTTCCGGCCTTTCATCCTCTTTTCTCTCTGGGGCTTGTCATGGTATTCATGGCCAATACCACAGTTTTGTGGTATATCAACAAACAGGGGACTACACGATCTTACCTACTTTACTGGCTGGCACTTCTGGTATGGGATCTGGCTGTCAAGTATCAAGTGACTCTTCAGGCAGTTTATATTCCTTCAGATCAGAACATTGTGGCAGACACTCTGAGCAGGTCCTTCACTCAATCCAATAAATGGATGCTTCACAGGGATGTGTTTCTGGACATTGTTTACCACTGGGGTACTACTCAAGTAGATCTCTTTGTCTCTCCTCTGAAGAGACAGATTCCTCTGGTTTGTGCCAGAGTCCAAGGTCATGAGGACAGGTTGTCCTTATGTACTAATCCTTCTTTTATGGCCATGGTGGTTAACGAATTGTCACTTAATCAGTCTATTAATTTGCCTACTTTTTCCCCTGTCTGCAATCTGACAGTGAGAAGGTGTTGCATAACTTAGACGTGCATAGAAAGCTATCAGAAAATCTGATCAGTTGTTTGTGATTGGCTGTCTCAAAGCAAACCATTTCTGCTTAGATTTCAAAGGCTACTTCTTTTCGTTACACTTTTCATGGCAAGGGGCCTTCCTTCTTCTGAAAAGGCTCATTCTACTAGAGTTGTGGCTTCTTTTGGTGCTTTTTTCAAGGATTCAGACACAAATTCTATTCTTGAAGCAGCTACCTGGACTTCTGTGCATACCTTTGCCAAACATTACAAGTTGGATGGTATCTCCAGAGCTAGAGCTGGTTTTGCTAATGTCATTCTTCATGGCTTCTTAGAGGGCTCTAGTGCTGCTTCCTCCTCCCAAGTTTCTTCTTGAGCATTGGCACTGTCCCATAAGTAATAAATACTGCAGCGGTGAATGTAAGGACATAGTTCAGTTCTGTAAAATCTTACAATAACAGTAGATGTCCTTGCCTTCACTGCTGCAGTATTCACTCCCTCCCTCCACCCCCCTAGTGTTTTTTTTCCATCCTGGATGTGCAGGTTCTCTTTGGTTTTCCTTGGACTGCTGTTCCTACTGGGGGAATCAGTTCTGGGGATGGTATACCTGAACGCCACCTATATGCCCTACAGTACATGAGGACTATGTAGGTGATGTTCAGCATACCTTAAAGCAATCGTAGACTTTGGTAGACTGGCCAGATGACAGACTTCATGGCAGGGAATCCCCATAAGTAATGAATACTACAGCAGTGAAGGCAAGACCATCTACCATTATGTTATGATTTTACACAGCTCTACTTTCTTTGCATCAGCACTATGTCTGCTATCTAGCAGTGCCTTCAGTAAGAGGCTTACCACCTAAAAAGCTCTCTGTTTTATAAATTAGGCCTAGTTCATTCCAGTTTCTTAAAATATGTTCTACTATTTAGCAAAGGTAGGAGAAGGAGGATAAAAAGAGTGGCAGAAATAAAACAGAATTTATAAATTTAGTAAGAATGAGCACTCCAAGACTGAAATAAATTGTGATATTCACTATGACTCATAACGCTGACTGTATATTTTCATGCAACTAAAAAGGGGATATTAAAATGATTGCATTTCATAGGGCTGGCCTATTATTAATGATCCATGTTCAAAGAAGTCAAAGCATTACCAGCTAGGTATAGGAGTGGATCAACTGTAGCTGTGTGTTTCCTTTAAGGTCAGTGTCCTATATTAGTGATACAATTAAGTCTCTGTTGGATTTTAGGGGGAGCATATCAGGGAACCTTTGAGTAAGAGTGGGAAGAAACTCCCTAGACATATGGCACCATTGATAAGTGTTTGTAAATGGAACTGCATGCTCAGTTTGGGAAGTGGATTTGTAGGGTAAAACTGATTTTGAAATATGAGGTCAGCACTCCATCACCCATAGGATACTCACCTGTTAAGGAAGGAAGTGATGTAGTAGGCTATAGGGGGTGCCATAGCTAATAAAGGACAACTTCTTCTTCTTCTGGCTGCTCCCGTCATGGGTCACCACAGCAGATCAACTGTTTCCATTCCTTCCTGTCCTCTGCATCTTCCTCTGTCACACCAACCACCTGCATGTTCTCTCTCACCACATCCATAAACCTTATCTTAGGTCTTCCTCTTTTCCTGTTTCCTGGCAGCATCATCCTTAGCATCTTTTTCCCAATATACTCTGCATCCCTCCTCAGCACATATCCAAACCAACGTAATCTTGCCTCTCTGGCTTTGTCTCCAAACCTTCCAACCTGGGCTGACCCTCTAATACACTTATTCCTAATCCTGTCCATCCTCGTCACACCAAGTGCAAATTGTAACATCTTCAACTCTGCCATGTCAAGCTCTTACTCCTGCCTTTTTGTCAGTGCCACTGTCTCCAACCCATATAACATAGCTGGTCTCACTACCCTCTTGTAGACCTTCCCTTTCACTCTTACTCGTACTCGTCTGTCACAAATCACTCCTGACACTCTTCTCCACCCACTCCATCCTGCCTGTACTCTCTTCTTCACCTCTCTTCCACACTCACCATTACTCTGAACTGTTGATCCCAAGTACTTAAACTCATTCACCTTTGCCACCTCTACTCCCTGCATCCTCACCATTCCTCTATCCTCCCTCCCATTCACACACATATATTCTGTCTTAGTCCTGCTGACCTTCATTCCTCTTCTCTCTAGAGCATATCTCCACCTCTCAAGGGTTCCCTACTCTCACTACAGATCACAATGTCATCTGCAAACATCATACTCCATGGGGACTCCTGTCTGATCTCATCTGTCAACCTGTCCATCACCATTACAAATAAGAAAGGGCTCAGAGCTGAACCTTGATGTAATCCCACCTCCACCTTAAACGCATCCGTCAGTCCCACCGCAGACCTCACCGCTGTCACACTACCCTCGTACATATCCTGTACCACTCTTACATACTTCTCTGACACTCCTGACTTCCTCATACAATACCACAACACCTCTCTAGGCACTCTGTCATATGCTTTCTTTAAATCCACAAAGACACAATGCAACTCCTTCTGACATTCTCTGTACTTCTTCATCAACACTCTCAAAGCAAACATCGCATATGTAGTGCTCTTTCCTGGCATACAACCATACTGCTGATCACTAATCATGACCTTCCTTCTTAACCTAGCTTCCTCTACTCTTTCCCAAAACTTCATGCAGTGACTGATCAATTTAATCCCTCTGTAGTTACTACAGCTCTGCACATCACCCTTATTCTTAAAAATTGGTACCAAAACATAAAGGACAACAAGGAAAGGATATAATAACATACATTTTAGCACAAATTAATGTATAATACTTAGAATTGTGTTTAGTAAATGCATTATCTGAAGACATGTCTAAGAATGAGATTTTTCATTGTTGGTAAACAGTGTAGACCTATTGAGGATATTCTTATAACCATAAGTATTGTTAATCATTATATGAAAGTGTCTGTCAGTCTGGTATCAAATCAAAGACTATGAAATGACAAGTATAAAGAGAAAAGAGGGAAGTAATTCATGGGTGAAGCTTTCTCATGATGAGTACCTAGTAAGTTCACAAGGAAATAATAAAATAAATCAATGTAGTGAGGTAATGCTGTGAATTTCCATTAGGTCTGTTTGTGCCCTGGCAAAAACTGACATAATCCTGATTATGAATCATACAATTCAGTTGAATTAGTGGCCCAGTCACTAGTGGAATTAGTCAGGGAGGTTTAGAACTGAAATGGTGATATCTGCTAACCTTTGCTATGGGGGCTGGGGGAGGGGGTGGGGCAATTGAGGCACATGACAGGCTGCATATTTGCTAAAGTATCCCAGATGTAGACCAGCAGCCTGATGGAAAACGTTTTTGAAAGGAGCACAGAGATGACTGAGGACTGACATTATTTTGGATGTGAATGACTAGTCTAGACTGCACCATTGCACACTCAGCCCTTGAGTGCTTATGTGGCATACAAGAGAACATATAAAAAATCCCCTTAATGGCTACCTGCAATGGTGGTTATGCAGTGACTGGTTCTCACCTCATGGAAAACAAATATGCAAAGAGCAGAAATCAGGTCAACAAGCGTGGTGGCATAAAAATTCCATTAGCTCTACTGAAGTGATAATAATTCAGACCCTTTTTCTCTATCTAATATACTATGAAGAAAAATCTATCCACAATCCTCTGTACCCTAGTGCTAAATTTCCCTTCCACTATATTTTGTGGAGACTCAACTGTTTGAAGCTTTAACCAGATGAAACAAACTATTCCAAATCCAACACAATTAAAGGTCTTTAAGGCAATTTTTATAAGAGGACAACCAGTAGCATTCTCCATGGGGTTTTCATCCCCCATGCTGCCTTTCTTTATATGCACAAACTACTTTGTCATATAAGTGTGAAGGAAAAAGATAAAAAAATCTACAAGTTTGAAATACAGCTGGTTCACAAATAAAAATGACACTAGCAGAGATTTCTTATTGAAAACGCATTTGGAGAGTTCCAGATTAAAGATGTAAGAAAGCAAGCTGAAACTTGTCCAGTTTGCATTCCAGTAGGTGTATAAAAACCTTACATTTCTTATCCAGTAATTTGCAGTCTTAGCTCCTGGGGCAGATTATTTTGCTGTGAGTGTTATTGTCATATTTCTATAAGTCAGCAACATCTATCAGATTTGACTAGAAGAATTTGGACCAACTTGGAGAGTGTCCATCTCACAAATAAGAGGGAACTTCAGAAACAATTAGCATGCTGCATTAAGTGAAATAATGTGGTGAGCAGTGACACTAGCAAGTCGAATATACAGTGACCTTGCTCTTTTGATAGCCATCATCCCAGTAGTGCAATATTTTTTGCTTGATCCCTGTGTCCTCACTGTATCAACCACCCTCACCCCAATGCTGTCTGATAGGTCCATAGGATCATAGGTGTATACTAGGCTAACAGCTACTGTTGCCTTTATAATCCCAGACATACATCCTAAATGTAACCCATAGGTTTTTGTGCCTGGCAGTTATTTTAAGGGGTATAAGTAAGCTAGATTATGATTTACAGGCTGCCTCTGTCCATTAGAGACATAGGTGCTAGACCACAGGTAAATTTCTGATTGCCTAACCACTGTTCCACGTTACACTTGAATAGGGTTAGGGAGGAACTCTGCTTCAAATGGATGGGAAGCCTATTCCAAAGAAGAGACATTTTCTGAAATACACACCTGTTCTTCCAACATGTCTTATTTATGTTGGAGGCAAGTTTTAAGTCCACAGATTGAATAGTTTTGAGGCTATTGGTTTTATGGATATATAAAAGGCCCATCAGAGCAGGATCTAAGGATGCTTTGCATGCCAGGCGTAAACTGACTCTCAACAGGCTATAGGGAATAGAGGATAGAGATAGGGCTTAGAGGCAATCTGCATAGGTCAAGTATTTATTGCACTGTATTCTATTTGTGAGGAGCCCCTGTGGACATAGCAGCTGCTGTATGTGCTGGGTTAGGTACATACAGAAAGGGGAGTTGTACTCACTGTTGGGTAGAAGCATAGCTGACTCAATCAACGCCCTGTGCCACTACCACAAACTAGCACCCCACCCCTCTGCTCTTCAGAAGAGTAAACAAAAAATGTACATCTGCAAAACTGCAGGCTGCCAACTGGCTGGTTTCCTGCAGTACTTAATCTGTGCTCTCTTCCCCTCCCAAAGAAAGAAAAGAAAAGCCCTCTCCTTCTACTGGCACACCAACCAGGTGACCAGATTCATGACATGTCCACCCATCCCTCCATCCCCAGCATTTCTGTGCCTTGCCCCTGCCCATCCTTCCTCGCATTTTATTAAAAAAAAATCTTTCTTTTTAAACTGTAGCAAACTTATTGCTATAAAAGTAGAAAACAGTTGCTGAAGTTTATACCCTGTACAGAGTGCTGCAGCGCTCAGGTTATACTTAAAAAATAAAAATATTTTCTGTTTTGTATCAAACTGCTTGCTATAAATGTAGCAAACCATTGATAAAGTTTATAACCTACCCACACAAAGTGCTACAGTGCTTAGGTTCCATTTAAAAAAAAATTATTTACTTTTAAAGTGTAGTAAATTGCTTTTTACATTTATAATCATATGCAAACTTGGTCAGCCAGTGGCTCTTGACATTATCCTTGACATCCAAGAAATAAATGTCAAAAAGGAGCAGACCATGCACTGAGCCCTAAGTGACTCCACTAGTGACAGACCTCCCCTATCCTAACTTCCTGGGACCTATCTGCGAACCAGCTGGCTATCCAGTGTATAACATAAGGGTTTATTCTGAATTCCATACATTTGTTTACAATGGGGGATATTATATCAAATGCTTTAGCTAGGTCAAAGTAGGCAGTATACACTGTCTTGTCCTCATCCATTGCCTTTTTGATTTTTTCAAAGAAGTACATCAGGTTGTGTAGGAGTGATATGCCCTTGACAATACAAAACTGGGTTGGATTGAGTGTCTGAGAAGGTTTCTGATGTCATTGTTAATTGTTTCCATGGCAATTCTTTCTATGGCTTTGCATATGAGACTAGACCAACTTTTGGATCTGTAGCTCCTAGGTCCATTGATGGACTATCCTTGTGCAGAGGGATGATTTTTGCAGTCATCCATTCAAATAGCACAAAGCCCATCTGCAGACTATGGTTGAGACATTTTGGGATATTCCCAGGGGTCTTAGCCTCAGAGAGTGCATCTGGAACTTGCCCCCTAGTGATATTTGGGGGGGATTATGTTCTGGTATTTCTTGGGGGGTGGCAATGAGAGACAGGGGGTAAACATTAGAGCTTAATTTTTGGTCGTCAGATTTGACATATCTTTCAGCTCCATAATGTGGCTCCATTCACAATCAGTTGTGCACACTGATTTGTAATGCCTTTGAGGTTTCAGATATAGCTAAACAAAGCCTTGTGGTAGCCATTGGTCAGTGAGACTATCTTTACTTCAAAACTAACCTTTGTAGACTTAATTTTCCCCCTTGGTTGTTTGTTTATCTTGAAGAGAGAGTTTGTATCCTGCTGGGTGTTGTATTTTACTTTCTAATTTTACCCATTTTTTTTTCCTTGTATTGTGCGACCTGTTTGTGTCTGGCTTCCACCGTGTTGGTTTATTTTTTGAGTTTGTTCAAGCCTTTTTTCAGATGGGCATAGCTGTCTCTATGCATCTATTAACATTTTTGTATTGAGTTTCTGTGAACAACTCTGCATTCGCTGTTATCTTATTCAGGTTGGGATGGACTTAACATTTCAAGTTATTACTTAATAACAGGAAGTTTTCCTTAGAATAGTTTCTAACTATTATAGGGTTTGCTGGTGTCACCAAATTGATTTTTTTATTTTGAAGGAGGCAGCTTTATGGTCTGACCTTACCAGACAGTACATTACACTTGGCATTGGTGGGGAGGCAGCATTCTCCCATATTTGTGAGTACCAAGTCCAATATGTTTACAGCCCTAGTGGGTGTATTGACTATCTGGTCCAGGGTATTCAAGTTTACAAAGTCCAGGAATCTCTGTACCTGCAAGTTTGGGGTAGGATTCCCAGTTTAGTAGGGTAGTAAAAGTCACCTATGAAAAATAGTATTGGGTTGAATGGTGAGTGTCTCCCATAGGTTTAAGTATGAATTATGGGTTTCCTGAGTCTTAAAGGGTGACCTACAGCTTGCAAGGATATGATGGGGAACTTTGTCAATGCTAATTTGTACATGGAACAGCTCGAGTGTCGTCTCACTTGAACAACCTTGAGGTATGTTTGTTTTTGATGTAAACTGAAACGCTTCTACCTTTCGTCTCTGCCTGTGCAGTAGCTGGTCTAAATGTGTGGATGGCATTGTAGCCTTGCACAAATGGGGTACTTCCCTTGGCTTTAAACCATGTCTTGGTAACTTCACAGATGTCAGCATTCTTCAAGGTGAGAAGAACTTAGAGGAGGTGCAGTTTCTTCTTAAAACACCTTTAGATTTCCTTGGGTCGATTTTGACATGTTAGAAGGTTGTCAGTTTGGCATTGCCGGAAAAGGCACTGTGGGAAGGATTCCAGAGCCAGAGTCAATGTAGTATTAGAATACAGCACTCAGTATGGGATGCCAGCTGTGTGGAACAACCATACACATGGAATTTGTCACTTCAGTGTAGTGTACATTATCCCTACTATTGTCTGCTGTTGATTTCCCTATACATTGGTTTTCAGCACTGTTGCTTGTTTGCAGTAGCCTTCTTGTTCCTGTAATACAGTGTCTCCCAGTATTGTGTCTGCACTAGTTGAAACTATAAAGATGCTTATGGTATGGTGATTATGCTAATTAGGTAATTTAGTGCATTGTTCTCTGAGTCATGTCAAAAATACAATGTGTTATCAGCCATGTTGTGTGGTATGAGGCCTAGTCTGCCTCACTTATGTGCACTGTGACCAATTAAGATGTGCACAGCTTTGTAGCTAGGCCACACTATTGCACATTTGCAAAGTTGTAATGGTTATGTTCATCACTATATCAAGCTTTTCATCATGACCATGCTAAGGCATGTATATCATATAGAATGGGAATGTGTGTGGATCCTAGTCAGGCTGCTGTCACTCTGCCTTCTTCTATGTGCATCCTGCTATAGTGCTGCCTATTTATACATGTACATGGTGTTTGTGACATATGGCATTTCACTCCTGCTCTAATTTTCACTCCTTGATTTGAGTTGGTGAGTGGACATGACATCTGCAGTATTTTAGTATGGCAGGGCTCCTGCATGGTGCAACTGAAGTTAAAATGTTTCTTCTAATCTTTTACACACACTGTCCACAGGAAGTGCCTGCTGGGGGACAACTATGAGAGTCTCCTGTATGAGGCAGATCCCCAGCACTTGCTTGCCAGTGTGGTGAGTGATGCCACTGGCATCACCCACAATGATGAACTGTGTTAACAAAGATATCATGATCAGAAAGGGTGCTAGTCAGACATTCTCTGCCAATGGGAAGAAGAGGTTAGGGAGAGAAACCATAGTGTGCTGCAGTTGAAGAGACTACAAAAAACAGACTTGCCTGTCAGTGGAGGCAAGCCAGATTCTCCAGACATCAGGGTGTCTGTACTGTATTTTGCCATATTTGTATATTTGCTTCACCTGCTTGCCAAAGCCCTGCCAGTGTTGCATTTAACACTAAAAGCTAAAAATTGCATACTTCCTCACTGCTTGTAGGCTTTTTATATGGCTTTAAATACGATACCTCAGATGTCTGATTGTGTTCAAATGAATAAATAAAAACATAAATAATGGTCAAAGGTATGTCTTGCTGTCAGAAATGTGGAGTACAGCCCATTGCAGGTCTTACCACACATAAAAGCACACAGATGCACACACATATAACACACATGGATGTGCCTACCAACTGCTGCTACTTTTTTGGCACTCAAATGTCTGACTGATTACATAAACACAAAAATAAATAATGGTTAAATTACATTTTCAGTTATTTGTTGTCAGGTGCACACAGTGCAACCCACTGCAACTCTTCATACACAGATGTATCCACCAATTACTGACAGCACACAACATATTGTTGCTGTCAGATACATACAGTATAACTCATGCAATCCCCTGCAAATAAGTATGTACACGTACAAACAAACACACACACACTCAGACACACACACACACACACACGCACACACATTCTGATGTGCCCACCAATTGCAGCTAATTTACTGACTCTATATATCATAGATGGCTTATTGTGATTAAATGAACAGACAAAGAAAGAAAGAATATCCACAAGAATAAATTTCAGTTTGCCACTGTCAGAAGCATGGTGCAACCCCCTCATGTACACCCATAACAGATATGGTGACAATAATGAATTTTAGATTGTTGCTGTCAGATGCATACAGCACAACCCACTGCAAACTCCTGTCAAACGTACACCCCCCCCCCCACACACACACACAACCAGTTAGTTATTGATAGGGAAGTCCAGCTTGGTAAAATATTCAGTTTTAAGGGAGACCCAGGGAGAAAAGCTCCAGAGAAACAAACACTATGGAAAATATTTCATACATGTTTATAATACAAACATTTAGTAAGGTAATATTTGCTTTAGTAAACATCAGTATTTACTAAACTAATGAAATATTCTAAAAACATAAAAAGTTTCATGGCAATCGTATACTAATAATCAAAATCATGGTAGTAATATAAAGTCATGGATGGAAATTGAAACATCATACAGTATGAAATAATCTGCACAATGTGGTATTTTGTATATTTTTTCTGAAATAGTAGAGTGAAGAGTTTATGGCAGAGATACTAAATAGGCATCTGAGAAATTATCAATAAAAGTAGTAGAGGTAATATGCCATTTTATCTATAATGACTGGTGGTGATTGGCAGTATATTCTTGTAGAATAAAGTATACAGGAAGGTATGAGCAATGACATAGCCACCTATTTTTGCAGTATAAGTAAAACTTTAAAGGATGTTAGCTGTATAATTTGTCTCAGTGAGTGAGGGGATTATTCCATAAGTCAGAGATACAAGTAGAGAACTTTGATTATCTGGAGGTGGAGGCAAGGCAATACATTTTGATCTAAGTAATAATAGATATTTTATAGAGTGTATGTATGCCCCAGATGTGTGATTGCTATCAAATGAATGAGTGAATTAATAAAAAATAAATAATGGCAACAATGAAACATTTAAGTTTGTCATTGTCAGTTGCAGAGTACTACCCATTGCAACCTCCCTTAACTCATATATACACACAGACACTCACACACACAAACACATATATCTCAAGCAATTGCAGTCCCTTTATTTCCTGTGTATACCTCAGATATGTGATTGTGAATAAATAGATACATACATAAATAAACCAGTATAAAAGTACTTCAGTGTTATTGTTGTCAGAAACATACAGTGCAGCTTATTTATGGCAACACCTAGTTTTGTTAGTAGAGAACATTTTGGCACTGTTCCAATTGGTTGGCAGTAAAATACGGAGATAGGTGTTATCTATATATAGCACTGAACAAGTGGAATGCAATATTGTCATTATTATAATATAAAAATATGATCATGTGGTTTTGGATTGACTCTCGGTTCTTTGGGAAGTAAAGGTATTATAATAATATAGTAATATAACATCTAATTCTGATATTTAAACTCTAAATTTTAGATTGATACTTATAGAATTATAATTTTATTAATACAATTTATATCATTTAGAACACAAATAAGATTTAATAAAAAGAGACATAGTGATTGTTAAATTTTACAGGTTTATCAACTATTCATGGTATATTACATCTCAAATTTCAATGAATGTTAAACATTAAAATAGAACTTATACGAAAAAGAAAAATAATACTAATTGAGCTGCTCCTCATTGAAGGGTCTAAGGTCAAGCTATATTAAGCATATATGTTTAAAGAAAACTATTAAGACTTTATCATTGTTATTGCTAGATATTAGTAACTTCAGAATGGTATTCATAGAATACAATCAGAAATAGAAATATCTATTTGTATAGTAGTTGTACAAACTTATTCAACTGAATGATAGAAATAGAATAGAAATATTAGAAAAATTTTGATAACGTGTAGATGTGTTATAGTTCTGGAAACTTAACATATGTTTTGTTATGTAAAGTTGTAACTTATGAAAATTGTGCTTTAAAAATGACTATTCATGTTTGCCTGTAATTATAATATTTAACATTTATATCAATTTGGGGAACATAATTAAGCTAAATGGTAATTTTTACTGCAGGTGATATGGATGTTTTTAATATAGAAAATATATTTCAGAGAAACAATTATTACATATATTCATTTCAAATGGATAGGAAGTGTTTTAAGAATGTATTATTTGTCAGGTATAAATATAACTGTTCATTTCTCAAATGATATATTCTAATAAGAAATATGTTTTATTTAATATTGAATTGTTTATATCTAGCTTTTCAAACTTAGTTTTCAAATTTATGAATGATTAGAACAAAATAGAACAGAGGGACCGAACTGGGAAAGATGTGCAGCAGGTAAGGGTGATAAAGGATAGTGAGGGAAATATACTCACAAGTGAGGAGAGTGTGTTGAGCAGATGGAAAGTGTACTTTGAGGGGCTGATGAATGAAGAGAATGAGAGAGAGAGAGAGAGAGAGAGAGAGAAGGCTGGATGATGTGGGGATAGTAAATTAGGAAGTGAAACAGATTAGCAAGGAGGAAGTATGGACAGCTATGAAGAGGATGAAGAATGGAAAGGCTGTTGATCCAGATGACATACCAGTGGAAGCATGGAGGTGCTTAGGAGAAATGGCAGAAGAGTTCTTAACCAGATTGTTTACTGAAATCTTGGAAAGTCAGAGGATGCCTGCGGAGTGGAGAAATAGTGTTTTGGTACCTATTTTTAAGAACAAGGGTGATGTGCAGAGTTGTAGTAACTACAGAGGGGTAAAACTGATCAGCCACAGCTTGAAGTTATGGGAAAAAGTAGTGGAAGCTAGGTTAAGAAGGGAGGTGATGATTAGTGATCAGCAGTATGGTTTCATGCCAGGAAAGAGCACTACAGATACCATGTTTGCTCTGAGACTGTTGATGGAGAAATATAGGGAAGGTCAGAAGGAGTTGCATTGTGTCTTTGTGGACTTGGAGAAAGCTTATGATAGGGTACCTAGAGAGGAGTTGTGGTATTGTATGAGGAAGTCATGAGTGGCAGAGAAGTATGTAAGAGTAGTACAGGATATGTACGAGGGTAGTGTGACAGTGGTGAAGTCTGCAGTGGGAGTGACAGGGTGAAGGTGGGATCACATCAAGGATCAGCTCTGAGCCTTTCTTATTTGCAATGGTGATTGTCAGGTTGACAGACGACATTAGACAGGAGGCCCCATGGGGTATGATGTTTGCAGATGACAGTGTGATCTGTAGTGAGAGTAGGGACCAGGTTGAGGAGACTCTGGAGAGGTGGAGATATGCTCTAGAGAGGAGAGGAATGAAGGTCAGCAGGACTAAGACAGAATATGGGTGTGTGAATAAGAGGGAGGATAGAGGAATGATGAGGATGCTGGGAGTAGAGTTGGCGAAGGTGGATGAGTTTAAGTACTTGGGATCAAGAGTTCAGAGTAATGGTGAGTGTGGAAGAGAGGTGAAGAAGAGATTACAGGCAGGGTGGAATGGGTGTATAAGAGTGTCAGGAGTGATTTGTGATAGATGGGTACCAGTAAGAGTGAAAGGGAAGGTCTACAAGAGGGTAGTGAGACCAGCTATGTTGTATTGGTTGGAGACCGTGGCATTGACAAATAAGCAGACGTCAGAGCTAGAAGTGGCAGAGTTAAAGATGTTAGGATTTGCAATTAGGATTATGAATAAGTATATTAGAGGGTCAGTTCAGGTTGGACGGTTTGGAGACCAAGTCCGAGAGGCGAGATTGTGTCGGTTTGGACATGTGCTGAGGAGGGATGATGGGTATATTGGGAAAAAGATGCTAAGGATGGAGCTGCCAGGTAAGAGGAAAATAGGAAGGCCTAAGATAAGGTTTATGGACGTGGTGAGAGAGGACATGCAGGCGGTTGGTATGACAGAGCAATATGCAGAGGATAGGAAGAAATGGAAACAGATGATCCGCTGTGGCGACCCCTAATGGGAAAAGCCGAAAGAGAAGAAGAAGAACAAAATAGAACAAAATGCTAAAGAGAGTATCAATTATTTTAATTAATTTTGTTTATTAGATTGATTTTGAGGCAGTAGCTCTAGAAAGGGATAGATTAGCTGATTTTCTGATGTAAGAGGGTGGTTTAGATGATTATAACATCAAACCTGGAATTACATATTGCATGTTAGGGAATATATATATATATATATATATATATATAGTTTTAATATAACAGTGTTAGTGATTAGATTGATTTGTGTGTCCATAACAGTATTTAATGTATTCAAATATGTTTTCAAGAATATCTGGTTATAAGTGCATGTCATTAAATGCAAATGGTCTCAGAACCTTATAAAGAGAGGCAGCTTAATTAAATATGTAAAAAGAAAGTTCATATTGATTTTCTTCAAGAAAGTCATCCAATAAAGAAAGACTTGGATAGATTGATCATTAAAGATTATTCAATACTTGAAGAATCACACTACCACATCAAGAGAAAAGGTACTCTGATCTTATGGAGGAAAACACTGCCAATGCCTAATATAATTAACACATATTCAGATAAAAATGGAATGCTGAGTTTAGTTGTTTATGAGATAAATAAGAAATATTTCACATTTGTTAATACATACTGGATTCCTGATATTGGTTCCAGAGTTGCAAGAAAATATTTACAACTAATTTCACTGTATTCAAAGGGTGAGATTATTTTAGCAGGAGATTTTAATTGTATTTTATCTGCAAGCCATATTACCAAAGATATGAAACGTCTTTATCAGCTGCAGCTAAAAGATTGAATAATTTTATTGATTCCACAAATTTAAAAGATATTTATGAAATAAAAGTACCAAGTTCACTAAATTCACGCATTACCCATATAGATCGGTACTCAAACAACTATTGATAGTGTTTTTACTTCTGATAGATTATTCTGTAAAATAGATGACATTTCAATAATTTTGTGTCCATTTTCCGATCACAGTGCTATCACCTTTAATTTTAACATTAAACCTAAAGATTTAATCTTCTGGCAAAGAATTCCAGCCTATATTGTTAAAATAAGTGGTTTTAAAGATTGGCATTTAAAAGAATTAAGCTTGTTTCTAGAACTTAATAATGATAACAATACTAATAAAACTTCTGATGCTATTTTGCTGGACATACTAAAAGCATACCTGTTTGGAAGAATCAAAAGATGGTATATAAATAAAAGAAAGGAGTGGGATAAAGAATTAATAAACTTACAAACAAAAATGAATACCTTAAAGCTACATCTAAAAGTAAATGATATAAACACTAATTCTGACTTTAAATCAAAAATATGTTAAAATATTGAATGACAAAGTAGCAATAAATTTAGAGAAGCGTAAATTGCAATCATATTCCATGAATCCAAAAAATTTAAATAGATTAGTAGTTAGATTAAAAGGACTAAAAATGTTAATCATATTAAAGAGATTTCATATAATGCTGGAAATAAAATTAAATATGCAAAAGACTTAAAAGATATTCTACAAATTGGGCATATCTATTTAAAGTTCTCAAAGAATATAATTTTTCAACAGATTGTATTAATAAAGAGATTATATGAGAAATCAATATTGTATATTAAAATTGGAGCATTTTTGTCAAGCCCTCTAACATTTTTGAAAGGTACAAAGCAAGGCTGCCCATTGTCCCCTTTGTTCTTTCCCTTTTTGAGTGAACCTTTTGCAAACTTTATCAGAGATAATACAAAAATAAACATTTTTTGTTGTTGATAAAAATTAATGTTCTAAGATACAGCTTTTCATTTTTTGCTGATTATATTGTATTGACAACTGGAGGCATTGACTCTTCTGTAGAACACATTATTAACTCAATAAAGCTGTTTGAAAAAATGTCATGCTTAAGATTAATTTATTATTGATAAATAAAAAAAATAAGTATTTAGTTAAAAACATAATGAGTTTAATTGGGAAAATGAACAATTTTAATATTTAGCTGTAATTATGAAATGTAATTGAAATGAAGCAGTGACAGTGCACTATGAAAGTTTAATAAATACAGTAAGAAATATTTGCAGAATTGGGAAGAAAATGGTTTTCACTATGGAAGATAGACTAACCTTGATAAAGATGATTATTCTACCAACAATTCTATTTCTTATATAGTCATTGATAGCTTCTTCACCTACAAAATTGATTAAACAAATACATTCATTATTACTCAAGTTTTTATGCCATATTAAAAAAAAAATCAAGACTAGCCCTTGATTGGCATTGCAGAAATTGGGAAGATGGTGGAATTGCTTTTCCAAATGTCGATTGATATGGAAAATCAGTTATTCTTAATTTAATGAGCCAGTGGTTGAATTCTAGCTGCATTTCTAACTGGAAAACTATTCATGAATTAGTTTTGCTTTCAATTAACAATACAGAAATAAATAATATACTTTCTGATACGGATATATTATACTTGGCTATAAAAGATTTTACTTTTAACACCAAGAAAATAATTAATTATACCTCCTTTATTAATTATATTTAAAAAAAACTTTAGGAAAATAATACATAGCAGTTACCTTACTAAAATTTTATTATTCCTAATGTTTACCGTTGCTTAGAGTGCAAAATGATTGCTTCATTTTGGATAGATTTAAAAAATTTTCACTAAAACATTGTGGTCAGATAATTGTGAAATAACTGACTTACCATTATTATTATTTAATGCACCAATACCAAACTCCATTCCAAGAACACAAGTGCTCTTCTCTTTTCTCTTCTTGTGATAGCAGGGAAAAGTTATTACAATAAATTGGAAATGTAGAAGCCTCCTCTCATTTTCAAAATTCATTTCTTTAGTAAAAAATGTATGTAATAGGGAAACAGAAATTGCTTGTGTAAGAACATCAAATGTTACACATAAACAAGTCTTTTGATTAAAAGTTAAAGATCTTTTAAATAACTTTTAATAATGTTTAAAAAAATTGTCTGTTATGGATTTTGTATGTAGTTGTTTTTTATATATTAGTTAATTATATAAATATGTTATATTGATTTTATTTACAATCCAATAAAAAGTTTAAAAAAGAAACATGCAGTGCAACATATTGTAGGCCTCTTAACACAAACACTCAGAGATGCAGAAATGTGTATGCACACACACCCAAACACATAACCACCCCAACACACATTCTTTTCTGCTTTCATTTGTTTGTCAGTTATCCTTGTGTCTGTGTTTTATTTTTACTTTTGCATCATCCTCTTTAGTTATAACCAAATAATGCCAACAAATGCATACATTAGTGCATATAACAATCCAAAGCCAGTCAATATTACAAAAAGACACTGCAGATAATCCTCATTTTTACCAAAGGCCACTAAAAAGCTAAGCTCCAATCAAATGACTATACCTGTGAAGCAGAACATCCTCTTTTTCTTCCATACACTTTCCAATTCAGATGTGGACTAACTGTGCAATTACCATTTTCTGTATACCTCTCAACTCCCTGTAGTTTGAAACAATATCCCTGATTTGCCCTCATACTTTTGCCCTGTCTTTCACAAAATGTTTGATTTCTGTCAGTTGTTAACTTCCAAGTCTCATTTCCCTGAGTTTGTGTTTCCCCATTCCTAAAATGATGTGACCATTGAGTTAGCGTATTAGGGTGCTATGCGAATCTCAGACATCTAACTTTGTTTAATTTACTTTCTGATTATTTTCTTTAGCTCTTACAGTGTGGACTCTGGATACTGGCTAAAGTATGGAAGAACCACCTGCAACAACAATCATAATCACCTGTTGCACACTCAAATGCATACACTTTGGCAAATTTGAGTGCAGCACAGTAAGTGTAGACAAAACAATCTGGAAGGCAGGTGATGTCCTAGCAATGTAGTTGCAATATGTTTAACTCTTCAAACTCCATAAACCAGAGACTGCCTTGTTTACCAGTAGTCAAACTTTATCCCATCTGTAAACAGCTGCTTACAAGTTCAGGATTAAAGAATAATATGCAATGAAAATGGCAGTAAGATATTTTCAAAATTTAAATGCTAAAATAGTGAACAGGTAGTAGTAGAAAATGTGCAGAACAGCTGCATTACAAGACCTTGGGCAGAATGATTACAAAAAAAAAGTATGATTCTGATAAAGTCAAATAATGTCATAGCAGAGCAAAAGTGCTGCTAACATATCAAATCTCCAGTGTTATTGACAGGCAGGATAACTAGAATCTTGCAGAATACAACTGGGTAGAAATATGAGTAGCAGCTTGAAACTCATAGTTCAAAAACCCTTTGCCTGAAAATTCTTATTAATCAGTACAATTATACCATAGACAATTATTTCCTTTGTTCTCTATATGAAATGCTTAAATTCTGCTGCAAGTTCTTTACAAAGACACTGTAAAACTTTAGCAAGAGCACTTATTGAAGAGGAAGACAAAGTTACATTTAGAAGCTCTTGGAAAACTTACAAGATTCTCCCTGGTACAGCTAGAGAAAATGCTGATGTACTGGTAAGATCCAGGAGCATGAATCTCCAAGGCAGACATGAGGTAAAAGGTAATCTGTATCTTGATCCCTAGTCATAGCTCTCACTTTTATGGTAGATTATAAAACAATCAAAGAGATGATGATGAAGAACTGGGTAGTAATTACAGACAACAAACAGCTGAAAAAAAACTTCTAGGACCCCATTCTTGTTTTGTTTCCAAGAGAGACAGGAACATTAGGGACTAGATAGAGTGCAAATTCAGACTGGAGCAGGACAACAGGAAACCTACCCCTGTGCCCCCACTTTTTCACTTATTGCAGCTACATGGGCAACAAAGACTACTTATTTGTGTAGTACTCAGGAGAAAAATCTACAGTGCTTGTTCTGGTGATTGCAACATTAATTTTTATGATATGCAGTGGACATTGCAATAGTTACAGTTGTTTCTATGTATGGAAAAACTGTGAACAAGTTAAAAATCAGGGTTGTCTACCACCTGTCTGACATCAGGCTCCAGATCCTCAAAATATTTCCCAGACTATGGAGGGTTCCACCTCCATATCCTTGACAAGATCACTTTGTGTCCACACAAAGGAAACAAAAATGTCATCCTTGAAAAAATGGAGTTAAGCAAACAGATCAGGCTGGCTGGCGACTACCACCATGGTCTAAACGTAAGCATTACCATTAAATGCGTGCTTGCACTCAGGAAACTAAACCATAAATCATAAAGCTAAAAGACCTACACTGTTTAACTCAGGACATGGGCATTAAAAGTTAATATGAAAAAGCCAATCAGAAAATTAAATTTGTATTTCACTGCCTCTACCTTTGGTACAGTTTGTCTGGTGAACTAATTAACAGGAAATAAGTCACTCAGTTTATTTATTTTTTTTTTCTTTTTTTGTGATCTCAAGATATGTATAAACCTAAACAGTAAAACTAAGAACTGATGTAACAATAAAGTTACTAAACAAACAAGAAACGTCAAGTTAGGTGAATCCTCTCTGCTTTAATAAAAAAATGTATTAACCAAAGTTATTGACTTAGTCCTTTCATCGAAAATAAGAAAGACTTCCTCAGAATTAATAACACTGACAACACATCAGTTTAAATACATAAATAAACCAATCACAACACCTCTTTGTGAATAATTAATAAATTACCTAGAATACTATCCCAAACATAAAATATTATCAAAATCAGTAAGAATCTATCTGAATATATTTTATAATCAACTAAAATTGCTAAAAACATTTATTTACCCTATGAAAAATCTTTATGTTGACAAACTTATATCTGGAACAAAATTAAAAATAAAAAATAATATTGTTATGACACTTTGACCTCTATTAAGCCAAGCTAACTAAATACTAGTTCTGTGATGCTAACTGTTAAAAAAATAATTCAAAAATGCAAACTAAGTCATCCTAAATGCCATTTCTTACAGACTATTGGCTATCATTTTCAAAACACTGATAATAGACACACTATCATTAAGACATGGTGGAACCACATCATTCAATCTCAACTGTCAAGTCAGTTTCTTTGAATTCAAGCAACACATCCAAATCCCCCTTTTGTTGACCCTAACTGTCCTATCAATCACAAGAAAAAAAAAATTCTTAAAACCAACACATTGCACCTGATGTCTATTCAAAGCTTTTGTTGACTTGTTCTTTGTAATGTCATATAGGTGCTGTTCAGTCCTATCCCTTAATTTTCTGTTGGTTTTACCAACATAAAATGCATCACATACTGTGCAGGCTGCAAGGTAAGCTACCCAAGAGGTATCACAATTACACCTACCGGGACATGTGAGGGCCCTGCCATACCAATGTATCATTGTGTAAGGTCCTTCATGTATAAATCTACAATATTTACAGTGCCCACATTTAAACATGCAGTTGTTAACACTGTTAGTAAATTGTGTAAATGTGTTACTTTCCAAAATATTCTTCATAATTTTCCCTCTACTAGATAAAAATAACCAAGTGGCCACCCAAAATCCATTTCATATCCCCAATGAAAACCAAAAATCCAATTTTGCTTTAAAGATTCAATGTATCTGTGCATGTCACAACTGTACAGAATTACATTGGTAAACATGTTTTGTACCAAAGCCCTGGTACACTGATTGTCTGTGGGTGTTTGAAAACCCTGGTGCTCCCCATCATCTCTTCTGTTGAGAATGGGTGCAAACCTGATGCAACGCTGTTTCAAAATGTCATCCCTAATGTCATACAGTCAACAACTCGGATACCCCTGTCTAAAAATAAGGAGCACAAAAAATGCATTTCATAATCAAAAATGTTGTTGTCAGTGGTAAATCTAGATAGACATACCAACTGACCTTTCACTATTCCCCTTTTGGAGGTGGAGGTGACTACTGAAGTAAAAATAGGAGTTGGAAAATGCCTATTTACAAAAAATAGCAGAGGTGTATCTTTTAGCAGTGGTGTCATTCACTGCAGCCTGATCAATTTCCTCCCACTCACTTTCCTTGACTTCAGTGACTGGCTCTGTTGCTGCCCTCCTGGCCTCTTGGTACCTCTTAATCAGATTTGGAGAATCCCCTTCTAGCACTGCAAGTAAGACCTCTTTCTTAACGTGACAGCTTCACTCACTTCTGGTGTCCACCATTGGGACCTAAGGTTACTGCCATGAAAAGTACCAGTCACCATGATCCACAGCTCTTTGCCACCACCTCAGCTACTGAATTCTTGAACTTTTTCAGTTTAATGTCTGTGTCCCTGTTAAACTCTGCCCACACAGAAGTGTCTGCTATGCATTTCCAGGATTATATCTGTACATACTTGGGGTTCCTTTGTTTGTCCAGCTGCTGCTCCGTCTTTGTGATCCAACTCGCAACCAAATGATAATCATTTGTCAGCTCAGTGTCTCTGTTCTATCCAGAACATTAATGGCCACATGTCAGATGACAAAACTACAGTCAATCATCAACCTTTGTGTCAAGAGTAACAGGTACACTTACCTTTTACAATATCATTACTAAATGATATCTACAATTGTTTTGGTTTGCAAGAATATTATCATTCTACAAGTATACAAATTAGGCTAGTTTATTCACTGGTAATGTAATGTAATTGTAAAATGAGAATTGCAGGTTGCTCATTTAGTATTCAGTGAATGGTTGTCTCCTCAATTTTCATTTGAGGAGCAAAAAAAAAGTCTTTTCAAAATTGAAGATAAAAATGTTGTGAACTAAAACTGTAGCAAACTACTTACTACACATGTAATAAGCAGCTTGCTACAGTTATAGTATTACCACACACAGAGTGGAACAATGCTTCAGCCTTACCCACGAATATAGCTTTGGCCTTTAGTTCTGAAGCTGTAGTGTTCTCACAGTTCCATAAACAGATTATGGTACTGCACTCCTGCATCATCTGCATCTGATAATTGTGATCCCTAACCACTTGCATCCTGCCTCTTCAGCCCACCCTAATTATGTCTCTGTGTAAAATGTATAGAACTTTAGAATTCTGTTTGTGTCTGTTTGCAATGAGCCTAGACAAAATAAATACCCATTATTGCTTAGTTGAAAAAAATATGTAATAATTATTAATTATGTAATATTAATACTGGGTGATTTCAACTACCCTGCCATTAACTGGGAAAACTACTCGGGTACCAACACCTTTTCCCAACGGTTCTTGGAATTCATAAATTCCAACGCCCTGGATCAACTAATCCATTGTCCTACAAGGGGCTCCAGTATCCTAGAGCTGGTCATTACCAACATGGGAGATAGATGCTCCACACCAGTGGTCACCCCCTCATTGGTCAGTGCTGACCATAAGCAAATCACCTTTGACATCCACATCCCACCCCTACCCCCCAGTAAGGAAACCTCCTTAAAAAAAAACTTCTCCAAAGTCAACTTCATGCTGCTGAAGTCAGAAGTGACAAACTTCATGACACCCATGCAGACCGGATCTGAAAGTTCGACTGATGAATCCTACACTAAGACACTGTGCGAGCACATCTACTCGTGCATAAATCATGCCATCCCAAATAGAACCAAGATGCTCTCTTCCAAAAAAAGGAAGCCAATCTGGTGGTCCCCTGCTATAAACAAACTATATATATATATATATATATATATATATATATATATATATATATATAAATATATATAGATAGATACATATAATACTGTTCCCTGATATTTCCATTTTGAAACATTACAAGGTATAATACTAAGAAATTTTTCCTTAATTACATAATCCAACCTATTATGGCTACAGCAACAAACCATGCAGCAGAGCAATATGCATGCATTTATGGACTGCAAGTAGGTACGGGTGTCCACAACATAGCCCAGGTCAGTTACACCATATTTTTGTACATGGCAATATATTTCTCTGCTAGCTTTGTGCCACATTATAAACACATTTGTCTTAATATCAGGCTTTTAAATGAATATTTGAGAAATAGTAGAATTACTGATTCATAATTACTATCATTAAGACTTAAGCTGATGACACCTTTTTATCTCTGCCTACCAGCTATCAGCCATTTCATAAGTTATCAGACGAATTCACTGCCCCTTCGTTCAGGAGAGTAGGCACTCATGAGCAACTATCATCCAAGTAGTTATTAGAGGTTTTTCAGTACATTCTAATTCCCCACCCCTTGGAAGCTGATGTGAGTATGTTTTTGCTAACTTTTTTCACAGGATTCTTCATTATATGGTATTATTTGTCACTAATTGTATGTAAATGTTGACAAATACATTTTCATACAGGGCAATGTCTTTGAAATTTTAACCGGGTGTTAATTTTCCAATGCTACTAGCTGTGGATGATGAATGTGCAAGCTATCAGCAAGCTGAGTTTAAGCAACCCTGAACTTATATGATGGTAATGTCAGAGGTGCTGGATACTCGTTAGAAGGGTTGAACCAAGTATTCAGGAATGTGGGTGTGGTCTGCAGAATCCCATGCTACAGAGAATTCACAAGCTGATGTAGGAGAAGGAAGAGTTACTGCATATGGATAGGAAAAAAGAGAATTAATGGGGAACTTACTAAGGAGGATAGCTATGGAAATTGAAGGAAAGGTACTGCTAAAACTCAATAATGAATGAGTTTTTAGTATATTGGGGATTTCATAATTGTTGATGGTGGCGCTTTGTGGTATCAGGGAGGATGTCATGAGAGAAGGATATGCAGCACTAATGTAGAATAGAGATGTAAAAGTGATGACAATGAGCAAATGTGAGATATTTTACTGATGTAGCAGTTGGGATGGCTGATAGCAGAAGATGCTTACTGTTTGGGAGTGGCTAGATAGACCATTTAAGTCCACCTGAAAGACCCATGAGCTCCAAAGCCAGAGATACAACACAGAAGTATGTAAAGAAAGAGATAGGTGGGTTTTGTGTAGACATGGATCATTGGGGAAATTAAAAATCCAATTAAAAGAAAAATTGTGTGAATGAACTTGCAAGCGAGGAACTGGATATGTTTTGTTGCAAGAACTGAAACGAAGGCCTAGGGAATTAGGATATTACAGAAAACTGATTACAGTTCCAAAGACATGCATTTAGAGCATTTCTCCCCAGGCCTTCTCTGAAAATAGGCTCTGTCCTAGTCGGACTTTTCCAGTAAACAAATGTTAAATAAATAAATAAAAATAAATAAATACAAAAGTGGCTGGACAGGCATGTTCTGACTGCAGTACTGCAGGAGCTTTGCCACAAGGCCCTACTCTAACAAGTTTACTGAGAATTTTGTCATTGTATAATGTATGCACATTTATCATGAAGAACCTTACTGTGTATTATTTTAATCAGTTAAATACATGCCTGCGCTGTGATTGAAAGTCTCTGTAAAATAGTCTGTGCACTCTAAGGACTGCATATAACAGTTATTTAGCCTCAGGAAATGACAGAAAAACTGTTTTAATTTGGCATCTCTGTTAATTGTTTTGTACTGGCTATAAGCTGATTACTGTCGGTTTAATTTGACCTGTGAGTGATGGATGAGGAGTGTAGGTAGGTGGTGAGGAGGTGCACATGGAAGAGGGTAAGGATAGTGATAACTTGTTGCTTTTATGACCCAATGATAGGAAATTAGTAGATACCAAAAGAATGCCTCAAAGCAATTTAAGTGTTAAGGAATAGTGGAAACCTTTTCAGCAGAATTTCAACAATTTTTGAAACCAGAATTGGGTAGCTTAATTCAAGCAGATGAATTCTACAAAAGGGTCAGAGGATATTGCAGAAACTAATGGTGCAATCAGAAAATGTTGGACACATGACAAGAAAAATGGAAAAATAAGCTGAATTTTTACCTTTACTTGAAATGAATACAAGTTTTAGTGGACTGGCTTATGGCAGAGAAAGTGGTAGATATTCTTGTTATCAGAGTATCATCTGATACAGTGGTGGAGATGAGATGGGTAATAGTGGAAAAGGTCAGTAAAGGATGGAGATAAAATACTGGTAAATGGTGGGATGCAATTAGAATAAACTGATTAAAATATATGGTGGACTGTTTCGTGAAGAATAACAATAAACAGTGTGTGCAATTAGGAAAGAGTTGGAAGGAATAAACTGTCCTGGAGAAGTAGAATTATAGGTGTTACATGACTAGCAAGAAAAGACAGGACAGGTAAGATTGGGAGGATGGGGAAGAAGGATTGAGAAGACTGCAGTATGAGGCAGGGGGTAGCTGAAAGAAGACATAGAAAAGGAACAGTGACATTAAGAGAGTGAAGCTAAAAGAAATTGGAAGAATCACAAGTAAAAGCTGAATTAGAGATAAAAGTGGCCAAATGTTTGATAGAAGGTGAATGTAAAACTGAAATATTGTTATAAAAAATAAAGATCAGTTTAAGAAAGTCTGGGTTAAAGTATGAAAAGGAAGCCATGTAAAACAATGGTTGTAAGTAAAGATGTTTAGGGATTCTAGTGTACTTTTACAAATCTAGGAGTATATGTTTTCCAGGAGTGGCAGATTCCAGTTGTAGAAGATGCAGATAGATTGATGCTGTACAGAGAAGTGAGTCTAGGTAAGGTATTAGTGGATAACAAACAGATGCAAGGTGGGCAAACCTGGAGAACCATGTGACTCCCTGACATATTTTTTTATAAAAGAAGAGCATTAGAATTGGGATATACTTGCAGCATTTTTTAATGATATAGTAAAGAGTGACATACTTTTAGAATCTACTAGGAAAGTGGTAGATGCTGTTCTAAATAAAGGGAAACAGAAGGGAGGACTTTTTAACTTAAAAATAGTGATTATTTTAGGGTAAGGGTGACTGGTGCTTGGTTTTATGTTGATCTAGACTAAGAGAGAAATAAATAGTGTTAAGGTTTTTCCAGCAACCTGGGAAATAAAAGAAAATAATTGGACAGAGATTAAAGAAAACACTGGTTAAGTGGGGTTAATACCTTGAGGGAAGACTCAAGGTAGTTAAGATTATGATATTGCTATTGGTCTTGTATCTTTTGAACTATGTGAGTTGTGCCTTTAGGATGTGATTCTTGATGACATCTAGAAAAGGTTTGCATATCTGGCTGGAAAGAAAAGTATGGTAGTGTAAGCAAAGAGAGGCTGGGGTAGGGAAATGCAGGAGGATGGGTTATGCAGTACTTTAGATATTATGCTACTGCAATAAACTTGGTACAAACAAGGAAGGAGCAGAAAGATGACAGTGTGATAGGTTATGCTCTAGGGGAGCAGTACATGATGGTTGTGGGAGGAAAGATGGAGAAAAGTACTGATAAAGTGGTAGCTAAGAGAATGGGAGAAAAGTTAATATTAGAGGTCTTCACTAAGTTTAGTTTAGGAGGTTTTTGGACAGGAAGAGTACCTGATGTAAGCAACTATGTACAGAAACAGAAGACTAATGGTATAGGATATTATAAAGACTTAATTAAGTTGGGCTGGTGGAGCTTTCTGGAGTTTCCAGACTTTAGGGATGTGTTTGTTTTAGATGTGGGTGATTGGTTATTGTACAGGGTGGTGGTAACCAGAGTGAAAGTAACTACAAGAAAATGACACTTGGGGAATACTGTAGAAAAAGACATGTTTATAAATAATAAGAAGAACTGGAGTATGGATAGGAAAAGCAGGGCAGGGATAATATATTGAGAGCTAGTGGAAAGTGACCCCACTGATGAGTGGTTTAAACTGAGGGCTAAGTGGCTTAAAGAGAGTGTGCTAAAGAAGAGGGAAGAGATGTAGGAGGAATTGTGGTAAGCGATAACCACAATTCATAAAATGGTTCAATCCACAAACCAGTGGGTTGAATCATTTTATGACATGCTATTAAAAATTTTACATAGGTGGTATAGAACAAACAATTATGGAGGAAGGGTGGTGGGAAGAGACAAGATGTTGTAAGTGTGATAAAGAAAGTCTAGATAATAACCAGATATGATACTCTCTTATGGTTCTTAGGCTATGGATGGAAGTGCAAACATTTTATATTGCAATGTGTGGGAAGCATTGTGAAGGTAGTCTGTTGCTATGTCTGTTTGCCATTTTATATTGCAATGTGTGGGAAGCATTGTAAAGGTAGTCTGTTGCTATGTCTGTTTGCTGTTGAGGAAGGTGTATCAAAATGGTGGAGAAATGAATGAGTTGGTGCTCAACTTGTAGAGACTGGGTAAAGGCACTTTGTGCACAAAGCTAAATGGAGTCATCATTGAAAGCTTTTTGTAAGGAGCACCTTATTTTGTAGGGAAGGTAACAAGTGAGAGATTTGGACCTAGGTGATTGGAATTTGATTAATATCTTAGACATAGAAGAGAGGCATGACAAGGCTGACTTTAGGGGAAGGGCTGGTGATGATGTACCTGATGAAGGGTGTGCCACTTCTGTGTGCCAGGCTATAGCACATGGACAAGGATGGTGACACTACAGTTCCTGAGCACAGTACAGGAATGGTCAGATGGCCATGTTTTGTGAAATATTGAGTCACACTGGCATAATGGATAAATCATTAGCTTCCTAAGCCAGGGATTGTGAGTTCAAGTTCTGCATGGGTTGAAATCAATATTGTCTGATAGTTCATAGAGAGCATTACGACTATGAGATGTTAGAGAGCTGCTTCCTGTAGTCCAGGGTTTGGTTCCCTCAGTTTTCATTTTCTTCCTGTGTAACTTTGAACAAGTCACATAACCATGCAGTGCTCTGGGTCAAGTGAGAAATTGTCTAGGCTCCTCTGTGTTTGCCTGGACTGCAAATATGACATCAACATGTTATAGGAGTAGGGTAATAGGTGTGATGTTACCCTAACCCTGACTGACTTTGGTGGCTGTTTGACTTCTTGTTTGCCTTCACTTCCCAAGTACTAAGGAGCATAGATACAGCCAGACCATACTTTATTCGTGAGAGAGATCTCATGGGGATATGATGCTATTAGGAAGCAGAAGAACATAAGAGGTAAAATTACTCCTGGAATAGCAGAAAAAAGGAAGCTTGTCAGAGGTTTCACAGGATGGAAGTAGGATTTAGGTTAAGGGAAAGATGGCGTATAAAATATAATTTACCTGGAGAACTGAATGCATTGCAGTTGTATTGGCTGCAAAAGAAGGCTATGCAAAAATAAAAAATAAAAAAAAAATAAATAAAATAATAGAATCATTACCTTGGACTGTAAAAAACAATTAATGGAGCTCAGATGGAAGTAGAGAGCACCAATGGAGCTGATGTGGTTTAAGACAAGGGAGCAATAATTAATAGAATGTAATAATAGTGGGCAAAGTTCTTTGTTTTGAGCTGCAAAGTGTTAATAAATAATTTACTAAAAATATAGTCCTCAGACAGATGTTGCAACTGGCACCTTTACTACATACATTATAAAGCTATTTACTTGAGGGTAAACATATACAGAAAAATAAAAATAAAACAT
>NC_056726.1:610783155-610928155 GCF_019279795.1 Protopterus annectens
GAAAATGCCCCTGACCAACAGCAACAAGCTGCACTAGTACAGGTTCACAGTGACAGAGGGGCAGAAAAGGCCCATCAGTATGATTGTATTCTATATAAAATCATGGACAAAGAGCCATAGTGGAGCTTATCCAAAATGATGTACCATATTTATTAGAAAACATCTTGTAATGTGTGTGTGAGTGTGTGTGTCTGTGCATATGTGTGTGTGTGTGTGTGTGTGTGTGTGTGTGTGTGTGTGTGTGTGTGTGTGTTTGTGGGTATGTAAGTATGTCTATGTTTAAATAGAGTCTGCAACTTATTATCTATATCCACCTATAAAGACCTGGGAGCACATATGAAGGTGGGTAAACTTAACGTATTAAGATATTTTAGTATATCCAATTACTCAACACTTCTTTTTCTTTTTGAGAGAGAGAACACTGGAATTTCCAGAGGGTGAAAGGCTTACAGACATGGAGAAAGCATGCTAACTGCGCACAGAGAATAACTAGAGGTTAGGGTGGAACCATCTTGCTTGGGAGTCGAAATGACATAACTTATCATTGAACTACCGTGTCACCCACACCGCTGCTCTTCTTTTGATAGCTTGTCAACCCATTTGCAATTATTGCAGCTTTTGTGTGGATGGTAAAAGCATTTAGTGATATTACTTTACCACAACTAGTTGGCCTCATTTATTTGTTCATTTTCTTTTTTTTGGTTTACCTCTTCATTGCCTTTTTTTCTAATAAGATGTCACACTTTATGAGCCTGTAATGAAAGTTTTGCATATGCACTAATAAATGCAAATAATAGTGTAGCTGCTAACTAATTAAACGTCATTGTTGGTATATAAAATAATATTGCTCTTTTTGTTATTTCTTGATGTAGTTTTTTAACATTTATTTCCTGTGCCCCTCTAATGACTTTCAGTTGTTAAATATAGCAATAAGAATACACCTGTTTCCAGTTTTGCAAAAGTTTATTTTGCTTTAGTGTAATATTTTCAGTACAGCTTATAAACTATCCTTGATAAATCATTATGTTTTCTCTTAAAAAAGTGTTCATTTATGCTTTTTCCCTTTCTTGGGGGGGATGACTGTTGGTCACATAGGTTACATTTCTGTAAGGGGATGCTTCCCTTTGTAAGTAGTCATTTTGCAGACAGTTGAGAGCAGCATTATTTATCATCTTCTGTTTGTTGTCGTTTTATGTTCAAGAGGTCTCTTTTCTTCAAGTCACATGACAACTATAGACAGTGGAGTAATTAAGACGGAAGACAGAAAAAATATTGCTGTCTTTGCTGTGCAAAACAAAGTGTTTGTTTTATAATTATGTAATCAAGTATAATGGTGAAACATGGTACTTTATTTCAGCCAGTGACAGTGCAATTGTTATTTTGAAGAGAATTGTAAATCTAGCATCTCACTTTAAGCTTTGATTTACCACACCCCGTACAGAGACAGATTATACAGTCATGCTAGGACTTTCTGTGACATTCTTCAAACTAGACAAGTAGGAAATAACAAGTAAGACAATATTTCTTTATATTTAATCAGTACCAGTGGCTTTACACTCCATCATCTTACTGTACACCTCAGGAACATTCTGAAACATAAATAATATTTACACAGTCAATGACTTCCTATTTAAGGACAGGAAGGAAAGTTTAAGGCTACTTGCATTAGGCATCTATGGTATGACAGTCATGTTGGCCTACAGCTGAATGGATTGAATGCATTTCCTCATTTATTCTTTTGACTTATTCCCATTAGTACTTTCTTGGTTCTGTCATCGCATTTTACCTTTCACTTTCCTCCACCTATTTTAACATTAAAAGGTGTTTGCAGTTCATATAAAAGGATATTGTGTCCTAACATGGGAAGTAGCCTTTATACTAAAGGTCAGCTCAGTGCGGCTAATTGCATTGCAGCTCAATAAGCAGAATAAACAGTGTGAATAAAGGCAGCTGTTGCATTAATGGCTGGAACAGGATACCTCATTGATTCCACATTAAGCTTTATGTTGCTGAACTGTGGTTAATCACTTAGTCTCATTATTCTTTCTCCGTGGAAATTATTTGCAACAGAAAGGATAGTTAAAATTGTGTGATTTACAAATGCTGTTGTGACCCCTACCAGGCATGAGTTTCTTTATCCAAAGTATCTGGTGGGAGTATTATATAGTTCAGTTCTTTTAAATGTTAATGGCAGTATACTTAACGTAGGGTTATGTTGCTTAAGTAAAAGCTAGCACTGCAAGCTGTAAAATCTGATGGCATTACTACACTTTTAAAATGGTGTTCCACAGGTTGTAAAATTCTTTTTTAGGGGGGTGGGATGGATCAGTTTGCTATGATCTTTCTAGAATTTCAATGTTTTGGAATGAACCTGTTATCTGGACTATAGTATTAACAACATATCAATGATTCAACATGAGAGCTATGCATTCATTTTTATTCACATGCCAGTAACTACATTGAACAAAGTCTTTGATAATATAAATGTTATATTAATAATACATAGTCGTCTGCTATCAGAAACTGTTCTTTGAAACAAAATATCAGTTATTGCTATCCAGCCATTGAATTTAAATGAACCTATAAGAAATCAAATTTGCACCCTTAAGAGAGGCATGTTAAGCTACACATACCTGGTGAAGGTCAAAAGACCAATAAAGCAGTTGTGTCTGCAGTTTTACAACTGCAAAATACTATGCTGGTGGAGTTAATTAACACCTCAGATTTGGGCTGAAGTTTACCATTACTATTTCAATTAGAAGTAGAAGTATCTTAAACTCCAAAGTGAATGTTTATTCCCTGTATAGTGCTAGCATTGTCGTTTATTTGGTTTTATTGTTTCTTTATCTCATATAGTTTTGATTTTGATTTAGTACTCCAATATCAGTGTTCAAGCCACGGTGGTAGAGCTGTTACGTTGTTGCCTCACAGCAAGAGGTTCTCCTGTTCGATTCTCAGCTAGTGTGTGGGGAGTGCCTTCTGTGTGGAGTCTGCATGTCCTCACCGCGGTCGAGTGGCCTCCGAAAGACATGCATGAATGGGCGTGCCTTTGCTGAAGGTTGGGCGTCAGGCTGGCAACTCAGCATCATAAAAATCGACTGCCAATCATTAGCGGACCGGAGTTCCGCTGTGGCGACCCCTAACCGGGAAAAGCCGAAAAGACAAACAAACTCTAATATCAGTGTTCATTTCCATATTATAACTGAGAAATGAGTTCATAGGAGATGGGTTTAGCATAATGGTTAATGTTTTCTCCTCATAGGCACAAAGTACAGGGTTTGATTTTGACCTCAGGTTATTGGTAGCAGTTAGACTAGTATTCACCTATGAACCAGTGCAAATCTCATCATGTCTGATCACTGTTGCAGTAGATGGAGTAAGGTATATGTGTTATATCCTGCCAAGGATATAACAGATGGTTAGCTTTCAAAGCTTCAGGACATCTTCCACACACTCAAACTACCAAGCAGCTCATGCTGAGCTGATTAAAAGACAAGCTTGGATACAAAGCGCTTCAGAGCTTTCCTACCATTGAAGACTACACTCCTCTGAAACTTTTGAGAATTGATATTTGGCTGGTGCTGTTCCTTTGCTGAGCAGATAAGCTCCCTTTGGCAAAGAAGCCTTCCGTGTCACTGTTTTATCCTTTTCTTCTTCAGGAAAGTTATTTTAAAGCTAGGGGTGTTATTTTGTAATCTACTGTCACAAGAGTGTAACATACTTTTAAGCAGAGAACTCATTTCTCCTCTCAGTTTAAAAGTGATGTAAAGTAACTGGAAAAATTTCTTCTGTGGAGAAATTGTGTTTGTTTTACATCTGTGAGGCTGGCATGCTGTTTTAAATGCTTTTACTATGATTTCTGTCAAAAAAGTAACTTTAGTAGACTGGTTCATAGGTTGGTACTAGGCTATCAGCCCTAGGGCCTATATAAGCCTAGCCATAACAATTCCCTGGATATTTCTTCCCACACTATTTACTTCCCTAGACCCCTGTCTAGCAGGGCGACTGACATGATCCCCGGGGTGAATTTCCTTTCTCCCATCCAGTCGTCAAGGTTCCTTTTGAAGAGGGCCAAAGAGGCACTCTGCTTGACATGTATGGGCAATCTATTCCAGAGTCTGGGGAGTCTCTGGGTCAGGAACCTATCCCTCCAGCATGTTTTGTTTATTGTGATGACAAGGTTTAGATCCCTGGAGCATGTGGCTCTGAAGGACTGGGATTTCTTTAAGTGTAGCATGTCCAACAGCTCTGGGTTTGACATGGCCTTGTATGTTAAGCAGAGATCGCCTCTGAGTAGATGATATGCGACAGAGTATAGCTGGAGTTTTTTAAGGTGGTCAGCGTAGGGCATCTGCTTTAGGCCTGTGATTCTTTTAGTGAGGTATTTCTGTGGCCTTTCCAGTTGTTGCAGATGTCTTGAGAGGTACATACCAAACGGGGCGTCGTATTCTATAATGGGTCTAATGAGGTATGAGTACAGTGGGACAATGACCTCCTTTTTTCTGGATGAAAAGCCCTTAGTGATGAGGTGTGCCACATAGAAGGATTTCCTGACTGTTGTGGCGATGTGGTTATCGAAGGTGAGACCACTGTCCACCTGTGTCCCGAAGTCTTTTATCACACTTTCGATGTTTAGTGTACTGCCACCTATATGGTAATTCACAGATACATGTTTTTTTCCCAAAGGGGATAACTATACATTTCTTGGCATTGAGCTTGAGTCCATGGCTCTGGCATCAAGCATCTGTTTCTGTAAGGCCCTTTTGTAGAGTATCCACATAATTTGGGGATTCAGTAATGGCTCCCAGTTTGCAGTCATCTGCGAACTTTGTTATCCGGAGTCCCTTAGTGTTGGCCTGTACTTCAGAGAAGTAGATGCCAAACAATAGCAGTTCCAGGACTGAACCCTGAGGTACTCCACTTGTCACTTGTCTGGAGCTGGATTTGGAGTCGGCTACTTTTACAGTGTGGGTTCTATCAGTAAGCCAGTTAGCAACCCATTGGTGATGTAGGGATTAATGCCCAGCTTAGTCAGTTTATCTATGATTCCAGAGTGAGGGATAGTGTCAAAGGCCTTGGCAAGGTCTATATAGGCTGTGTGGACCAACTTACCGTTGTCCATGAAGAAGTCAATCAGGTTCAGTAGACAAGATCGGTCCTTCACGAACTCAAACTGGGTGGGGTCCAGTGTTTGAAGGTTGCCAATGTCTTTGTTTATAAGTTCCATGATAATACGCTCCATGGCCTTGCAGATAAGGCTTGTCAGACTGATCGGATGGTAGTTTCCGGGATCTGAGGTGGATCCCCCCTTGTGGAGTGGGATAACTGTAGCTCTGCGCCACTCAGTGGGCACGAAACCTGAGGTAGTGTATACTGGTATTTGCTGCTTGTCTTCCTCAGGAAAGTAACACCATTTTTGCTTGACTGTGGAACAGAATGTCAGTCCCATGGTCAATCATTCTTCTAGCCATGAAAAAATAAATAAATAAATAAATAAATAACCAAACAACCTTTGCCATGAAAAGAGGCTAACAATGTGCCTCAGTTGCAGGTGGGTTTCTGCAGTGGTCATTTGTTGTACCTCAGACCACTCATCTTTTACCCTGTAGCCCTCTGATAAAGCAGCTATAGACACTATGAACAGGGGGTTAGCCATGTTCTCTTTGGCTGTTGGGATCCCTTCAGTGGGCAAGGGAGAGCCACTCTTGTTGGTCCTGGCAGAGGGAAAAGGGAAGGTTTCCTTGTTATGTGAGAATGCTGTACCCATCCCCGGGAAAGATGCTACTGCTATCAGTCACAGAGCTGCCCCCATTTTTCCTTAGGTTCATAGGTTCATAGGATGATACTAGGCTATTGGTCCAGAGGCCCTTATAAGCCTAGCTAAGAATTTCACCCATGTTACACAAAGTCAGCACCTGATTCACCTGTTCAGAGGGACACAGGTGGGATCCCAGAGGTGTATTTTCTGTTTCCCATTCAGTCATCCAGGTTCCTCTTAAAGAGGGCTAGAGAGGTACTCTGCTTGACATAGAGAGGGGGTCTATTCCACAGATGGGGGAGTCTTTGGGACACAAATCTATCCCTCCAACAAGTTCTATTGATGTCACAGACCAAGTTGAGGCCTTGCATGTGAGTTGCCA
The DNA here is from genome assembly GCF_019279795.1 of Protopterus annectens. NCBI lineage: Eukaryota > Metazoa > Chordata > Ceratodontiformes > Protopteridae > Protopterus > Protopterus annectens. The sequence goes on from NC_056726.1 coordinate 610,789,296, forward strand.
TAGTAGAGTTTGACTTATGGATATGCAGTAACTCCATCAAGGCTGGGTCTGAGATGGCCTTGTATGCTAGACACAGGTCACCTCTGAGCAGTCTGCATGAGACTGAGTAGAGGGACAGGGCTTTTAGGTTCATAGGTGGGTACTAGGCTGTCTGCCGAAAGGTATTTATAAGCCTAGCCAGAATGTGTTGGCATTCACCACCCCCTTAGATTAGTTCCCTGTACCTCTGTCCAGCAGAACCACTGAAATGATCCCCGAGGTAAACTTTCTGTTTCCCATCCACTCGGCAAGGTTTCTTTTGAAGAGTGTTAGCAAGGAGCTCTGCCTAATGTAGATTGGGATCTTGTTCCAAAGGATGGGAAGTATCTGGGACAGGAATCTATCCCTCCAGCACGTCCTATTTATTGTTGTGGTGAGGTTTAGATCCCTAGAGCATGTGGCTTGAGGGGATAAGGTTTTCCTAGGTGGAGCATGTCCATCAATTTTGGGTTGGACATGGCCTTGTATGTCAGGAAGAGATCACCTCTGAGTAGGTGGTATGCAATCGAGTACAACTGGAGTTTCTTCAGTCAAGCTGCATAGAGCATCTGTTTGAGGCCAGTGATCCATTGGTGTGGTACTTCTGTGGTCTTTCCAGCTGTTGCAGGTGTCTTGTAAGGTACATCCCAAATGGGGCGTTGTACTCTATGATGGGTCTGATGAGTGATGAGTAGAGGGGCACGATGACCTATTTTGATCTGGATGCGAACCCTTTTGTGATTAGGTGGGCCATGTTGAAGGATTTTCTAACCACTTTGGCAATGTGATCATCAAAGGTGAAATTACTATCTAGTTGGGTCCTCAGATCCCTTATTACATCTTTCGTATTTAGGGGACTACCACCTATGTGGTAGTTTGTGGGTACTTTGTTTTTTCCAAAGGGGATGACTATGCACTTTTTGGCATTTAGCTTGAGTCCATGATTTTGACACCAGGTATCCGTCTCAGTGAGACCCTTTTGGAGAATGTCTGTGTCAGTCAAAGAGTCAGTTATAGCCCCTAGTTTGCAGTTGTCTGTGAACTTAGTCAAGGCATAATCCTCCTGTACTTACCTGTACCTCTGAGAAGTATATGCCGAGCAGGAGGGATCCTAGAACTGAGCCCTGGGGAACGCCACTTGTAACCGGTTTAGAGTCGGACCTAGCTCCCACAACTCTCACCATGTGGGTTCTGTCTGTGAGCCAGTTGGCAACCCATCTTGTGATGTAGGGGTTTATGTTCAGGCTGGTGAGCTTGTCTATAATACCAGAATGGGGAACGGTGTTGAAGGCCTTAGCGAGGTCTAGGTAGGCTGTGTGTACCACCTTTCCCTAGTCTATATCCTTGGTAACTGTCTCAAAGAAGTCCACCAGGTTTAGGAGGCATGATCTGCCCTTAACAAAGCCAAACTGGGTAGGTCCAGTGTTTGTAGGTTCTCAATGTCTCTGTTAATGAGTTCCATGATGATGCACTCCATAACCTTGCAGACCAAGCTAGTCAGGCTTATAGAGCGATAGTTCTCAGGGTCTGTTGTGGCTCCACCTTTGTGGAGTGGAAGAACCATTGCTGTGCGCCACTCTATGGGTATGTAGCCTGTGGAAAGGCTGAGTTTGAACAGTGTGTTTAGGTGAGGGGTTAGTTTGTCTTTGAGCTCGTGTAGGACGCAGCCTGGGACACCGTCCAGTCCCATTGATGCTGTGTTTTTGGCTTTGAAGAGGGCTGTTTTAACCTGAGTGTCTGTGATTTCAGGGACTCTACATTCTTCTGGTATGGTTATGGGTCCTTTTGAGGGTGAGTGGGGAGTGAAGTTTGCACTGAACCTGTCTGCCAGGATATTGGCAATATCGGTCAGTTCAGTGTATTTTGTGCCATTCTCCACTAACTCCGAGCAGATCTGAGCATTGCCACTTAAATTCTTGACATAGCTAAAGAATGCCTTGTGGTTATCTTTGGAGTCCTTAGCAATTTTTCTTTCAAAGCTCGCCTTGGATGATTTTATGAGGGATCGTAGTTTCTTGCTGATACTGATCAGGGATGTCTTCCCTTCTTGGGATTTTACTCTTTTCTGTACTAGTTTCCTCCTTCTATTGTATAGCTTGTTTATGGCAGGAGTCCACCAGACTGGTTTCCTTTTCTTGGAAGAGTGAGTCTTGGTTTTGCTTCAGATGGTACGATCCATGCATTTTTGTAGCTGCCAGTAGAATGCATAAGTAAAGGATTTTGGAGCTTGGAAAGTGTTATCCTTCAGTATGGGGGCTTTGAAACTTTCCACCTTGGTCTTAAGTAACGTGAAGTTTGCTTTTGGAAAGTTTTTTCATGGTGGTTTTCTTGTCCGGGGGTGGGGGTGGAATATGGATATCCAAAGTGATTTGTTTATGGTCAGGTCTAACCAGCGAGGTGTTGACCTCTGGTGTGGATCACCGGTCGCCCATGTTGGTGATGACCAGGTGCAATACGTCATCCCTGGTGGGAGTTTTGACCAGTTGAACCAGGGCATTTGAGTTTATAAATTCAAGGAAATGTTTGGCAAGGGAGTTAGTACTTGAGTAGTTCTCCCAGTTAATGTTTGGGTAATTGAAATCACCCAATATTAGAGTGTTTGGTAGGACCTTTATGTTTCCCATTGTTTCCATAAATGCGGAATGGCGGTCCTGGGACATGGTGGGTGATCTGTAGCAAGCTACAATTTGAATTGCAGTTTTGCCCATTGTTAGTTGCACGTGGATGATCTCTGAAGCATCATGCTGTGCCACTAACCTGGAGGTGTGGGTATCCTTGATGAATGTGGATACGCTCCCGCCTTTTGTATTTTGGTTTGGGTTCTGTAGCTGAAATACATGGTATGAGTTGTAGCCTGGTAGTGCTGGGGTGCTCTCTGGAGCCTTAAACCAGGTTTCTGTTACTGCACATATATCGATTTTCTCCATACTGAGGAATGCCTCGAGTGCGTGCATTTTGAGGTTTATACTTCTGGCATTGAGTAGCATTACCCTCAGTTTTTTGTTACTTGTGCTATTTACAGTGGTAGGTTTGTCTTCTGAGCCTTGACTAAAAAAGGCACTAAGGGGGTGGCAAGAGCATTGGCCAGTATTCGAAAGCCTAAGTATGACAGGTGCAAGCCATCTCTAGCAAAGCGGAGTGGCTTGTCGAGCATGTCATCCCAGGTGGACAGACACTGGATCCCCTTTGAATGACACCAGAAACTTAGCCAATTGTTGAAATCGATAATTTTTTTTTTATACTGTGGTATCATTCTTGGTAAGGGCAGGATGCTACTCAGTGTCAGGGTCATACTGACCTGGGCTACGTGATCAAAGAACTCTTCCATGTCTCTTTTCTTGTAGTCCAGGGAGGTACAGCTCAGGTCATTCACACCAGCATGGACAATGACAGAGTCATATTTCTACTTGTTCTGGAGTGACCTGAGTGCTTGTTTTATGTGGCAGAACCTGGCACCCGACAGGCAGCTAACAGTAACCTTCTCCTTATTCAGCCTAGTGAGTGGGACGTCAGTAAGCCTGACTATAGAGTCACCTATTACTACTATGTTGGGTATGTTATTTTGCCTTTAGGGCTGTGATTGCATGGCACACTAGTTTTGTGAAGTATGTATTTCATGGTTTGTGCTGGGGGGTGGAGGTTGCTTGGATGTTTGCTTTGGAGGTCTCTGTTGGTTTTGCAGATTTTTATTTAGAGCCTCCGAGTATGTTTTCATGTATTTATGTGTATTTTTCGCCACTGCTGGTTTAATGGGTCTGTGTAAGACTGGTGGTGTGATGCAAGTATTTCCCTTCTCCTCTTGACTGTCTGATCCAGTCTTGGGTTGAGACAGCTTAGCCTCTAGTTTGGCTGTATAACTGCATCTCTCGCATGTATTAGTATTTGGTGGCAGGAGGAGGGGGTTGTCTGTGTACATGAGGCAGTTGTAACATTGCCTCAAAATGCCCAGATTCACCAGTTGAACTGGAGAGTACACCTGAAACTGCCCTTTGGACTTGCCTGGATTGGTACAGTGAACTGTTTTACTGGATGGCTGGTAAGGTTGAATAGAGAGCCTTGTCCTTCTGTACAGTACAGGAGGGTCTAGTGCTAGGGTTTATAAGTGCTTGCTATAAGTTTTGTGCAAGTGCTGGGCTGAGAAATGAATGGCTTGAGTGCTTAAGTTGAAAGTTTGTCTAGTTCCAAGGGAAAAATTGAAGAGGAGACTTTGTGAAGCCAGGAATAGTTTTACCCTAGCTAACTGGCAGGGAAATGAAAGAGATAGAAATTAGCCCAAAATGGCCAATAAACTACTAATTTCTGGGCTGAAACCACTCCTCCAGGGACAGATAGGCTGCTCAAAGCTCCCCTTTCTCACAGGTGAACAGAGAAACTTCCTTCTATCCAAGCCTATCCTATTTTAGCCTATCTCTATATGATATGCATTTGAGACCCTGGAGTTTCCTGGTCAGGATCCTCTTTGGTCTCTCCAGCTGCTGCATGTGCTTGGCAAGGTACATGCCAAAGGGGGCATTGTACTTGATGATGGGTCTGATAAGGGAGGAGTACAGGGATGTTATGACCTCCTTGTTCCTGGATGAAATACCCTTATTTATGAGGTGGGTCATGTAGAAAGCCTTCCATACAATGGAGGCAATGTGGTGGTCAAAAGTCAGGTTGCTATCAATCTGGGTGCCCAAGTCTTACTGATTGACAGCCAGAGATGTTATTGGGTCTTACTGAGACTGTATTTTCTGGTTTTGAGAAGGCATTGAAGACCTGCTCCCTGGTGATGAGGGGAGGGGGCAGGTGCTGGGGATGTCCTGATTTACTGATGAGGGGGCATGGGGGTGAAGTTTTCAGTGAACCTGTCTGCCAGCAGGTTGGCTATATCTATGATGTTTGTGTATGTGGTGCTATTGACCACCAGTTCAGAGCAGATTTGGGTGTTACCTTTGAGACTGCAGATGTATGTGAAGAAGGCCTTGTGATTGTCCTCAGTGGATGTGCCAATTTGGACTCGAAAGTTAGCCTTAGAGGATTTCACCAGTGACCTTATTTGCTTGTTCAGACAAAGGAGAGATTGCTTCCAACTTGGCACCTGCACCTTCTTGGTCCCGGACAGCAATTTTTTTCCTTCTGTTATAGAGTTTGTTTATTTCTGCTGTCCACCAGACAGGTTTAATCTTCCTTCAGGAAGATAATTTGGTCCTGTCAGGTATTGCTGAGTCCATGCAGCTGTGGAGGTGCTCATATAGTTTTTGGTGTAGGCTTAGGCATTAGTGCTAGTTACAACTGAAGGGATGGAGGCTGTCAAGATGCTTATACCTGCCCTGTGGAGATTGTAGTCAGCTTTGGAAAAGTTTTTTTTGTTTGACCCTGACGGGGGGGTCAGGGGAGATGGTGTCTTCAAAAGTGATCACTTTATGGTTGGATCTTACCAAGGAGGATGACACTGTAGGAGTGCTACAGAGGCTACTCATGTTGGTTAGGACCAGATTCAGAATATTTTTACCTCTCACAGAGGTGTCAACCAGCTGATCCAATGCATTGGTATTGACAAAGTCAAGGAATCGCTGGGCATTCCTGCTTGGGCTAGAATAGGTCTTCCAATCTATGGTTGAGTAGTTAAAGTCACCCAGGATCAGGGTAGAGGGTTGAATCTTGATGGATTGAAGTAGGTCCAGATAGGTGGAGTGGGCATCCTGAGTCATGGTTGGGGGTATGTAGCTAGCTATGATTTGAATAAGTGTTTTGTCAACAGTTAACTGCACTTGGAGTGTCTCCTGTGTGTCATACCATTTGACCAGCCTGGAGATGTGTATGTTTTTGATAAATATTGAAACGCCACCTCCTTTAGCTTTGTAGCCTTCCGTTTGGGGTTTGAAACTATGGTAGGATGAGTAACCTCATAAGGCTGGGGTGCTCTCTGCAGCTTTGAACCAGGTTTTAGTGACTGCACAAATGTCAGCATCCTCCATGGCAAGAAATGCTTGCAATGAGTGCAGTTTCATGCTTAGACTCCTAACGTTTAGCAGCATGACCTTTAAATTTCATTTGAAAGAATTTTTCATTTTGGTAATTTTGTGCTCATTACTTTACCTAAAAAAGGCACTATGGGGGAGGCAAGAGCCTTTGTCAGAAGCCTGAAGCCCATATGAAGACATACCTGCCTGGGACACATATTCAGTGAGCTCAATCATGTCTCTCTTCATATAGTGTAGGGAGGTATGTCTCAAGTCATTCACACCAACACGGACTATGATAGAGTCATAACACTACCTGTTGTTAAGAGACCTGAGTGCCTGTGTGATATGGTGGATTCTAGCACCTGACAAGCAACTTACCATGACTTTCTCATTGTCTAGTTTGGTGAGGGGGCACATCTGTGTGTCTCACAATAGAGTATCCCATGATTAGTATGTTGGGTTTGTGGCTGGGTCTTAGAGACTGTGAAACACAGATGTGTGTGTACTATGTGTGATGCTTGGTGCTGTGGGTTGTGATGTGCATGTGTTTTTTTTGCTTCTGAGGTCTCTTTTGTTTAGGTATGTTTTTGTTGAGAACCTCTGCATATGTTGGAGTGTGCTGTGCAGGAGTGGGTGGTATTAGAGGTGTGGTATTGATAGTGTTTGTGCAGACAACCTTCTCAGTGCCAGATGTACTGGCTTTGTGACTGAGACAGCAAGGATTCTAGGTTCTTAATGTAACTGCATCTCTCACATATTGTGTTTCTAGGTGATAGTAGTAGAGGATTGTCTGTGTACATGAAGCAGTTGCTACACTGTCTCAGGATGCCCATATCAACCAGACTAGCAGGTGAAACCATAGGAAATTGTCCATCCATGGTTATCAGAATCTGTGGAAGAGAGGTCAGGGATAGCAGAGTGGCTACTCTCTGAGGAGAGTACCTGTAGGTGTGAGTAGGGCTGGATAAACTCAATACAGTAGCTGTAAGTGAGGGCCTCATTTACACAGGAGTGCTAGTAAGGGAAAAATGAAAGTGAGATACCTTGCAAAGGGTTAAAACAGCACAGCGGTAGTGCACGACAGCCAAACAAGCACAAAGCCATGCAAATGTGGGGCTTAAATGCCACAAAAAAACAAAAGTAAAATAGAAACACTGGAATTGACCACTCAACTCTTGTCCCTGAGCCCTTAGCTTAACACCCTATGCCAGACCAGTTCCAACCAGTTCATTTACTCCCACTAAGTGCAGGTAGGCCCTGACCAACACAAGATGGAGTAGCAGGAAACACAGAAATCACACAAAAAGATCTGAATAGAGCAAAACCTGTAACCAGACCATGCTAATAGTATTTAAATTCTGTTCAGGTCAATTTAACACAGGAGAGCAGATACACAGTTAAATATAACAGTAGCAAACAAGATCAGACTGATTTAAACAAATTAACCAATTAGCCAATAAAAAAAGCTCAAAACTGAGCCCTGTTCCAGCAACCTTCAATCAGACAAGTTTTAACTGCACCTTCCCGCCACTTGGGTGCAGGGGAACCCTCTCCAAAAAAAATGGCCTGGATTAGTGCTCAAGTTATACAAACAGAGCTAGATTCAGCAGGTCTGAATTTAGTCTATGCTACAGCAAACAAGGTACACCAGGTTCAGAAAAAAACAGTTCAAATAACCAGGCACAAAGTACCTTCAACCAGCAATTCCCAGCTCAGAAGGACATAATCTGCCTTCATCTCCCATAAGAATGTAGACCACAAACCTTCTTAACGTAAAATAACTGACCTGAAGCCCAAGTGCTTAAACCAGAACTAAGACACTTTTAGAATAACAGACACTTACCCTTCAACCAGCAATGCCTGACTTAGAAAGATGTAAGCTACCTCTCTTGCCACAAGAGTGTAGACCACAAATCTTCTTAATGTAAAACAACTGACCTGAAGCCCAAGTGCTTAAACCAAAAGGCTTAGAATAACAGTTAGAATTAATCAGGCTGCTAACAAGCAGTAAAAAATGCAGAAGAATAAATGCAATTGAATACTTTAAAGAACAAACAGCAAAAGCAAAATAAAGTAATAATGTAGGAAGAAACAAAATACAGTAAAAGGCGATGAAAAAGTGCATTTTTTTTAGGTTAAGTCAGAAGGGATGAAACAGGATAATTCAAGGTTGAGGAACTAAGGGGGTGGGCCTTCCCAAATGATCTCTCCCTACTCAGTAGAGGGAGCTGATGAGATGGGACTGGGAGGAGTGTCCAAAATGAGGGAGGGGGAAATTTAGCCAGAGACAAGTGATATTCAAAGCAATACAGACCACAAAAACACTTCAGCTAAATACAAATATTTCTAAATAAAAAAGCAGTGCTGTTACCCAGCTCCCCCCACTAGTTTACTGATGCTATTCACAGTTTCCAAAGGAATTGTTTGGTAACTTTTTTTAACTGACCCTAGCCAAGAACTCTTAAAACTCCAACAGAACAGAAAACTTAAAACAAAACAAATGTAATACAAAAATAAGATACAAATAGAAGTGATCAAACTTTAAATGAAGAGCCTCAAATCAAAATTAAATGTAGACAGAGATGAACGATATTCAGAGCAATACAGACCACACAAACACTTCAGCTAAATACAGATATTTCTAAATAAAAGAGCAGAAACAGAAAACCAAGCATGCATCTACTCCTGTTCAAATTTATTTGGATATGTGTAGTGTACTGGGTCTGGCTCATGGTTTAATTCAGGGTATTTATCCTTCATGTAGGTAGTTTCTGATAAAATAAAAAGGGGTACTTCTTTTCCTGAAGAGACTCAATATTCTGAATCTGAATAGGATGACACAGGGATGAATATTGGGTTTTTTCTTCAGATTTCTGATTCAGACTAAGAGGAAAGCTCACATTCTGATTCTGCTGTGATTGTTTCTCTTTCTCTGATGCTATTGCTAGAATGTGTCAGTGTTTTCAATGAGGCAACACTGAGGTTTCTCAGACTGTCAGAAAATACTATGAGTTGTTACAGAAGGATTTTCCAGATCCTACTCCCATTCCTCCTGTTTTGTTTGCTTTAGAGGCTGTGTTTATTACTGCCTGAAATTTTCTTGAGAGTTGGCCATCTGTTCCTAAAAAGGCATATAGAATATACAAAGTTTCTCAGTTTTTGCAAGTATTTGTACACTATTCCCAAACCTGACACCGTAGCTATATCTCTAGTCGATTCCACTACTGCTAAGCACCTAGTCAATTTCAATACAACTCTTTCTGATATGGATGGGAAAATTATTAAGTATGGGGAAAAAGGGTCTATATCATGTGAGTGAATCACACAGATTGCGAACGCTCATAATATCGAACGTACCGGACCTCGAAGTGCTTTTTCTGAGATAGCGGTGCAGTGAAGAATGGGATATTTGCTCTTTCCTCACTGTAGTGCGATCTTGTAGTTGGAATGTATATTTAGCAAGGTGTGGGGGGGGGGCAGAGCCCCCCACAATAGGAAGTTCGAGGTCCAGTACATTCGATATTATGAGTGTTCGCAATGTGTGCGATTCGCTCATATGATATAGACCCGGGGAAAAAGTGTATACTTTTATAACTATGATTTTCAGAATTTTAAATTGTCATGCTCATATGTTAGTTTGTTCTGACTTATTGTGAAAGTATGAAGAATGCTTTATCTTCAGTTTCTTCTTGTGAGGAAATATCTTCTTTAAATAGTTCTGGATCACAAAGCTGTCTCCTTTGAAGTAAAAATCAGCCTGGAAAACTGAGCTCAACCTGCAACAGGAACTATTCTAATACAAACTACATTTTCTTAACTGACAGTCAAAAATTCACGAGTCCCCCAACCCTGAGACCACAGCTACCTATGCTGAATTATTTGATTCCCTATGCAAACATGTGAATGGCTGCATAGATGCTGCCGCACCTGGATGTAAATCCAAAACAAATGCTAAAATCAAACCCCAGTTGCGGAATCTTTACCTAAACAGGGTATATAATAAAAGAAGAAAACTCATGGACAAAATCAGGAAGAGCAACTCCCTTAAAGACAAGCAAAAATTAAGAGGCCTAATTAAATTGAAACCAGCTATGATGTCAGAATAGCCTCACGGGGCAATCACAATGCTTTCTTCAGCTAGGTCCAGAGCAGGCTAAGGACAATCACAACACCTTTTTCAGCCATGTTCAAAGCCTTAAAAGTAACACACAGCAGTGTGCTAAACTGGTGGTGAATGGTACCACCTTCACTGATCCGGGTGACATAGCAAATCTACTAATCCACTAGCGGATAAATTCAGCTCAAACTTCACACCCACTCCTCCCTATATATAATTATTATATAATATCAACATATTATTCACAAGTATTAGCAAGGAGCAGGTGCTGGCAGCACTCGCTAAAGCCAAGAGCACTACCTCCTTGAGTCCTGCCAACATCTCATTACCTCCTGAACACTATAAAACACAACCTATCAGGACCGCTTGTGTCACTCTTAAAATACAGCCTTAAAACAGGCTCAGTTCCAAGTGAATTGAGGACCACAACAGTCATTCCTCTTTACAAGGGCGGACAGTCAACTGACCCAGGTAACTAGAGACCCTTCAGTCTAACAAGCCTAATATGCAAAGCCATGGAATGAATTGTCATAGAAATTATAAACAAGGACATTGGCAACCTACAGACACTGAACTCTTCCAAATTTGGCTTTGTTAAGTGAAGATCAAGCCTACTTAACTATGTGGACTTCTTTGCGAGGGTCACCAAGGCAATGGACTAGGGTAGGACAGTGCATATTGTGTATCATGACCTTGCCATGGGATTCAATACAGTACTACATTTAGGCATTGTTGGCAAGGGCTCTGAGCTAGGCATAAGTCCCTACATAACCAGAATTTCTGGCTGCCTCACAGACAGGACCCAATAAGTCATGATTGGTGAGACAACCTCCACCAAGAGACCGGACACCAGAGGAGTACCCCAAGTCTCCATTCTAGGCCCAATCCTATTAGGCATCTCATTCTTGGAATTCAGGGCTAATGGTAATGCCCTCTGGCTTAACAAGTTCACAGATAGCTGTGGGATCTATTGGGAGCTGTTATAGATTCCCCCCAAGAGTCTAACATTTTGCAAGAGCATTTAACTCAAACAAATAACTAGTGCCAAAGCAGTGGCCTAAAACTCAATGCCAAAAAAATACATCATAATGCCCTTTAGGAAGCTTTCAATCCAAGTTAATTACTCCATTAATTAAATATCCCTAAGAGTCGACCAAGAAGTAAGGGATCTGGGAACATATGCAGACATCATTCTGGCCTTTGAACAACATGTTCATAGGTTCATAGGAGATTACTAGACTAGCGGCCCTAGACCCTTTATAAGTCTAGCTATGTTAACCCCAGGTTGCCCAAATTGTCATTGGTTAGACGGATGTACTTTACAGATCAGCACCGACTACCCTTGTCCATGAGGGACATGGGTGCCACCCCAGGTTGAATTTGCGGTCACCCATCCGTTTGTCCAGGTTGTGCTTGAATAGGATCAGTGAGAAGCTCTGCTTCACATGAATTGGAAGTTTATTCCAGAGCAGTGGCAATACCTGGTAGACATACCTCTCTCTCCAGCATGTTCTGTTAATGTCAGTGGCAAGACTGAAATCCCTAGAGTGAGTGAATCAGTGCCATTTGATTTGTGAATATGCAGCATGCTATGGTTAAATAAAATGGCAAGTGGGTCAACTAGGTTCTGTTTTAAATTGCTTAGTAAGCAATCTGGGATGTTATTTGGTCTCAATGAGGCCATGTTTTTGGCTTTAAAGAGTGCAGATTTGACTTGATCAATAAAGATACTAGGTAGAGAACAGGTGTCAGTTTTGCTTTGGAGTATGGCTGGTGGGGGTAGGGGGTTGAAGTTTGCACCAAATCTGTCACCTAGCAGGTTGGCAATTTCCTGAGTGGTACCATCTACTATAATTCGACACATAGCTGGACACACTCTTTTAGATTTCAGACGTAGTTAAAGAATGCTTATGATTGGCTAGAGAAGAGATGCTATTTTAGCTTCATATTTAGCTTTAGAGGACTTTACAAGACTTCTGATTTGCTTGCTCAATCTGTGGAGGGAATTCTTCCTCTGCAGAAGCAGTTGCCTCTTGTTCTTGGACATCAGTTTCTTCCTTTTGTTATACAATCTGTTTATACTAGATGTTCACCAAGGCGGCTTGTTTTTTCGGGAGGGCCTGGATTTAATCCGGTCAGGTATAGCCGAGTCTATACAGTAACTAAAGATAATTATACAGAGCATTTGTGTGCATCTCTGCACAGGATTCATTATTGCCTGTGATTACAGGGGTATAAAACTTTTTATAACATCACTCAGTGGGCTGTAGTTTGCATTGGAGAAGTTCCTTAGTTTTTTTGTGCTCCTTTGGGGGTGTGGGATAAAATAGTTACTTCAAATTAGACTGATTTATGGTCTGACTTTACCAGGGAGGGCATCACACAAGGGGCAGTGCAGTGACTACCCATGTTGCTGAGTACTATGTTAAGGACATTAGAGTCCCTTGTGGGGGTGCAGACTGTCTGTCCCAGAGCATTTGCATTGACAAAGTCCAGGAACCTCTGGGTGAGCATGTTTTAGCTCATGTATGTTACCCAGTCGATGAAGGAATAACTGAAATCTCCCATGACTAGGGTGTTGGGCTGTATGGTTAGTGACTCCAGTAAGTCCAGGTAGGCATTGTGCTTTTCTTAGTTCATGGTGAGGGACCTACAGCTAGCTATGATGTGGTAGGGTGCTTTGCCTATAGTTAAGTGGGCATGGAGTCATTCGAGAGTTGCACTGTTTGAGCAATCTCAAGGTGCACTTGGCTTTATGAAGATGGATGCACCTCCACCTTTGGTTCTTTTACACTCATTCTGAGGTCTGAACATGTGGATAGTAATGCAGCCTTGCACTGCTGTGGTGCTCTCTATGGCCTTGAACCATGGTTCACTGACTGCACAGACATCAACATTTTTCAAGGTGAGGAGTGCTTCCAGGGAGTGCAATTTTGTGTTTAGACTCGGAAATTTTGTTGTTTTTGATATTGCCTAGAAACAGCAGTATGGGAGAGGCAAACACTTTAGCCAGTATCCAAAAGTCTATGGGAGACAGGTGCAGACCATCTCTGGCAAAGTAGCTTAGCCTGTCAACCATATCTTCCCAGGCTGACAAATAATGGATCCCCTGGAATGACACCAGAAGCTAAGTCAATTGTTGAAGTCAGTCAGTTTTTTATTTATATTGTGGCATCATACTAGGGGAATGTAAAATGCTGCTTAGGGCTATGGTCATACCTGCCTGGAACATATAATATAAGAGTTCAGTCATGTCTCTCTTCATATTGTCCAGGGAGGTACATCTCAAGTCATTCACTCCAACATGGACTATGACAGAGTCACAACGGTAGTTTTTTTTCAGTGACTTGCACGTATGCCTAATCTGATGGATCCTGGCACCTAGTAGGCAGCTGACCGTGACCTGTTCCTTGTCCAGCCTGGTGCAGCGGACATCTGTGTGTCTTACTATGGAGTTTCCTTTCACTAAGACATTAGGTTTTGAGGTGTTTTGCCATAGGGGCTTATTCGGTGGGACACTAATATGTGTGTTGTTATGTGCAGTGGTTTCTATACATGTTGAGGCTTGTGCAGATAATTTGTGCTTGTGAGGTCTCTGATCCTTTTGTAGGCTTTCAGTGAGTACCTCCACATGTGTGGGTTTATATGTTGCATCCTGAACTTGTGTGAGAGTTGAAGTGTGTAAGCTGACAACTGTTTGATGTCTTGCTTTTTGTTACGTGAGAGGATTGTTTCCAGTTTGATAGTGTAATTATGTCTCTCACATGTGGTATTTATTTGTTTCAGGAATAAGTTGTTGTCAGTATACATAGGACAATTACTACATTACCTCAGGATGCCCAAGCCAATCATGCTGGCCAGAGAAATGGTAGGAATGTGACCATCCATAATGGCAGGTTTATACCATAGTACTGTTGGGGAGTAGGTAAGTTAGATCACTTTATGATGTTGGAATAACAGAGGGGCTTATTCTGTTGACGTTTTAGGGTGAAGTGCTGTGGCGATGCTGGTCAGTGTGCAGTTGAGTTGCCTGCAGAGCAACAGGGGACTTGGGATGGTTCTACTGACAGACGTCTAGGGAATATTTAAGTTTCCAGACGTTTGCATCTATACAGGGCAGTAGTAACCCCTGTTGTGCAATGCACAGCTACAAGCAAATGGAAGGCTTAAATACAGATGAAATTCAACAGCTTTTAGACAAACTACTAATGGAAAAGCCCCAAACTGAGTCATTCTTCAACAATCCCCAACTCAGATGGAACCTGAGCTACACACTTCTGCAACAATGGTGCAGGGAGGCCCTCTTAATGTAAGGTGGCTGGTTTAGAGCACAGTGATACCAAACAGTCTAGATTCAGCAAGTCTGAATCTAACCTATGCTATATAAGGCAGCAGTACCGAATTTCAAAGTGTAGAAAAAATGCAGAATAGCTAAGATAGTATGAAAATCATTATGTGCTACCCAACGTATAGGTAAATGTATGGCATTCCGGTCCAAGGAAGCTAGATTACCACTCTATCTGGTCCTTATTGGACTTGTTGTTGAATATAATGACCCCATGGTATGTATCTAACCAGACACTTGCTACAGATGGAACATCCACAAAGATTTCTCACCAGTAAAATTCAGAGTATGAATACCATGTCCTACACTGATGACCAAAAGGCTCTGTCTGTGTATTCAGTCTTTTACAGGCTGCCGAGAGAGGTCTTTACCTGGCTTATAAGGCTTCCTCACACCCAGCACTAATGGATCTGTTGTATGTGTGCAAAACAAACAGCACTAGAAAACTAGATCCAAAGATATGAACTTTACTTTTAACATGTAAAGAATGTGCTGGAAAGACAGATATGTGCCCCAAAGGATCCCTACACTATAAAATAGGCTCCAAATTCATGCAAAACAGAGTTCATCCTTGACCTTGTTGAAATCAAACTGTGACAACTAGATGGGAAATTGGAAATTGACCCCGGTCTAGTTCGCATGTCCGTTATGGACACAGGCCATCAATAGAAAAGTATTATCCTAAGTAACCATCCCTCTACACAAATCCTTAGTTACCACCCCAATAACATGCCCCCCTTATAGATGCCCATGATATTCAGGTCCCATATGGTTAGGGGTGTGTGGCTAGGCTTGTGAGGGCACTAGTGGTCATTAGCCTAGTAACAACCTATGAACCTATTGCACAGGTGACTACTTATTGTTTACAATGTGTGTATCTGATTTAGTTGATACTTCTTCCAGGGTTATGGCCAAGAGACAAGACAGACATTGACAATATGGCTCAAGCTGTGCACGTACAAAGCCAGCTAGATAAGAATTGTATGCTTGCAAATGTAATATATAATGAAAACAGTTGGTTTAATAAGACTAATGGTGATGATCATTCCTTTGCAACTATTGATAGAGCAGATATTATTGAATTAGAAGTTGAAGATTCTTCAGATCTGGTCAGAAAATATATTCTTGTAATTGGAGATTCAATTATTAGAGGAATTAATACTTACATTTGTGGAGAAGATATTGAAAACCAAATAGTGTTATGATTGCTAGGAGCAAAAATAGAAGATGTGAGATGAACCTTGGAACATCTTAATTCAAGGAAGTACGGATCTGTTTTTATTCTTCTTGGTACAAATGATCTCATTTGTAAGGACTATCTTATTGTTAGTAGGGAACTTACAGCTCTTTTAGCATCACTTGTACAGGTGTTAGGACACATTTTTCACAAATTACAGATAGAATGGAGAGTAAGGTCACTGTGAATGAAAATATTTTTGGGGTAAATACCTACATGAAAAAAAATGTCCCTTTTAAAAAAGTAGAAATATGTAGAGCATCCAAGCCTGATTATGGGAACACATATTCAGACAGGATGGTGTGCATTGCCAAGATCAGGGAAGAGAAATTTTGCATCAGATATTTAGCAATATTTGAAAAACACAAGGGAGGACTTTTACTAGATCAAAAATTCAACAATTCATGGATAGCAACATTTGATGCATCTCTGATGGATGCTAATGCTAGGAGCATTAACAATAATGTTTCTTTTAATGGAAATTTTTCTATTGTCCCAGAAAATTGATGTTGTTATTGTTTGTGGAACATGGTTAAAGAACAATGGCTGGAAACCAGTTCTGTCAGGGTATAAATGTTTTTTCTGTAACAGACATTCTAACAAAAAATCAGGTGGAGGTGTTATGATAAAGATTAAAGATAGTTATGAGACCTGTGATTATTACATGTTCTGTGATAACATCAATACTATAGACTGTGTAGCTATAACAGTAAAGATAACCATGGAACATATAACAATTGCTGGAGTGTAAAGACGACCACAGTCAAGTGCTGATGACCTAGAGGAATTCACGCATTTCTTGCATGAAACACAGGAGGGAGGAATAATAGTGACTGGGGTTGTAAATTTATCAGAAACAGACCTGAATAATATTGCTTCAACAACATTAGTATGGAAATTATTCAGGAATAATTACTTCAGATTGTAAAAAAATCTACCAGGGAACAGAACATACTTGACTTTGTTTGTGTTCTGTAAGAAATTATTGTTACTTCATGTCAGGTTTTTCCACTGTTGATGTGCAATGATCATGAGGTTATAAAGTTTAATTTGTTGCTAGATAATCTGCCAATTTTTAATCTAAACCATTACACAGAAGATAAATAACAGATTATATGGAAGCAAAACAGCCACTATGTAAAACATTAATCAGAATGATGCGTTCAGTGGAAAAACTGCAGGTTGAATGTGGAAAGTTTTGAAAGAAAAATTGTTTGAGTGCAAAAAATAAAAAAAAATGTCTAACAATAAGATTTAGGCACACAATGTCAGGGGGATATATTTTAATAAGAACAAGATACCCAATTAAGGTGAGAGACAAAAAAACAGAAGAAATGGAAAAGAGGTTGAACTACAACTTTGAAAACTGAAATCTGCATGCTGGGCAAACAAATTAAACATAGTGTGAGATAGGATCAAGAAAAAAATGTATACAAAGATTTTGAGCATAATAGAAAACCATTTTATAGATGCATGAAATGTGGAAGGAGTAAAGGTACACAAATTGATAAACTGTGTGTAGATTCTAAAATGTATTCTCTGACACAACAGATTATAGATACATTTAAAAAAAAATTATGCAAAACAGTTTGGCTCCACAAAGGTGGTGATAATTTGTCCTAATGACATCCAGGAAACCTCAGATACTGAAATCAAATTAGATTATATTGAAAAAGAAGTATGCAAACTGGATCCAAACAAAGCACAGGGAGGAGACAGAATTAGCAATAATGAACTGAGAAAACTTCATCAAGAACTTAGATTACCATTCTATTATTTACTAAGTTGTTTAAATATGGAGAGATTGCTCATTGGAGACGTGCTTATTAAGCCTGTCTTTAAGGGAAAGAGGAATGGGACAAACCCCGAGTCATATAGACCCTTACGTCTACTTTCATGTTGTAGATAAAGTAATGGAGACAGTAACATTGAATAAGTTATTGTCATAACTGGAAAAGATGAAACTGAAAACCCTATATCTGTATGCATATGTTGACAATAGATCTATTCCTACCTGCAATATGACGCTCTATAACAATATAACAACTATGAATGAAAAACTGTGCTGTGATGCCATTTATTTGGATTTAACTTTAGCATTTGACAGGGTCATACACAAAACACTGCTCAATAAATTAGTACAACTAGGTACTGATGTACTCTTGATAAGATGGATAGCTGCATGGCTTACAAATAGGACATAGCAAGTATCATACAGCAATTGGACAGATGAAATACTTGGTTACTGTCAGGGTGTCCCACAAGGCTCTATCCTAGGCTCATACCTGTTTAGATTGTATCTTTCAGACCTACCTTTTTCATCTGAGGTGTTCTACAGTCTGTATGCAGATGACTTGAAATAGAGTAAACTGATTACATGTGCTACAGATAGGGCATGTCTGCAAAAGAACTTGAGTAAATTGACCGTTTGGACACAGGAGAATAATATGCTGATAAATGCATCAAAAACTAAGCATATGAAATGTGGGAGACATAAACTGAAAGGTGAATATTTAGTACAGCACACAGTGATTGAAACTGTAGAGTCATTTAAGGACCTGGGTATATGGATAGAGCTAGCTTTGAGTTTTTCTAATCATTTGAAAATCTACTGTTATGGTAAGTTTACTTACACTACTGTGCTTTATATTTATACAGCAAAACAAGCAGCAAATGTGTACAAATCTCCCCTGAAATAAGATATTCCTTCTATTGGACACAGTGGCTGGGCATCTGTGACTATAATCATTATAATGCCATAAACTGTAAGCTTGTTATGCCTTATTGCAGGTATAGCAATTGCTATGATAGCAATGCATAATTAACAAAAGCCACTTTGCTGTAGATATTGAAGAGAGTTACAAGGCACAAGTCACAAGTCCTTTGCATATTACTGTTATAAAACAAGGCATTGCACATCAGAATACTAATGACATTTTTCTGTCATATTAACCTCATTTCCAAGTGTATACCAGGAGATGCACATCACAAAGGTGCTGTGACTGTACACTGTCATATTGTGGAATATTGTGGAGTACATCAAAAGCCAGCAGCCCTTGGGCATACTGACCTGTATTGTTACAAATAGAAGATGGTAGTTTGGGGGTTAGATGTACCTATGGGTACTTTTGTTGCGAGTGTACATGTTGTGCATTATCCTCATATTTGGTTATCCTGCCTCCACAGAGATTGCATATGCACAGCCAACCTTTATGCCACATATATAAAAGCTATCAAACTTTAAGAATTCAAGTATTATTTTAAATAAATACATAAACAGCTCTTTAATGAATCAATTGAGTATGCTGGGCTCATCACAAAGGTGCTGTGACTGTATACTATCATACTGTGGAATACAGCAAAAGCCTGTAGCCCTTGGGCATACTGCCTTGTATTGTTTACATTGTCCCCTTATTTGGTTGGCCTGCCCCCACAAGGATTACATATGTATTGTCCACCCCTTTATGTCACATATGTACAAGTTATCATAGGTTCATAGGTTCATAGATTCATACTAGGCTATCTGCCCTAGGGCATTTATAAGCCTAGCCAGAGTGTGTTTGGCTTTCGCCACCCATTTTAAATTAATTTTGCTATGCCCTTTTTTGAGGTTAGTATACTGTGCCTCTGTCTAACAGTGACACAGAAGTGATACCCGGGGTAAACCTATGATCTCCCATCCACTCATCAAGATTCCTCTTGAAGAGAGTCAATGAGGGACTCTGCCTAACCTGGACTGGGATTTTATTCCAGAGTGAAGGGAGCCTCTGGGTTATGAATCTGTCCCTCCAGCATGTCCTATTTATTTCAGTGCTGAGGTTCAAGTTTCTCGAGCGCATAGCTCGATGGGATTTGGATTTTCTGAGGTGCAGCATGTCCATTAATTCCGGGTTGGACATGGCTTTATACGTCAGGCAAAGATCGCCTCTGAGCAAGCGGTATGCCACTGAGTAGAGCTGGAGTTTCTTTAACCGGGCAGCATATGGCATCTGTTTGAGCCCTTTGATCCTGCTGGTGAGGTACTTTTGGGGTCTTTCCAGTTGCTGCAGGTGTCTGGTAAGGTACATCCCAAAAGGGGCATTGTACTCAATTATGGGCCTGATGAGGGATGAGTAAAGATGCACGATGACCTCCCCTGATCTAGATGTTAATCCCTTCATGATTAGGTGGCTATATAAAATGTTTTTCTAACCACTTTGGCCACGTGCAAACCTGAAGAATACAAGTTGCAATGTAAATAACTACATAAGCAGCTCTTTCATGAATTGCTTGATATTGTTGGGTCATAAATGATTTTGATTAGTGCTTTTAGCAATGTTCATTTCTATTGGATAATAAGCACTAGACGCTGAATTTAGGAAGCTTATCATAGTCATCAGCTCAGCATTCTCAGGGTCAGTGCCAAGCTACCAAAAATAAATAAACAAAAAAGTAAATGACAAATGGTGAAAATCACACACACACACACATACACACACACACACACACACACACACACACACACACACACACACAGACAACCCAGAACATTTTAAAAAGTACTTGTATAGGTGGAGAACCTTCTTTTTGCCCCTCCCCCCTTATGAGTAGAAATGTCTTATTTCAAATAACATCTTAATAAGATCAAGGTCAGATCATCTATTGAAAATAAATAATAACTGGATAAAAAAGGGATTCAACTCAAAGGTCAAATTGTTCCAAGTTTTTTCTTAACACAAAGAGCTTTTACTTGCATTTAATCCCACCACAAGAGTGAGATAAAAGAAGAAAAATAAGTAGTCTCACTGATTTCTAAGTAGTCTCACTGATTTCTAAGTAGTCTCACTGATTTCTAACCTTGTCAAAACATAGATGCAAAATGGAATTATGTTATCATAGCCTTAAGGATAAGATGTAGCCATAATGACTTGGATAGCTTATTCTACGGGGATAGCAGCATATCATTATATGGAGAGGTGTGAAGACTTTCAAAGTTTCAAAGAGGAAGTGAGAATAGTTGCAAGAAAGGAATACCATGAGGAGAAGACAGAGACAATGTGTGAGAGGCATGCAGAGGGGAGCGGAGTAGAAAGGAGACAAAGTGTGAGAGAGGTGCAAAGAGAAGTGAGACATACAGCTCACAGTCTTAGCCCTCTATGCAAAGTGACAGAAAAATGCAATGTTTGGGACCACAAGGTGAGGATAAAAGTAAGATGCTGACATTGACTTGATGTCTTGGGGAATGGGTCAGCCTAGGCTTGTTGAAATAAAGTAGTATTATGAACCTGGTGAGCTCTGTGCTGCATAACTGATGTGCTACTTAGCTGGAAGGTTTCACATCTGCAGAAGTATGCATTCACCTCCTAAAGGTAGTGAATGCAGAGCTTCCTGGGCTGCTGCAGTGTGCCAGCAGTTAGGGCATACTCCCTGACAAAAGTGCAACACTGCACCCATGTACTCAGTCTCCTCACTGGTCATGGATGTGAGTTGATTTGACCCCAGTGGAAGATGAGATTGGTCTGGTAGTGTCAATGAACAAGGGCAGGAGGTAGTATCAGCTGATGGTCAGCTTCATGGAGGAAGAAAAAAAAAGAGAAAGAAAGTCTTCATTAGACTTTTGTTTTTATAAGAAACGAATGAGTTAAAAAACTTTAGATGCTTATGTGACTGAACTAGAGTAGATGATGACTGTATGACTCTATGATCAGGGTCAGAACTGCCTATGGCATAAAAATGATAAAAAAAGGGAACTTTTACTGAGAGAATCAGAACTGATATTAGATCTAGCAATGGATATGTACAGAGTTGTGATTCTATAGCTGAAGGAACTTAACAGCAGAAATTGAAATGTGAAAGATTAGTAATCTCTGTGGTATCCCTGAAGTCTCAAAACAACCCACTAAAGTGTAGTGGGTCTAAAAACAAAACAGTGTAAGAAACTTCTCTGTGTGGAAGATTTTCAGTCCATATATTTCTAGTTAATCACTGTATATTAATCAGCTCGTCAAGTCAAAAAGTAATAATAGAAAATATATAATTCTATAGCATTACTATGTATTCGAAAGTAATCCAAGCAAGGCAGGCAGTCTGTTTCCAGTCGAAAATCCTTTATTAAGTACACAGACAAGCGATCCAAGTAAAACAAAAATAGAAAACAAAAATAGAAATAAAAATATTACTCTATTTTTGTTTTACTTGGATCGATTGTCTGTGTACTTAATAAAGGATTTTCAACTGGAAACAGACTGCCTGCCTTGCTTGGATTACTTTCGAATACTTAGTAATGCTGTAGAATTATATATTTTCTATTATTACTTTTTGACTTGACAAGTTTACGTTTGCTACTTCTACTACTATTGTCTGATCTGATTAATATACAGTGATTAACTAGAAATATATGGACTGAAAATCTTCCACACAGAGAAGTTTCTTACACTGTTTTGAAATGTGAAAGATTAAAACCATGGCTAAAGTAATATAAAATGGGTCATAAAGGCAAAACACAATAATTAGCAGAAATTATTATATAGAAAACCATGAAGCATTAAAGAAGATAACCAGAAGGATCAGCATAGTTAGCATTACAGCTTTATATTGCAAACTTCTGCAGCAATTACAGAGTCAAAGTGTAGTTTATTGCACATAGAGAAATGTAAATAGTAGCTTGACTGCAATACATATATGGCAAACTTGCTGTACTTAAGCTTTATACAGAAGAAGAATGAAACATTTTGTCAGAAACTGCATTTTAAGTACTGAAGTTAATAGCAAAGTATACATCCGCTTGTACTTTGCTGACAGGGCCCAAAGTAAAGTTGCGGGACAGATAATGTTAGCATGTCTATATGTAAGACTCAATAAACTGATATTTCATATTGTGATTTTTAGAAAATGCAATGACATTTGGCATGTGTGAAACATGGCATGAGTAACATAATCACAACACAAAAGCACATAAATGTTTGCATGTTGATGCAGGCAGCACTCAATTCCATTGCTACTTCTGTTGAGTTCCTGTTAACATTAAAAGCAAAATTGTTGACTCATATTCCTGAGACTTAAGCAGACACATAAGAAGAAACAAAAACAAAACATTCATTTTAAAAATATAGAATCAGATGCAAGTGTTTAGAGTTTGCAAAGTGGTCAAATTGGTTTACTTGTCAGAGTTATTTGCAAGAAGAGTAGCTGTTGTGTTAATGGCTAGAAAAAGCTAAGAGGTTAAGATAATGAACAATCTTGGTATTATTATTAAACAGACAAAGCCCACTGAATGAATTAACATCACACTACAGCTGTAAAGCATGCTAAAGTTAGAATATTCATAGGTCCCAAAGATTTGAATGAAGTGATAAATAGCACATTATGTTAATTACAGCTGTAGAAGGTGCACCATAAATGTCCAGTAACAAATTTTCTGTACTGGAAGCTAAACAGACTTTCTAGTCAATACAGATGGTTGAAGTAAGTTCAAAGATGTATGCGTATGATATATAAATGAGATGATATAGATTTCTCAGATTATACTTTGTTTTTTGTCTGCATTCAAGTTACTCTAGAGAGCTGCAGCATTGACTGTAGAAGACCTGGATTATGCAGTTTATATTACCGATAATATACTGGAATAAATACACACATATATATATATATATATATATATATATATATATACATACGTGTCTGCGTGTGTGTGTGACAGAGAGGTTATGAGCATTGATCAAAGTGCAAATGCATGAAAACACAGCTGATCAATGCTTACATTCTAAAAATGTTTACCAAAAACGGAAGTTAGCATAAACACAAAAGACTGCAAACACAAATCAAAGATCTTCATTTTGTGAGATACACTTGTTTCTAACTTGTTTTGTATCTCACAAAATGAAGATCTTTGATTTGTACTTGCAATCTTTTGTGTTTTTCTAACACTGTCCATAAGGGCCAAGGGTAGCAACCCAGGGTGAACTCGCAATTTTGCATCCATTGGTCCCCTTTACATTCTGATAAAGTTAGGAAAGAGCTATTTTTCACATAACAAATGGAAAGTATGTTCCAGAGAAGGGGTAACCTCTGAGACACACACCTGTCCCTCCAACATGTTTGTTTATGTCACATGTGGTAAGCACTAGGTAACCTGTCTACCACATAAGGAGTGGTTCTGACTCAGAAATTGTAGTTATTGGCCATTTGGGCAATCTCTTCCATCTCTCTCAACTTCCTGATTTGAAAGCCTGCATTTGCACTTGTTTCTGTCCTGTAACTCGTCTAGTGCAGATACAGATTCTTAGTTTTCACACTTAAATTTGCTTATTCATGCTCAGCACTTATTCAGAACTTGTAAGCACTAAATAAGCTACTAATTACTATAGCACTCAATCTTCCTCATTACCTAGAGGAAAACAGTTTTTGTACTTACTTTTCTCACTTGTTTAGAGAAAAAACAGCTCTTGTACTCACTTTCCTCACTTATCTAGAGGAAAATAGTTTTTTATTCAGGCATGTCCAAGGTTCAGCTCCCAGTGTTCTCTCCTGTCTTTCTGATGAATCTGGGCATCTTGAGGCAATGTGGAATTTGCCTCATGTACACAGACAACCCTCTACTGCTACCACCCAACACTACAACTTGAGAGAGATGCACTTATCTAGCCAAGCTGGACGTAAAGCTCTCTCCAACCAAGACTGAACATGACAGTCATGAGGAGAAGGTAAACATTTGCACCACACCACACTCATGACATAGTCTCACTAAATCTACACCACCAAAATCCACACATAGTAACACAAAAAACATTCACAGAGGCTCACAATAATAATCTGTCTAAGTAAATGAGACCTCCAAAGCAGAAACACAAGCAACCTCCATCCTCCAACACAACCCAAATGACACATAGCCCACAGACTCAGTGTGCCACTCAACCACAGTCAATAAGGCAAAACAACGTACCCAACACACTAGTCATAGGTGACTCTATAGTCAGGCACAATGATGTCCCACTCACCATGCTAAACAAGGAGAAGGTTACTGTCAGCTGCTTGTCGGGTGCCAGGATCTGCCACATAACCCATGCACTCAGGTCACTCCACAACAAGTACAAATATGACTTTGTCATTGTCCATGTTGGTGTGAATGACCTGAGACGTACCTCCCTGGACTACATGAAAAGAGATATGGAAGAGCTCTCCGATCTTGTAATCCAGGCAGGTATGACCCTAGCTCTGAGTAGCATTCTGCCTTTGCCCCAAATGATACCGCAGTACAAGGACAAAATGATTGACTTCAACAATTGGCTAAGCTTCAGGTGTCATTCTAAGGGGATCCAGTATCTGTCTGCTTGGGATGACATGGTCGACAGACCATGATGCTTTGTCACAAATGGCTGCAACTGTCGCCCCTGGGATTCTGGATACTGGCTAAGGCTCTTGCTGCCCCTGTAGTGCCTTTTTTAAGCAAGGTTCAAATAACAAATTCACCACCGTAACAGAAACAGGCAAGTAAAAATTGAGGGTAATGCTACTCGATGCTAGAAGTCTAAATCTCAAAATGCACTCACTCGAGGCACTCCTTAAAATGGAGAACATCGATATCTGTGCAGTGACTGAGACCTGGTTCAAGGCTCCAGAAAGCACCCCTGCACTAACAGGCTATAACTCATACCACACTTTTCGGCCATGTAACCTGGAACGAAACACCAAAGGCGGAGGTGTGTCCATATTCATTAAGGATATCTACACCTCCAGGCTAGTTGTTCAGCATAATGCAACCGAGATTATCCAAGTACAACTAACTCTGGGCAAAACTGCAATCCAAATTGTAGCTTGCTAAAGATCCCCCACCATGCCCCAGGATTCCCACTCCTCTTTTCTTGATGTACTGGAAAATATTAGGGTTCAACCAAACACCCTAATAATGGGCGACATCAACTACCCCACAATTAACTGGGAGAACTACTTGTGTACCAACTCCTTAGCTCAACGCTTTCTGGAATTCATAAACTCCAATGCTCTGGATCAACTTATCCACACCCCCACCAGGGGCAACAATATCCTAGACCTAGTCATTACCAACATGAGTGACCGGTGTCCCACACCTGAAGTCAACTCCTTGTTGGTCCAATCTGACCATAAGCTAATCACCCTTGATATCCACATCCCGCCTCCACCCCCTCTTAAGGAAACCACGGTAAAAAAGTTTTCCAAAGCCAACTTCATGCTTCTTAAGACAGAAGTGGTGAACTTCATGACACCCATGCAGATGGACAATACAGTTACAACTGCTGAATCCTACACAAATGCACTCTATAAGCACTTACATGAGTGCATGGATCGTGCTATCCCAAACAGAACCAAGACACTATCCTCCAAAAAAAGGAAGCCAATCTGGTGGTCCCCTGCCATAAACAAACTGTACAACAGAAGGAAGAAACTGTTGCAAAAGAGAGTAAAATCCCATGAGTGGAGGAGCTCCCTGATCAGCCTCAGTAAGAAGCTGAGATCCCTTATAAGATCCTCCAAAGCTAGCTACAAAAACAAAATTGCCACTAATTCTAAGGACAACCACAAAGCATTCTATAGCTATGTCAAGAATCTCGTTGGTAACACCCAGATCTCCTCTGAGTTACAGCAGAAAGGCACGAAAATTACAGAACCGACTGATATTGCCAACATCCTGGCAGATAGGTTCAGTGCTAACTTTACCCCCACCCCCACCCCCTAAAGGGTCCATATCTATACAGGAAGAATGCAAAGTCCCTGTAATCACAAGTACGCAGATAAAAGCTGCACTCTCTAAAGCCAAAAACACAGCATCCATGGGACCGGACAACATCCCAGGCTGTGTTTTACACAAACTTCAGAATGAACTGGCTCCCCACTTAAGCAACATTTTCAATAATAGCCTTGCATCAGGCTTTGTGCCCTCTGAATGGCGCACAGCAACAGTTGTCCCACTCCACAAAGGGGGAGCCACTACTGATCCTGGGAACTATTGACCTATTAGCCTGACGACTCTGGTCTGCAAGGCCATGGAACGTATCATCATGGAACTCATAAACAAAGACATTGGTAACCTCCAAACTCTGTATCCCACCCAGTTCAGGTTTGTTAAAGGCAGATCATGCCTCTTGAACCTGATCGACTTCTTTGAGGCAATCACCAAAGCCGTAGATGATGTTAAGGTGGTTCACACAGCCTATCTTGATGTCGCCAAGGCTTTCGACACCATCCCCCATTCTGGAATTATAGCTAAACTCACTAAACTAGGTATAAATCCCTATGTCACAAGATGGGTTGCCAACTGGCTCACTGACAGAACCCACACTGTAAAAGCTAGAGACTCCAAATCTGACCTCAAAGCAGTGACAAGTGGTGTACCACATAGTTCTGTCCTGGGACCTCTCCTGTTTTGTATCTACTTCTCTGAAGTACAGACTAACACAGAAGGCCTCTGGCCAACAAAGTTCGCAGATGACTGCAAACTAATAGCCATAGTCAAGTCCCCAAATGATGTGGACATCCTACAGAAGGGCATCGCTGAGACACATGCCTGGTGTCAGAGCCATGGCCTCAAGCTCAATGCCAAAAAGTGCAGTGTCATTTCCTTTGGTAAAAACTCTGGACCCATGAACTACCACATAGGCAGCAATCTACTTAACACCAAATGTGTGATAAGAGACCTTGGGACCCAGGTGGACAGTAGTCTCTCCTTTGATAGTCACATCACCACAGTAGTCAGGAAGTCCTTCTACATAGCACACCTCATCATAAAAGCGTTCTCATCCAGAAAAAAAGAGGTCATTGTTCCCCTCTACTTGACACTCATTAGACTCATTATAGAGTACAATGCCTGTACCTCACAAGACATCTGCAGCAGCTGGGAAAGCCACAGAAGTACCTCACAAAGAGGATTACTGGCCTCAAACAAATGCCCTACACTGACCACCTCAAAAAACTCCAGCTTTACTCCATAGCATGTCGCCTACTCCGAGGTGATCTCTGTCTAACTTATAAAGCTATGTCAAACCCAGAGCTGTTGGACATGCTACACCTAAAGAAATCCCAATCCCTCCGAGCTACACACTCTAGGGACCTAAACCTTGTCACCACAATAAACAGGACATGCTGGAGGGATAGATTCCTGTCCCAGAGACTTCCCATACTCTGGAACAGGCTACCCATCTATGTCAAGCAAAGTTCTTCATTAGCACTCTTCAAGAAAAATCTTGATTAGTGAATGAGAAATAGGAAATACACCCCGGGGATCACTTCTGTGTCTCTGCTCGACAGTGGCACAGGAAAATAACTTTCCTGGGTGGTGTAAGCCAGGGAACCCTGTTGGCTAGACTTACATAGGCCCTTGGGCCAATAGCCTAGTACCTACCTATGAACCCATGAACCTATGAACACATGAGGTTTAGATCCTTAGATTGGGAAATTCTAGTACTGTTTGTGTTGTAAATGTGTGGCAGATCCATCAGGGCTGGATTGTAGATTCCATTTCAGGTTATACATGCATTGCCCCTCCGTAGTCTGTAAGATATCGATTACAGGTGTGGGGGTAGCCACATTCTTTGATTTCCTGTCCTTGCATATTTAAACTGGTGCATGTGAAATAATTCCTGCTTTAAAACTTCAGCTTGGCAAGCTAAGAACTTGGTTATATTCAACTGGACGTATAAGAGAATTTAAGTACCTTTTTATGCACTTTTTTTTTTTTAAATACAGTATTTAAATTGATTTAAACTGTGTATGAAGGAGTGTTGAAGGAATTTTTAACTGGTTATTCTGCTCTTCAGTAACTTGAACTAAAAGCTAGTGTTGGCTGAATTTTGTTATTTGCTAGTAATTACAGGTGTGGGGGTAGCCACATTCTTTGATTTCCTGTCCTTGCATATTTAAACTGGTGCATGTGAAATAATTCCTGCTTTAAAACTTCAGCTTGGCAAGCTAAGAACTTGGTTATATTCAACTGGACGTATAAGAGAATTTAAGTACCTTTTTATGCACTTTTTTTTAAAAATACAGTATTTAAATTGATTTAAACTGTGTATGAAGGAGTGTTGAAGGAATTTTTAACTGGTTATTCTGCTCTTCAGTAACTTGAACTAAAAGCTAGTGTTGGCTGAATTTTGTTATTTGCTAGTAATTACAGGTGTGGGGGTAGCCACATTCTTTGATTTCCTGTCCTTGCATATTTAAACTGGTGCATGTGAAATAATTCCTGCTTTAAAACTTCAGCTTGGCAAGCTAAGAACTTGGTTATATTCAACTGGACGTATAAGAGAATTTAAGTACCTTTTTTGCACTTTTTTTTTTTTAAAATACAGTATTTAAATTGATTTAAACTGTGTATGAAGGAGTGTTGAAGGAATTTTAACTGGTTATTCTGCTCTTCAGTAACTTGAACTAAAAGCTAGTGTTGGCTGAATTTTGTTATTTGCTAGTAATTACAGGTGTGGGGTAGCCACATTCTTTGATTTCCTGTCCTTGCATATTTAAACTGGTGCATGTGAAATAATTCCTGCTTTAAAACTTCAGCTTGGCAAGCTAAGAACTTGGTTATATTCAACTGGACGTATAAGAGAATTTAAGTACCTTTTTATGCACTTTTTTTTTTAAAAAATACAGTATTTAAATTGATTTAAACTGTGTATGAAGGAGTGTTGAAGGAATTTTTAACTGGTTATTCTGCTCTTCAGTTATTCCCACCCACCCGCCCTGTTTTTGTTTTGGTGAGTGCAGTGAGATCATATTCTGATTTCAGGCACTCCTACTGTGTACAAAGAGAGCATCTGGGAAATAGAAAAAAAAAAAAATTAAGCTTATTTCCTGCCTTTCTTGTTAAGTGGTACAGACTATTTGTAGGCTTCTGAGCCCCCAAGCCCTTCTGTGTTTGAGGGAAGCCTTCTAGCTTGTTTTTTTTTTCTTGTAACTAGCCAGTTTTCTAGTTTCAGCACTCAAATCTGTTTCTTTGATCTCAGCACTTGTTCAGAAAAAAAAAAAAAAAAAAAAATTTCATCTGCTTTTACTGTACTTGTGTTTTACCTACTTCTTTTTACTTTTGCATCATCTTAAAATACTCAATTGTATTTATTACTGCTTGGTGTAACTCATTCTAAGCCTTTTGGTTTAAACACTTGGGCTTCGGACCAGTTAGTTGTTTTGCACTGAGAGGGTTTGTGGTCTGCACTGTTGTGGCAGAACAGGTAGCTTACATCCTTCTAGGTTGAGAACTGCTGATTGAGGGCTCAGTGTCTGTTATTCTAAAAGTGTATTAATTCTGGTTTAAGCACTTGGGCTTTCAAGCCAGTTATTTTACATTAAGAGGGTTCGTGGTCTGCACTCTTGTGGGAGGAGAGGCTGGACTCTGCCCTTCTGAGCTGGGAATTTCTGGTTAAAGGCTTATAGTGCATGCATATCTGAACTGTTTCTTACTGAAGTTGGTGCGCCTTGTTTGCTGTGGCATAGACTGGATTCGGGCCTGCTGGATCTAGCTTTGTTTGTGTAACTTGAGCACTAATCCAGACATTCTCTAAAGTATTCAATGGTATTTATTACTGCTTGGTTGTAACTTGATTAAAGTGTAGCTATCATTCAAGTCTTTTGGATTAAGCACTTGGGCTTCAGACCAGTTTTACATTAGGAAGGTTTGTGGCAAGCACTGTGGTGGCAGGACAGGTAGCTTTCATCCTTCTAAGTTGGGAACTGCTGATTGAGAGCCCAGTGTCCAAGTGTATTAGTTCTGGTTTAGGCACTTGGGCTTCAGGCCAGTTATTTTACATTAAGAAGGTTCGTGGTCTGCACTCTTGTGGGAGAAGAGGCTGGACTCTGCCCTTCTGAGCTGGGAATTTTCTGGTTAAAGGTTTATAGTGCCTGAATATTTGAACTGTATCTTACTGAAATTGGTTCACCTTGTTTGCTCTAGCATAGACTAGATCCAGGCCTACTGAATCTAGCTTTGTTTATATCCTTGTTGTTTGTTTGCTTGTTATTTCCTGGAAGCTAATTCCACCTAATACGCAACTTCTCAGCTTCTGTGGATCACTAGTGATATCTGCATTGCTTACTGTACTTATTTCCTTGTTTCACTTGAAAGAAAGTTACTGTTTGTCGTTTTTGCATTTAGTTACTTGTAACACATTGCACTCAAGTTACCTGGCACTTGCTCACTAAAGCAATTATATAAGTCAGCACTAAAAATTAAAAGCACTACACCCTCACTCCCCACTGGCCCTTGTTTTCAATTAAGGATTTCCCAATATTATTCTAGCATGTCCAAAGGTCAGTTGTC
The DNA here is from genome assembly GCF_019279795.1 of Protopterus annectens. Lineage (NCBI taxonomy): Eukaryota > Metazoa > Chordata > Ceratodontiformes > Protopteridae > Protopterus > Protopterus annectens. Next base: position 610,820,223 of record NC_056726.1, read on the forward strand.
AATCTCCTCTCCGGTCCAGCTGGTGAATCTGGGAATCTTGAGGCAATGTTATAACTGCCTCATGTACACAGACAACCCTCTCCTCCTCCCACATAACACAAATACTTGAGAGATGCAGCTATTTAGCCAAACTGGAGGCTGAGCTCTCTCAACTCAGGACTGGCAAGACCAGACAGGAGGAGAAGGCAACTACACACACCACAAAACCAGCCTCACATAATGCTACCACTCCACTGAATCAAACACATAAACACACAAAGACATACTCGGAGGCTCTGAGTAAAATTTACCTAAACAGCAGAGGCCTCCAAAGCAGACACCCAAACAACTGCTACCTCAAGACACCCCACAAGCAACACATAAACCACAAAAGCAGTGTGCAAAGCAGTCACAGCCCTTAAGGCCAAATACAACACCAAACATACTTGTCATAGGTGACTCCATAGTCAGACACACTGGCGTCCCACTCACCAGGCTGAACAAGGAGAGGGTCACAGTAAGCTGCCTATCGGGCGCTAGAATCCGCCACATAACACAAGCACTCGGGTCACTCCACGGCAAGTACAAATATGACACAGTCATTGTCCATGCTGGTGTGAACGACCTGAGACGTACCTCCCTGGACTACATGAAAAGAGACATAGAGGAGCTCTCTGATTATGTAGCCCAGGCAGGTATGACCCTAACCCTGAGCAGTATCCTTCCTTCACCAAGAATGATGCCACAATATAGAGACAAGATGATCAGCTTTAACAATTGGCTTAATGTCTGGTGTCATTCAAAGGGGATCCAGTGTCTGTCTGCCTGGGATGACATGCTTGACAAGCCACGCTGCTTTGCAAGGGATGGCTTGCACCTGTCACCCCTGGGATTCCGGATATTGGCTAAGGCTCTTGCCACCCCCATAGTGCCTTTTTTAGGCAAGGCTCAAATTCTAAACCTACCACCCTAGAAAACAAAAATGGGAAGAAATTGAGGGTAATGCTGCTCAATGCCAGAAGTCTAAATCTCAAAATGCACGCACTCGAGGCCCTTCTCAGTATGGAGAACATTGATGTCTGTGCTGTAACTGAAACCTGGTTCAAGGCTCCTGAGAGCACCGCGGCACTATTAGGTTTTACCTCATATCATGCGTTCCGGCCCCAAAACCCGGACCACTCCACAAAAGGAGGGGGTGTACCCATATTCATAAAGGATACTCACACCTCCAGGTTGGTGGCAACGCATGAAGCTTCGGAAACCATCCAGGTGCAACTAACCATAGGCAAAACTGCTCTACAAATTGTAGCATGCTACAGGCCACCCTCTCAAACTCAGGAACCCCACACAGCCTTCCTGAAGACACTGGAGGGTATAAATGTATCTCCAAACACCATCATATTGGATGACTTCAACTACCCGAATATAGACTGGGAACATTACTCAAGCCCTAACTTTCTAGCCCAACGGTTCCTGGAGTTCATAAATTCAAATGCCATGGAACAGCTAGTCACTGTTCCCACGAGAGGAGAAAATATACTAGATCTCATTGTCACAAACATGGGGACAAAATGCTCCACACCGAAGTATATCCCTCATTGGTGAGATCTGATCATAAACTAATCTCACTGGAAATCCACATCCCGCCCCCACCCCAAACAAAAAAGACCATAGTGAAGAACTTCTCTAAAGCAAACTTCACACTACTCAAGACTGGTGTGGTATCCTTCAAGGCCCCTGAGTCAGAGGAAACCACAACCCAAGCTGCGGAAGCCCTTACAAATGCCTTCTATGAACACCTCCAGGACTGCATGGATCAGGCAATCCCAAATAAAACCAAGACTCTTTCCACAAAGGGCAAACGTCCAGTCTGGTGGACCCCAGCCATTAACAAACTTTACAATAAGAGGAGAAAGCTATTACATGATAGAACAAAATCCATAAAAGGGAAGTCACCCCTGATCATTATTAGTAAAAAATACGAGCACACATAAAATCAACTAAGGCCAATTTTGAGAGAAAAATTGCCATGGATTCAAAGGACAATCATAAGGCCTTTTTCAGCTATGTTAGGAACCTGGGTGGAAACTCACAGATATGCTCAGAATTAGTCCAAAATGATACAAAAATCACTGAACCCACAGACATTGCCAACATACTGGCAGACAGGTTCAGTGCAAACTTCACCCCTCTCCCCTAAAGGAGAGATAACTATCCCAGCCGAGTGTAGCCTCCCGGACATCTCAAATGCGCAGGTGAAAGCTGCTCTCTCTAAAGCTAAAAACACAGCATCAATGGGACCGGATGGTGTCCCCGGCTGTGTGCTACACGAGCTAAATGAGGAATTAAACCCGCACATAAGGCAGCTGTTTAATCTCAGCCTTACCACAGGATATGTGCCCAAGGAGTGGCGTCACGGCAACTGTGGTCCCACTCCACAAAGGTGGCGCCTCACGGACCCTGGTAATTACCGCCCCATAAGCTTAACAAGTCTAGTCTGCAAAGCTATGGAGAGGATCATAATGGAGCTCATAAACAAAGATATAGGGGACTTGCAGACATTGGACCCGACCCAGTTTGGCTTTGTCAAGGGAAGATCATGCCTTTTGAACTTGGTCGACTTCTTGAAATAGTCACCAAGGCCATTGATGAGGAAAGGCAGTCCATACAGCCTACCTTGACCTTGCAAAGGCTTTCGACACAATACCCCACTTGGGTATTGTAGAAAAACTTACCAGCTTAAATGTAAACCCATATGTCACAAGATGGGTTGCAAACTGGCTTAAGGACAGAACCCACAGGGTTAGAGTTGCTGGCGCTGTGTCAGACTCCAAGCCGGTCACAAGTGGTGTCCCACAGGGCTCGGTCCTTGGCCCCTATTGTTTGGCATCTACTTCTCAGAAGTACAGGCCAACATGGGAGGACTTTGGCTGACAAAGTTTGCAGATGACTGCAAACTGGGCCATAGTGGAAAGTGCATCGGACACGGATATCCTTCAGAAGGGACTCACGGAAACAGATAGCTGGTGCCAGAGCCATGGCCTGAAGTTAAACGCCAAAAATGTATAGTCATACCCTTCGGGAAAAACAAGGTAACCCTAAGCTACCATATAGGTGGCAATCCACTAAGCACAGAAGAGGTTATCAGGGACCTGGGGACCCAGGTTGACAGTGGCCTTTCTTTTGACACTCACATTGCTAAAGTGGTTAGAAAGACCTTCTACATTGCCCACCTGATCATGAAGGGATTCACATCCAGATCTAGTGAGGTCATTGTTCCCTGTACTCTTCACTTATCAGACCAATGATCGAGTACAATGCCCCATTCGGGATGTATCTCACCCGACATCTGCAGCAATTGGAGAGACCCCAAAAGTTCCTCACCAAAAGGATAAAGGGACTCCAAAATCTGTCATATGCTGCCAGATTGAAGAAACTCCAGCTCTATTCAGTCGCATACCGTCTGCTCAGAGGTGACATGTGCCTGACATACAAGGCCATGTCCAACCCGGAATTAATGGACATGCTCCACCTCAAAAAATCCAAATCCACCAAAACCACTAGAGCAAGCGACTTAAACCTTAGCACAGATATAAATAGGACGTGCTGGAGGGATAGATTTATCACTCAGAGACTCCCTATGCTGTGGAATAAAATCCCGGTCCATGTGAGGTAGAGCACCTCGCTGACTCTGTTCAAGAGAAATCTAGACCTGTGGATGGGAGATCGTAGGTTTACCCCGGGAATCATCTCTGGGTCACTGCTGGACAGAGGCATAACAAACTAATGGGCACAGTATTTTTTCATATAAGGGGTGGAGTAAGCCACAATAATTTGGGCTAGGCTTATAAATGCCTTAGGGCAGATAGCCTAGTATAAACCTATGAACCTATGAACCTATGAACCTACAGTGACAGGCCTTTGAGGCAGTCTGCTTCAGACATAATATTTAAATCTGGTATTCTTTTAGTGAGGTACCTCTGTGGCTGCTCCAGCTGTTGCAAATGCCTGGCCAGGTGCATTCTGAAAGGTGCATTGTAGTTTATTACTGGTCTAATGAGGGGTGAGTATAGTGAAACTTTGATCTCCTTAGATCTGGATGGCATGTCCTTACTTAAAATTTACGCCAAGTAGAAAGACTTTCTCACTACTGTGGACACATGGTGATCAAAGTTCAGGTTACTGTATTATATATCACTAGGGGGCTTAAATATCTTAAATTTAAATGCAAAATAGATTCTGACATTCCTTTCCATTAAAATATAGATTATTCTGTTAATAAAATATTTCATATCTTAGTCAAAACTTAAATTCCAGTAATTAGAGAAATGCTCAATAATTAAAGTGAAAACTTTTTTTTCATGACTGTTTTGCCCTGTAAAAATGCAATCTCCATAGCTTGTTTTGAATGTTTCTAGACAATCAATAAATTCATATCCAGCTTTCTTCATAATGGCAAAATTCTTTGCATCAACTTGAATAAACATTGTGATCTAGGGTGACTTAACAATTACTATTTCTTCAGTTTTGATGTCTCTACACCAGAGTTATTAACCTTTAATATATTCTAGGTCACTATATATGTATTTCTCAAAAAAAAGTCCCTTATTGATTCAAGAGGTGAAGTCCCAAATTCAAAATATGGACTTCTTACACAGATACACACTTTTTTAAAGGAATCCTAATTGATGTAGTTAATTACCAGCATATCTAAAACTCATTCTTTTAGCTCTTCATTCAGTACTGTAGAAAACTGGAGGCATGCAATTTTTGTTAGCCTTTTTTATATCATAAAAATATTATTAAGAATGATCAGCCATTAACAGCCAAAAAATTTTCAGCACGGTTTGACCGATAAGAGTTAAACAATTTCTAATAATGCAATGATATCTATTTTTAATAAACTGTATGCATGAAAACTGCAGTCCTAAACAAGGATATGTTACAATAGCTAAGAATGTATTTGTCTCAATGCACCTAAGCAATTGCCTAGTAAAATAATTCCTCATCCCCCTTTTACATTAACACACATGTCATAAGAGGACTTTCCTGTTTGGGTTCATTGCTATTTGTCACATTCATTAATAGAATAACTGAACACACTGAAAAAGATACTACTGACATTATAACTCCGGACATTGCAGTCTAGTTTCAATTCACTTTACTGGTTAAATTTTAGTAGACTGCTGCTTGGAAATCAAGTCATGAATGATGATAATCCAACCACTTGACTATTTGCTCTGTGAAACACTGGACCTTTTGAAGTTATGCAAATTGAATATTTATTTATTTATTTTTGGTGCTATTTTTATGTTGGAGCAGCTGAGCATCAACTGCTTCCCAATGCCTTTTATCAATTGCCAAGTCTGCTAACTTGTTTGTACCTCCCCCCTAGGCTTACCATGATGATGCTCAGGGCCATTGAGGTGATTGATTCATCCCAGAACAGTATCCTTGTGTTGCCAAGGGATTGTTTATCCACACTCCTGTAGCTGTTCACTATCACCTTTTGGGAAGGGAGTACAAAGGGCATTAATGTTGAACAATCCCTTAATTTGCAAGTGGCAGATGTCTGCAGAATGCCCCACCAACCATTATGCACCACCATGCAATTATTTCCCTACTTTCTACCAGGAAAATTAAACTATGCAAGTGTTCCCCAAACATGCACACCATCCCCTAGAATGGGTATGTGTATCCTGCCTGTACCATCAAGTGTATAAGTAGCTATTTAAATTCAGATCACCTGGGCAGTAGCCAGGGTTTTACCCCTCTATGGTACTGGCACAGGCATAAAGTATACATTTCATGGAGTAATTAAAGAGCAAATTTTACAGACTTTTATGCTCAATATCCCCTTATCAATTTAAAGTTCTTAAATAGACAGAGATGCAGCTACTAAGACACCAAACCATAGTTTCCCAATGGATAATTTATCTTCTACTCTAAGAAAGATATGGTTAGAGTCTCACTTTAAGGATGAAATTTAGCAGTTCTGTATTATCACAACACTTTTCTCAATGTGGGATAACTTAGCAGACGTAAGCTACATAAGTTTAGAATAACATTGTGTCATCCTACCACTGGACCAGTAATCAATGAGCTTCAATCCTCAGCACTAGCACCAGTGGAGGACGTACATTGGGAAGATGACAGGTACACACACACACTATTTCCAGATGCAGTTCTCTGCATCAAGTACAATTTTCCTTAAGAGCACACAGAGACCACAGTCAGTCCAGGGCTGTTTTTTTCCCTCTTTCTCCAGATCCCCAATAAGACTCCTTACTGGCACAGTTATAGAGTTGAGATCTCCATTGAGTGGCCAAGCCAAGACCTCAAACAATCTCTCTGTCCAAACAGTGCTTTGTGTCCCTGCCCAAGTAGCATACACGCACAGTCTTTGAGGTTTCCTTCTGCCAAGACTATAAGGTAGTTAGTACTGCCACCAGCCACCTCTTTATCAGCTGCTTCAAGGTCCTTAACAAAAGGTGGCCAATCTTACTGTGTAATGTTGCTATCAATACAAATGGTAGTTTGATCAAGAGCAAGGGTATTAGGAGTGGCCCACAGTGTCACCAAATAAATATGCAAGTGCTCTCAGAACTTAAACATTTCTAGACAGACCAGCCACAATGAAAGGTTTAAATATATTTTATAATGAATATTAAAAGAACAAGAAAATACTCAGTATATAGCAGAGTTCAAAATCACAGGAAATATTTAAAACAACATTGCAGGACAGTCTCAAATAAATAAAGAAAAAATATCTAAGCTAAACGTTGCTATATTCCTGACAATATCTAAGAGAATTACTATAATCTAGTAACTTACTTAATTGGAGCAACAAGCAGATGTGGTGAATCATCTAGCTGATGTTGTCAGGTCAAAGACAGAATACAGAATGCTGAGTCTCTCTCTCAGAGACTTCTTAAATTAATATTTCAAATATACTGCTGGGCTAGCTTGCAGAATGACATAATTTCTTGTCATCTGACTCTATCCCAGGTAATCCCCTACTGCTGAAAGATAGCAGTATTTAGCATCTACCTGTGAAAATACATACACAAGGGCTTTTCCTCAGATCTTTGCAGAGACTGGAAGTCATAAAACAATAAAACATTTCCAAGACAATACAGAAAACTTCTCTAGTACAGACAGTATGTCTCTTGCTGCACCAAAACTGAAAGATATCTTTTTATTGTGTGGCCATAAAGTAATTTAATGTCAGCTGTTTTTTTCTGAAGTTAACCTTCTGTATTCCAGTTTCCACTATTACAATATATACATTTAAACAGTTACAATAGTGTATGTACATTTCTATTCTATTCCAGTAGGTACACTGTGGATATATTTCAAACAGCACTTTGTAAAATACCTCTTCAGAACACGTCTGTACAAACCATCTTATATGACATACAGCTCTAATACATTTGTAACACAAACATCTTATATGAATCATGTTGATATTCACAAATGACATATAATTATGTACAAAATTCCAATAACAATCAAAAATAATCCTATATCTGTCTTCCTTTGTCAAGCAAAATACTACATACTACCATAAAGTAACTGCTAGATGCTGAGGACATTAATCCTGATAGTTGTTACTAAAACTCATTTCTGAGAGGTACAGTGCTTGTGTTTTCTTCAGTCAATGGATTAGAGTGCTAGAATAGAAGAATATTTAGCTTATTGATGATCCTTTGGATTATTTCTGCTTTTTGTTACATTTTCTACTCCCTTGTGTTAAAACATGCTGGTACCTACCATATTGGTTATAATACAGAGGACCAGAGAAAAGAATGCTGAAACTAAAATGGACTTTGTGTGATAAATATGATATTCAAATTCATAGCTGAATAAGTTACTCATACACAAATCTTGCAGCAGATTGAGGTAGATATCCAGAAACTGAAATGAAGTACTGTCTGGCTTTGACCTATTGTTTCTGAGCATGCACAAACCATTGCAACATATGGTGAAATCATTCAAATTCAACTGAGGAGGGTGGAGTTCCTGTAAAGACATCTGGATGACATAGAAAATAGGGTTCATTGTGAAAACAGTTATTTGATGGATGAACTAAAAGGCAGGTATAAGGGGGCACCATTGTTTTTGTCAAAAAATTGCTGTCATGGTTGTCAGTAAAAAAAAAAAAACCACAAGAACAAAAAAAAAAAAAACAAAGTTCCGAACCTTATCATCAATATGGCAAACAAGGTATGAAGAGCAAACATGCTAGAAAGAATGCACAGCATTTAATAAATTCCATGAGTACAGAGTAAAACAGTGGTTATTATATTTTGTCTAAGCAAACAAGGGAATGTTCAAGAAGGAATGTGGAAGTAAGAAGATGTTAACTTGTAGAGTAAGCAGCTTTTATGGGATCAAATGTAACCATTTTAATAAATTATTTATTTTACATATAGCACTTGCTTTAAAGGTGACTGCACTGTAGGATGGACTATTTTTCACAATTATTGTTCTTACATACTACTCTTAAATGTTGTCCATAAGAAATGTTTATATGTTAAACGCAGTAGTACATGGTGTAAAATACTGAGAAGAAATTAAATAATGTTCATGGATGGTGGACCTTTCATGTTTGTAACCCTTTATCTGGAGTTGCATACTAGTTAAATGTATGTTAAATTTGATTGCATATACATTTTTTCTTCATGCAGTTTTCTATTTCTGTTTATTTATAGCAATGTAATATTTAACATTGTTGTCTAATAAAGGTACAGAATGAACTACACATATTCCATTCTTTTTGATTGCTGGTACAATAGCAGAATTGGTGCACACTTGCTTTGTGCATATGTATGATGGGGGAAATTGAGGAAGCACCACAGATTGCATTTTGGTTGATAAAGAAGAGAGAAGGGAAGCAACAGTGCCTGATAAGACAGAACTACTGTATTCAATATGGGGCAGAGCTTAGGAATTAGCCAATTAATATTTATAGCACCTTTTTATATGCTTACATTTAACACCCATAGCAGTATATTGGGAGGAATCCTAAGTAGTAATCAGTTTGTGAGGGTGAGTCTTGTTATCCTTACATACCTAAAGGCTCTTGAGTGTGGCCATAGCAATGTGGCTCTGTGCAATGGAGGAGTGACAATGTGGCATGTCTGTGTGTGGGGGTGGAGGTGGTTAAACAACTCTGTCAAGAAGGAGAGAGAAGTTTATCAATATTAAAGACCAGGGATGGAAATTGTACCACTGCAGAAAGTAAAGCTTAGGATGGAAGACATTGCTCAGTTGTGTAGGAAAGGGTAGAAGAAAATGGTGGGCTGTAGCAACCCTGGAGATGGAAAATGAGGAGAATTGATTTTTCTATTTTGCTGCAGGTATAGTGATGGGGAGAGATTTAGGATATAGAAAGAGATAGAAGAGAAGTGGGTGTTAGCTGAGATCATGGCTAATAAAAGGAATCTGCTAATTTGTGTGGTTTATGGACTAAATCAAGATGATGATGTGTTTTTCTTTGGGGAGATAATGAGCGTTAGGACAGAGTATAAATAGGTTCTAGTTGAAGGGAGTTCTTAAATGTAGTCCTAGTTCTGCAGAATGATAGTTTGTATAGGTAAAATATGGCAATCAGTATCAAGAAGCAGTAGGAAGAGGCATAACACAATGAGGGTTTATGAGTATTTGGAAGAGATTTATGAGAGGGAAGTTTGTCTTGGATTTAGCAAACATAACACAGTTCAGACTAGTAGATCTATTTCAGTGGGTAGGAGATTTGAAGGAGTGAGCAAGGAGGACAGCTATCTTTTGAATCATGCCATGGTTGGAGCAGTTGTCAAGTGGGGAATTTAGATACTGATGATTTGAATAATTACTCCTTAACCAGGCTATAACTTCACATTTGTTTATAGTTTATACTTTAGCTGTAAAACTGAGATATCCTTAATAGTCCCCAAATGGTGAAGGGTCAGCGGCATTATTCTGTCAATACTGCTTGACCTGTTTTCATCTTTGATATGGCAACATTCTTTTAGATTGTCTTCAGACTTAGTATAGAGTACAGAAACTGTTCTTAGGTATTTTTCCTCCCACTTCTCAATGAATTGCATCTGGAATAAATGTATCATTCTCTTATCTTCGCACATCTGTAGTTCCCCAGGCTTCTCTTTTGGGCCCATTGCTGTTTTTTCTTGTGTAGTCTTTCACTATAAGAGTGCATTAGAAGGACATTTCTTTGGTATCATTGTTATGCTGATGATACTCAACTCTGCCTGAAGCACATAAAATGAGACTGAGTACAAACAAGACAGTTCTCATGGTAACAAATTATGTAAACCAGAAGGAGATTAATATTGAGAGAGAAGGGAAATGATGGAACAGGTTAATATCTTCAAGTATTTTGGAGGGATAGTTGAGGAAAAGGGAAGTCTGAATGATGAGGTCAAAGCAGTCAAGTGGAACAGGGTGTCTGGGATAGCCTGTGACAGAAGAATGCCAAAGAAGCTGAAAAGCAAGGTGTACAAAACAGTGGTGCAGCCAGTACTTCTCTGTGGTACAGAAACTTGGACAGTGAAGTCAGAGCAGTTGAGTAAGTTAGAGCTGATGGAGATTAAGTGCCTGAGATAAGTGGTAGTGTACTTATGGTGGGACATATGAAAAAATGATGACATCAGAGTGGAAACCAAAGTAGCTCCATTTGCAGAGAAGGTGAAAAAAAAACAGATTGAAGTGGTTCAGGTGCATGTACATGAAAACAGATTATGGAATGAAGAACATTTGGAAGAGACTGGATGAAGGCATGAGGAAAGGACTTCCACCAAAGAGATGGAATGGTTATATGAAATAAAATTTGTAGCAATCAATCTTAATTGTTGAAAGGAGGAAGGAGAGTGGCCCTGAATCAAGACAGGTGGCAACAGCTGAACCCAATAGACCTCCCCAGTCATCAAACTGGAAATAAATAAATAAATACAGAAATAATACTCAGATTCCATGTAGAAATATGGGGAAAATGAGATGATGAAGAAGAAGATGATGATGATCATGATGATGATGATGATGATGATGAATCAACCCTACCCCTCCTCTCCTCAGTGAAAATTGTATTCTATGGATTCAATGGGTGAAGATTCAGAAATCATAAAGAATTTGCACAATAATCACACGAGGCTTATCATGACCAAGACAGATTGTAGTTGTCCAACCTTAAGTCCTACAATTTTGTCCAATCATAGCAGGTTGACATTTGCAAAGAAGGTTAAAGATCTTGGTACTATTACTGATAATAGATTTACATAGGAACTAGGTATCTTTTGTCATGAGACCATCTTGTTTTCATTTATGTCATATTACGCACCTTCTTCCCCTAGAAGACATTTTGGTGATGGTGCATGTCTTTGGGTCTTCACATCTTATTTACTGTAACTCTCTCTGTCTGGGAAATCAAAGCATTTAGCTTGATTGATTAACAGTTGGTTCAGAATTCCACAGCTTGGCTGCTTAGAGGTGCTTTGTGTCATTTTTATATTACCTTGATTCTCTGGAGTCAGCATTGACTTCCAGGATGATATATTGTCTTTAACATTCTGCAGTTAGGTTATTTCATAGAAATTGATATGAGTCCTGTATATCCTAAAGATCTTTGGATTCCCTGCTGTCCAGGTAGGCCCCTTCATTCCTTTTTCAAGAGGTTGTTGGAGGTACCCAGAATGTGGTTGGTGACATTTGGGTTTTAGGCTTTTGATTATCAAAGTCTGTATCACAGATACTCTCCTACTCTTAAGGCTGAGGGAGTGTTTTGCATTGCTGGGATTTCAATGACCCCTAACATCTCATTTTTTTACTTAGTACAGATTAATCAGAGACTGGATGAAGGCATGAGGAAAGGACTTCCACCAAAAGTGTTGTCGCCTCACAGTAAGAAGCTGTCCAGTTCGATTCTCAGCTAGAGCATCTTCTGCGTGGACACATGCATGAATGGGCATACCTTCCTTGAAGGATGTGCATCAGGACTGGTAACTCGGCATGTAAAAATCAACTACCAATCATTAGCAGACCGAAGTTCCGCTGTGGCGACCCCTAACCGGGAAAAGCCGAAAGACACAACAACATTCAATTTTAGTGCAAGCATATTAATTGATCTTTGCTTGTCTTATATGCTTGTTTTTGTCTATTTTTATTTATACATTTCATTTTATGGTGCTTGATTGCTATCACATTAAGGATCTATATTACAATGTCGAACTCACAGGGGTTCGAACATTGCAATATCAAACCCAAATGTTTGAAATACAAAAATGAGGAAGCTGCAGAACACCAATTTTTTTTTGCCAGGGAAGTTTAGTTTCAGTTTAAAGTGTAAATTTTTTTTTTTTTTTTTGTCATGGAACAGTGATTTTTTTTCCTTGGGAAAAAATTGCTGTTCTGTGTTTTCGTTATAATTGGATTTCAAAGTATATGGTTCAATATTGCAATGTTCAAACTCCTGTGAGTTCGACGTTGTAATATAGACCCACAGAGAACATTGGAGGAAGGTCAGGTGTGATAATTAAGTGGGTGCATTAAAATCAACTTTGGGAGCATTGATTATAGAACAAAAACTGGGTGTGGAAGCAGGAAAAGCAAGCAAGAAAATGAAAAAGAGATCACAGAAAACTGTAGATGAGTTGGCCCAAAACTGTAGCTGGATAAAATAGTGGGCAAAAGTGCAGGGGTTGAACATTACGATGTCAGAGGGGACTCTGGAGTATGGACAGGTAAGAAGGTTATTGCAAGGAAGTTATGGGCATGTAAGTTGAAGAAAAAAGAGCAGGGGAAAAAGGCATGAGATTATCTGCTAAGTGTGGTAGGGGTATTACAAATAAGTAGGAGTACAAGAGGCTTATGCAAAATTTTGTGCAGAGTTATAGGAAACAGATAAAGTGATTCAAGTAGATGATGATAGGTGAAAGGAAAAAGATTTTGGAAAGGAAAACTAGAAAAGTGAAATTAGATAGACTGAGGAAAGGAACTAATGGGGAGAAAGTATATGCAGTGGCTCATCATCTTAAGGGAGGCTCGCACACTGGATGGCTTCCTAGTGGATTACCATAACCTGATGAAGCAGAAATTATGTGAAGCTTTGAAGAAAGTTATGAGTGGTATTGTAGCAGGTGATAGGAAACCCAGTTCCTTGGGGAAGCAATAGAATCGTTGTTGCCAAAGGGAAACAACAGATTTAATTATCCAAAAAGTTATAATCTGATTTTATTGCTCAGTGCTGATCCAAAAAATATATATTTCTAGGGTTCTGAAAGTCATATTAGAAGAGGTGTAGGGGAACCTGATGAAGAATAATAGGTTGACTATATGAGGGGATGTTTGCCCATAGAACAGCAGAGGAAGATGCTGAATTTTATGGAGTGGGTAGAAAAAGGGGTACTAGAAGGATGGGTAGTTTTATTGCTTGATACTAAACGGCATTTAATATGGTTAATTGGAAGTTTAGCTTACAGAGGTGTCATTGACAATAATAAATCTGAGCAACTTCTTCATTAATATGGTTGTCACATTACATAAATAGTATAGACAGAGAGTAGTAATCAATGGTGCAAGATTAAGGAAGATGGAATAAAGTAGGTTGATGCAACAAGGATGCCGATTGTCCCTGTATCTCTTTTTATTAATTATGGGGACTCTAGCAAGATGGGTTTGGTTATGTTTGGCAGAGGCAAGTAAGTTGGAGGGTGGAATTAATTTAATATTTTTTGCAAATGATTGAATAATATTTTTAGGAATGCTAGGATGATTCTGCTAAAGTTCTGGGAAGCCTTGAATAGTGAAGGGTGAAGGCTGGATGCAAATACCATTAAAATAAATAATTTATTATATATGTAGGGATGGAAAGCCTTCACAAAATGGAGGTAGGGCTGAAAGAGCTTAGAACTGATCAATTAAGGACTCCTACATAAGATAGAAGAGGTCAGTTAAGGTTAATCATTTGTGAACTGAGGGGGTGGAGCTTGGAACTAAACCTTCTATTTAAGGGGTAAAATAAAACATTTCTGAGCTTTACTAGAAAAGCTCACCAGACTCTGCTACACTTTGCTGTGAGGGAAAGGTGTGTTTGCTTTTTATTTGTTGTATTTTGTATTACTTTATTGCCTTTTTATATTTTGAATACTGTGCTTTGTTTTCTTTATCTTATGTTTTACTTGTATTCTGCTTTTAACTGCATATTAAAACTTCAAAACTGACTACAGCTCTGTCTCTTGTGAGTCAGGCAGACATTTTTTCCCACCCAACCACCTGCTTACTGTCATGTTCTTAAATACCACTGTTGTTCTAGTTGCCTGCCTCTTCTGTTAATCTGACCATATATCTCATTTCCTCTCTGCTTTCACTGGCTTGTGTGAGTAAGCACAAAATTATCATTTTGTCAAATTACCCCCCTTTAACTATTTAAATTTATTGGCCATCCTACTGTATTTCATAGTACCAGAATGCAAAAGCGACCACCCTCTTTCATTCTATCTTGCTGTTTTAAAAATAGTGACTCTCCACTAAAACTTAACTTTTTAGACAGGTAAAACTAAAGTTACCTACTTTCACATCTAACCTATCTAGTACACACTGCAGTGTTTAGGATAAACCATTTTTTTCATCTTACCTTTAAGCATCCCTGTGACTAGCACTTGCTCTAATACCTGCTGGAAAGCACTAGGAAGCCTTAAACTGATACAAGCACTCGACTCTCCCTGTTAATAAGGATATATTAATTGTAGGCACTAAACAGCTTATAATTGCAAAGTAACTTGCTAAGGCAAGGGAATACAGCTCCTGTACTTTACAAAAAAAAGCACCAAACCAGGCATGTCCAGTGGTCAGCTTCCGGTGATTTCTCCTGTCCACCTGGTAAATCTGGGCATAGTGGGGCAATGCAACAATTGCCTCATTTACACAGACAACAATCTCCTCCTACCACCCAACACTACAACCTGTGAGAGATGCACTTACATAGCCAAACTGGAAGCAAAGCTCTCTCCACCCAAGATTGTGCTAGACAGTCAAGAGGAGAAGGGTAACACATGCACTACACCTCAAGCAACAAATAGCCCTTTTAAACCCACACCACCAACACCCACACATAGCAACATTAAATCCACATATATGGAGGTCCTTAACTGTAACCTGTCCAAGCAACAACGACCTCTGAAGCTGAAATGCAAACAAAAACCAATCACATCCAAAGTGTCACATTGCTCACAACACCAGTGTGCCACCCAGAAAAAAGCTCCTAAGGCAAGACAAAGTACCTAACATTTTAGTCATAGGTGACTCTATAGTCAGGCACACTGATGTCCCACTCACCAGGCTTAACAAGGAGAAAATTACATTCAGTTGCCTGTCAGGTGACAGGATCCACCACATAACGCATGCACTCAAGTCACTCCGCAACAAGTACAAATATGACTCTGTTATTGTCCATGTTGGAGTGAATGGCTTGAGACGTACCTCCCTGGACTACATGAAAAGAGACATGGAAGAGCTCTCAGATCATGTGGCCTAGGCAGGTATGACCCTAGCCCTGAGTAGCATCCTGCCTTTGCCCAGAATGATACCACAATATAAGGACAAAATGATTGACTTCAACAATTGGCTAAGCTTCTGGTGTCATTCAAAGGGGATCCAGTATCTGTCTGCCTGGGATGACATGATTGACAGACCACGATGCTTTGCCAGATATGGTCTGCACCTGTCGCCCCTGGGATTCAGGTTACTGGCTAAGGCTCTTGCTACCCCTGTAGTGCCTTTTTTAGGCAAAGTTCAAAGGACAAAACCACCACTGTAACAGGTGCAAGCATGCACATTCTGAAGGCACTGCTACTCAATGCTAGAAATCTAAACCTCAAAATGCACTCTCTTGAGGCACTCCTAAAAATGGAGAACATCGATATCTGTGCAGTAACTGAGACCTAGTTCAAGGCTCCAGAGAGCACCCCTGCAGTACCAGGCTACAACTCTTACCTCACCTTTCGGCCACCAAATCAGGACCGAAACCCTAAAGGTGGAGGAGTGTCCATATTCACCAAGGATATTCACACCACCAGGCTAGTTGCCCAACACAATGCGTCTGAAATTCTCCAGGTGCAACTAACACTAGGTAAGGCTGCAATCCAAATTGTAGCTTGCTACAGATCCTCCACCATAACACAAGATTCTCACCACACCGATCTAAACATACTGGAAAATATTAAGATACAACCAAACACCCTAATATTGGGCAATTTCAACTACCCTGCCATTAACTGGGAAAACTACTCGTGTACCAACACCTTTGCCCAACAGTTATTGGAATACATAAATTCCAATTCCCTGGATCAACTAATCCTTAGTCCCACCATGGGCTCCAATATCCTAGACCTGGTCATTACCAACATGAGAAATCGATGCTCCACACCTGTGGTCACACCCTCATTGGTCAGGTCTGACCATAAGCTAATCACCCTTAATATCCACATCCCACCCCCACCACCAGAAAAGAAACCTCCATAAAAAACTTCTCCAAAGCCAACTTCATGCTACTCAAGTCAGAAGTGACAAACTTCATGACACCCATGCAAATGAGAACTGAAAGTTTGATGACTGAATCCTACACTAAGGCACTGTATGAGCACATCCACTCATGCATGAATCATGCCATCCCAAATAGAACCAAGATGCTCTCTTCCAAAAAAGGAAGCCAATCTGGTGGTCCTCTGCCATAAACAAACTTTACAACAAAAAGAAGAAAGTGTTGCAGAAAAGAGGAAAATCCCAGGATGCAAAAAAATTCCCTTACCAGCCTCATTAAGAAGCTGAGATCCCTTATAATATCCTCCAAGGCTAGTTATGAAAATAAAATTGCCAAAGATTCCAAAGACAACCACAAAGCATTCTATAACTATGTCAAGAATCTAAATGGCAATGCTCAGATCTGCTCTGAGCTACAACAGAATGGCATTAAATATACTGATCCCAAGGATATTGCCAATATCCTGGCAGATCAATACAGTGCCAATGTCACCCCCCTCTCATCCCCTAAACAGCCCATCTCAATACCGGAAGATTGCCAAATTCTGGTAATAACGGCCACATAGGTAAAAAATGCACTCTCCAAATCTAAGAATACAGCATCCATGGGACCAGATGACATCTCGGGCTGTGTATTACATGAACTACAAAATGAACTCGCACCTCACCTAAGTGTCATGTTTAATCATACCCTCACCTCGGGCTTCATGACCACTGAGTGGCGCACAGCTACAGTTATCCCACTCCATAAGGGAGGATCCACCTTGGATCCCGGGAACTACCGCCCCATCAGTCTGATGAGCCTGATCTGCAAGGCCATGGAATGTATTATCATGGAACTTATAAACAAAGACATTGGCAACCTTCAAACACTGGACCCCACCCAGTTTGGGTTCGTGAATGGCCGATCTTGTCTCCTGAACCTGATTGACTTCTTTCAATCCATCTCCAGAGCCATGGACGAGGGTAAGGTGGTCCATACAGCCTATCTGGACCTCTCCAAGGCCTTTGACACCATTCCCCACTCTGGAATCATAGATAGACCTACTAAGCTGGGCATTAATCCCTACGTCACTCTATGGGTTGCCAACTGGCTTACTGACAGAACCCACACTGTAAAAGTAGCCGACTCCAAATCCAGCTCCAGACAAGTGACAAATGGAGTACCTCAGGGTTCAGTCTTGGGATCGCTTTTGTTTGGCATCTACTTCTCTGAAGTACAGGCTAACACTAAGGGACTCTGACTAACAAAGTTCGCAGATGACTGCAAACTGGGAGCCATTATTGAATCCCCAAATGATGTGGATACTCTACAAAAGGGCCTGACAGAAACAGATGCTTGGTGCCAGAGCCATGGGCTCCAGCTCAATGCCAAGAAATATATAATTATCCCCTTTGGGAAAAAACATGTACCCGTGAATTACCACATAGGTGGCAGTACACTAAACACCGAAACTATGATAAGAGACTTAGGGACAGAGGACAGTGGTCTCACCTTCGATAACCACATCGCCACAACAATCAGGAAATTTTTCTATGTGGCACACCTCATCACTAAGGGGTTTTCAACCAGAAAAAAGGAGGTCATTGTCCCACTATACTCATCCCTCATTAGGCTGATTATAGAACACAACGCTCTGTTTGGTATGTACCTCTCAAGACATCTGCAACAACTGGAAAGGCCGCAGAAATACCTCACTAAAAGAATCACACGCCTAAAGCAGATGCCCTATGCTGACCGCCTTAAAAAACTCCAGCTATACTCTGCCGCATATCTTCTACTCAGAGGCGATCTCTGCTTAACATACAAGGCCATGTCAAACCCGGAGCTGTTGGACATGCTACACTTAAAGAAATCCCAGTCCCTCAGAGCCACACGCTCCAGGGATCTAAACGTTGTCATCACAATAAACAAAACATGCTGGATAGATAGACAGGTTCCTGACTCAGACACTCCCCAGATTCTGGAATAGACTGCCCATACATGTCAAGCAGAGCTCCTCTTTGGCCCTCTTCAAAAGGAACCTTGACGATTGGATGGAAGAAAGGAAATTCACCCCGGGGATCACGTCAGTCACCCTGCTAGACAGGGGTCCAGGGAAGTAAATAGTGAGGGAAGAAATAGCCAGGGAATTGTTATGGCTAGGCTTGTATAGGCCCTAGGGCCGATAGCCTAGTACCAACTTATGAACCTATAAGAGTAGATAGGTGCTAAATATGAAGAATCAAAATTATTATCAGGGATTCAGATGTTATTGATTAATCAAATGGAAATAGCTTGAAAAGGTGAAAGTACAAATGGCACATAACAGCTTTATTTGGAGGGGAAAGAGGTCTTGGATTAAGAGGGCTAGGTGCAGGAGAGATAGAATTTGTGATGTTTGCACACAGCTAGGCTTTCAGCATTATATTGTGGTGTCCAACTGGGATCAGTTGATGAATACTCATAGTGGGAAATATAGTGGGCTGAGAGGTAAAAGAAAATGTGGAGGGATGGGAAGGTCTGGTACTAGAAACAGGTGCAAATGCTGTCTGTTATGCCTGGGTATAAGTACTGTGGTTGGTATTGGAAGAAAGATAAAGGGGACATTGTTATGACAAAATTAAAGGATTAAACTGATGAAAAAGAAGAGGGTACTGAGGACAACAGTCCCGTGGAATTTTACTTATTTATTTACTTACTTTCTATCTGTTTACCAGGTCCATGGGCTGGTTTATTGACCCTTTTCAGCCATAACCCAGGCCCAGTAAGTAAATTAAGCACAAAACACAGGTATTACATGTAACAAAATGGCAAATAAATGAGTTAAATACATAGATGGTTAGGAAGAATTAAACCTTAAAATATAAGAAACATATATAAAATATAAACAGAGCTGCACTAGTTTTAACTGTAAATTATATATATGTGTACAATTCAATTGCAGTAATCAGGCATTTAGAAAAAGTGTAATGGCGGGAGGGGTGAGTTGCTTGAATTTGAAGTTACTGCAAGAGAATGTTAGAGACGGTATGCCTGTGATATTCATATTACAAAGAATAACTTCAAATTCAAATCTTTTGGGATCTGTATTAAACATTACTTTGGTCATAGGCAGGGCATAAGGCTAAGGTTTGGGCAAATGAGGAAGGCAGGGGATTTCATTTCTCTCTGTTTATTAGGTAAGTGGGCTGTTTATTGACTCTTCTTAATCATGACCCAGGCTCACAAGTAAAGTAAGCATGGGGTGAATAGCTTAACTTTAAATTTTGGAAGACTGATATACATAGAAGACAGCTGGCCATATCAGTTATTAATGATCACCTGGTATCCAGAAATAAGTTGCAATGACATTCAGGATGATCAGACAAAAATATAAATCTACTGGTTTTATTTTGTGCTACCTGCAGCCTCTGTGTGTTATAGGAGATGCACAGAGCCAATGACAGTAATCCATGTTCCAGTTTAGGAAGTATAACATTTTTGGAAATGGTTACATGTACAGGGGGAAAGAGAAGTTTTGTGATTCTGTAGCAAACATTTAATGAGATACATTTAATGATGGTTCAAGTGTCAGTCCAAGGTATTTTTGCTCAGAAACATCAGGAATGGTATTACCCTGGCTGTCCTTCAATACGTGCATTGGGGCAGCAACTACAATTAAATTGTTTTTTGGGGGAGCAGTGATTAGCAGTTTGGTAGCAAGAGACCAGTTGCAGAGGTCTGTGTAGGTAGTCTGTAAGTATGTTTGAAGATTATAGTGTGTTCTGCTAAACTCACTGAAAAGAATAGCATCGGACTACATCACATCATTAAGATGTGGCAGTATTAACAAAGACAAATAAAGATCCGAACACAGAGCCTTGGGGAACACTGCTGCTAAGAAATACATTCTCGGATAAGGAGTTTTTGCTCTACATTTGAAATAAACTGCAGACCAAATTATATACCACCAGGCAAAGGTCCCGTTACTGAGAATAAGAAGAGCAATTAATCCAACGTAGAAGTAAGCAGCAAGATCACCAGGCACTTCAATCCACATAAATTTATTGTAAAAAATAGGGTAAGCGCTTTCGCTAAATAGCATCTTCAGACCACATATCCAACAAACAAATATTACGTAATTTAAATAGTATATTTTAACCAATCATGACAAGTCTCTTCCTTTAATTAATACAAAACATCCTTTTCTAAAAGAAAACATGTCCCAGCAAAGCATCCCCATTTAAAATGAACACATACATAGAAATATTTTAGATATGTGGTTGGAAGAAGCTATTAAGCGAAAGCGCTTACCCTATTTTTTACAATAAATTTATGTGGACTGAAGTGCCTGGTGGTCTCACTGCTTACTTCTGCTTAGGATTAATCTACATTTGAAATGTTCTATCCTTTAGGTAGCTTTGGAACAATGTTACAAGTATTCTTCCCAAAGTTTAGCTTGCAAAGTTTACTCAGTAGAAGTGCCTGACTAAAACGCTCAATGTTATATCTCCAAACAGACCAGCCATGATGAGCATTCATTGATATTGTTATAAATGGAGTCAGTAGCAATGATAAGGATTACATGTGTCCTTGCTGTTCCACTCAGAGGAGGTTGTAGCTATTCATGTGTTTAAACAGCTGTTTGTACTGGAGTTTTTAAAAAAAAAATTGCAATAGGCAAATATTTGAAATTAGTCTGTATTCCTTGAGGTCAGAGGGAAAAGCAAGTTTGGGGACTGGAATTGCTAAGGCATGCCTGAAAATAGTGGTACTATGCCATTCATTAAAGAAATGTTATAACTATAAGTGTGTGTTTCAGCTACCTTCTCACTTGCTTCCATTTTGAATGTAGACTATAGATTATTTAATGCAGCACCAAAGGAATTTAGATTCAGTAGTAGTGATTACACTGATTGTACTGCGGTGGTGGTGCTGCGGTGGCGTCGCCTCACAATTAGACATTGCCCATTCGATTCTCAGTTAAAGCGTCTTCTGTGTAGCGACATGCGTGAATGGGTGTTCCTTCGTTGAAGGTTGTGCATTAGGCCCGGCAAGCCAGTACGTAAAAATCTACTGCCAATCATTAGCGGACTGGAGTTCCGCTGTGGCGACCTCTAACTGGGAAAAGGCGAAAGACACAAACAAAGTAGTGATTACACTGATTAGTTTCTTTGACTCAGATGTAAGAAAGTGAAAGGCAGCAGCAAATGATGCAAAAGGGTATAACTGCTGGGGTGAATAAATGTCTAGTGGCTGATTAGATGGATGGTGTCCAGGAAATCTATCTATGCTGTCCTGTATAGTAGAATGTAACACATGCCTATAGTCCTTAGTAAAGTTTTGATTGTGGAGAGGAAGAAAAAGATTGGGTAGTCAGCAAAAGCACATGGCATGTCACAGAAAAGATGAGAATGGGCAGTTATAATTTGAGGAATGGGCTAAAACATGTCAGTTCAAAGACTTTGAAATTACTGAGCTTTTTATTCATTCATTCATTATCCCTCTAAATGAGCATGGCAGCTCATGTTTGCATGAATTTCCACATATGAGAAACAATGCTATTACAGATTAAAGCAGCAGAAAATGTGGAAAGAGATTTGGATTGCTCATATCAGATGACCTAAAATTAAAGATGCAGTTTGACAAAGCAGAATACAAAGTTAATAGGATATTAGCATGGTTGCTAAGCTCCATTTCTCATATAAACCCATAGAAAATAAGAAGGTATCTTTTATAGGACACATAGTACAATTTGATATCCAGACTTGTGCAGAGTTGTTGAAACCACATCTTATAAAATGATTGTACAACAGAGACAGATAAGAGAACAGAAAAGGCAGATGGTCATCATAAGCCAAATAATTACAGAATAAAGGATCACAAGCTATAAACTTCTGAAGAGATGAAGTGGGTTAGGGGGATAAATATGTTCCTCTACAGAATGCACACACTGAATGTTGCCAACATCAGTACTGTGAGAATAGAAATACTGGATTTGAAGAGGCAAACTGAACGTCTCATGGTGATAAAACATCGTTTCTACACATGGAGTGATGAATGTTGGAGAAATTCCTGTTGAAATCATGTTGGGGTAGAAAAAAACTGAAAAAAAGGGTATGGAATAGACTGATTAGAATTGTTACCCTGGGTGGAAAGTAAAAGTAATATCTTCAGGCTAATTTTGATTAGATGAATATCCAAATGGCAAAGAACAGGCAAACTAGATGCATGAAGTCATTATCTATCATCAAAACAGATATTTCTATTGAAAAGGGTAGAAAAAAAGAAACATTAAAAAACAGTATGTCCTCATAAAACTGATAGTAACTTAATTCTGAATTTATTGTTGAGTATGAAACATTTCTGTCATTTCAAAAGTGCCTGATGCTCAGCAAGAGACATTTCTTTCACTTCAGAAGCCATGCCATTGAAATTGAAAATGCCTGTCCTACAGCAATGGCTCATTTTATTGTTTTTTTCTGATTCAGCTACAAATGCAGCACAGAGAATGCAGTATCTTCTGTTGTGGACTTATCATGAATATAAAATGTACTAAAAGTAGCCTTTTTAATAACCCTCCCAGTTAAGGCTACTATTTATACAATATAGTAGCTCCTTCTCTTATTCAGTTTCTCCCTGTCTTCCTAGAGGATGCACAAGGATTATACCATTATGAGTATCCCACACTATTCATATTGTACCCCAATAATATTTCTTTAGTACTACAAGTCCAATGAGACCATGAGATTTTATTTTAATTTAATCAGCAGCAACCCCTTTTGATAAGGTGTAGGACATGGCTATTTTTAAAGGAAGTTTTTTTTCTTAACTTTTCTAAATGCTAGAATTCACTATATCAGATTTTTTGTTTAATGTTATACATACTATTTTACTGGGAAACCACAGAATTTCCACAAAGAGTGAATTACATTCCTTTCTATGGGGCCTTCAGTTGCAAACAAGTATTTTGACTGTAATTAAGCCTAATTCATTCTGCCACTAAAAATCAGACAGTTATGGTTATGAGCTGCAAATAATCTTACTGTAGTCCTTTGGTTTAATTTAAAGGGAGGAAGTTTAGTGAGTGGCAAGTTTGTAATAATGCTTACTTGGTCCAATATACCACATTTGCTAACAGTGAGTTACTATGTGTACAGCATTTGTTAACACTGAGTTACTGTGTGTACTGCATTTGTTAACACTGAGTTATTGTGTGTACAGCATTTGTTAACACTGAGTTACTGTGTGGAGTAGCGTTTCTTTTCTTTGTGGTTGCACATGGCACAGAAACATCACAGTTGATTATAATGAGAGGTAGAAGTCTGCATAATTGTGGGTTTTGATTTTGGGAGGGGAGCTTTTTCCCTCATAGAACATTACACTCAAAGATGTTTAGTATTTTCTTTTTACACTTATTTTTCTATAAGATCTCCATTTGAATTGATGTGGAAGTATTTATGAAAGTGAAAACTGCCCTACACCCATTTTGATTACCTTAGTCTTCTATTTCATTCTGAGTGTCTTTGAGCAAGTTAGTTAACCATACACTACTCCATGGTTCCTGCTTTCCTGCCCCATGGTGCTATCCAGTTAGAATGTAAATAATCAAAATTCTACCACAGATAGTTTGGTGTAGAGAAAAACTTTCTCTCCCGGATTCTCTATGCCTTACACGGCGTGCAGGATCAGTGCAGGAGCTCTAGCAGGCAATATGTCTGCCGTGTGATCCAGGAACAGCCTGCAGGGGCATGCACGAGTGCTCCTGCACTAGTCCTGCACAAACTAAACCCCTGTATGCAAATCATCCCATTTGCAGGAGAAATCCATGCAAATGAGGTGAATCTGTGATCCAGGAAGCTTGCAACCGGCTGTGCAGGACTAGTGCAGTTATTAACCGAGTACATTTCTGCAAAATCCAAAATGGAGCTGTGACAGCTCCAAGTAAAGGCTGCATATCAGTTAGGAAGCATGCCAATGGCCAAGTATAAGGCCATTGGGATTGCAAACAGCCAAAAAATTTAAAAAATCAACTTTTATTTTTTTTCAGCCAATCTCAGCTGTTTAAGCGTAGGGAAGCAGTGCACAAACATGATTGGGGGGGGGGGCGGATAAGAAAATAAACCTAAATTAAGCATTCTAACTAAAATCACTATTCTACTATGCAAGTCAATGGTAGGCAGAAGACAACATGGCCAGTGAGTAGTGGTTGCTAAGGGGGGGAGGCTCTGTGTGAGACATGTAACTATGCATTAGCAGGCAATCCTATGCAAATGAGGGGAATGATAGTGAATCCCAGTTTTCCTCAGCATGCTAGTCAGATCCCAACAGTGTAAGAGTAGGAATAGCTTGGTTCAAGCCTAGGAGTTAGCTGACATCATGGGGGGGTTGTCAGGCATACTGTAAGCGGATTGGAGCCCTGTGCCTTGAGTTTTCTCCTAGTTTAGCACAGCTAAGCTAGGCTGTGTGTCTAAACCTGCCTAGCACTCTTTACATTGCCTAAGTGGGTGCACGTGCCGCGTACTGGGTTTTACAGGAAGAAAACAGAGGTTAAACCAGGAAATAGCAGCACTGTGCACATTTGAGCACTCTGTTTGTGCGGAGTGACCCCAGGCTTAAACAAGAAGGCAATGGGAAGGGAAAACAGCAGTAGGAAGGTAATCAAGGAGAACCAGCATAGCTGGCAGGTGAAATGTATCAGAATCAGCCAATTACACAGGCAGCAGACCAGCCCAGCCCAGAACACTACTATAAACTATGCACACAACTTCCCCTCTGGTTTTTCCCACACTCTACACCACCATTGTAAACAAGCGGGGGACTTTTAACACTCACAACAGCAAAATGATTGGGGCTGCAATAGCTATCATACAACAACTTGTGGAAGAGGCTGAGGGTGGTGAGGATGTGAATGCTGTCGACCAACCCACAGTGAGGGGATGAAGAAGAGTGCACAGACTCAGGGTAACCTATCAGGGGCTTCATCAGCTGGAGATAGTGGAGCACTATAGGGTGGATAGGGACTTCCTACAGCAAATTGTTGAGCTGTGCTGGCCACGCCTCACACACAGAACTAACAGAGGGGAACACATCCCAGTGGATACCAAGGTATGTGTAGGCTTAAGAATACTAGCTACAGGTACCTTCCAAAGGCCAACTGGGGATATGATGGGGATCTCACAGGCATCAGCATCCAGGGTACTCCACCAGTTCCTGGATGCCATGTTTGTACATGTCGGTGAGCACATATATTTCCTCAACACCTGTGAGATGTTGGCCAGCAATATGCAACTGTTCCACCAAATAGCAGAATACCATGAGGTAGTGGACGCTATAGACTGCACACACATATGCATCAAAGCACCACCTGGTGAGTGGGGTAGGGTCTACATCAACTGCAAGGGCTTCCCCTCCATCAACTGCCAGGTCATGTGCGATGCCCAGGGCATAATAATGAATGCGTGTGCTGGCTGCCCTGGAAGCTATCACGATTCCCACATCTGACATCTTATGCAGCTGTACACATATTTGCCAATGGGGACATCCCTCACGGTCACCTAGTGGGGTATGCTGTATACGTACTGGAGCCGTAGCTGATGACACCCATCAGAAATGCACACACACCCAAACAAGAACTCCATAATGAGGCACACACACACCAGAATTATAGTAGAGCATGTGTTTGGGATGCTCAAGTCATGGCTCCAGTGCCTGGCCTTGCAGTACTCACAAGCTACATGTAACCAAATTGTCTTTGTATGTGCCATGCTACACAATATGATCCTGTGGAAACAGCTGCAGCAGGAACAGCACAAGACAGGGCCACACAGCCCCCCACCATTGCCAAGGCCCGCATAGGCACAGAGTGATTCAGAGGAGGAACAACCTGAGCCTGCCCCAATAGGCAGAAGGAGGCATGCCCAGTATGCCCTGGCCTTGGCAAAGAGGCAACTCGTAGCACATACACTGACACAGGAGGGACCCAGGTAGTAACACCTCTCTCTGTCTCTCACATACAGTAAAAGGGATGCCAAACATTACACCACATGTGCTCAACCATGTGTAGGGAGTGTACTATGTGCATCTGACATAGGCAGCCCTGCAGCACCACCCTCAATACTGGGACACCCACAAGGTAAGTGACTCACACATGCCAGTCGGGGGGGGGGGTTAACATACCCAACAACAGTCACAGCCAGCAGGACAGGTATAAACAAAGGCTGTGCTATGGCCTCTGAATGATGCCTATGGGTAACCTCCCCTCCAGGCTTAAACAGACAGACTACAGCAGGTCAGGCAGGGGGACATTAGTTTTGAAGGGTAGGAAGTCAGAAACTAATATGTAGGTAAATCAAAGCTAAGATCTGTAGTACACTGGTATGCCTGTAGTCAGCATGATACGTAAGAATACAGAATGAAATGGAGTACTAGACATACCAGTACAGTCATAGCAAATGTGTACAAGTGTCAGGTGTGCCCCCCCAATCCTACGTAGAAATATAGCAACAGTCAGGTGCGCCCCCCCAATCACGTGTAGAAATGTGGAAGTAGTCAGGTGTGCCCCCCCATCATACGTAGAAATGTAGTAACAGTCAGGTGTGCCTCCCCAATCCTGTGTAGAAATGTAGAACTAGTCAGGTGTGCCCCACCCCACCCTACGTAGAAATGTAGTAACAGTCAGGTGTGCCCCCAATCCTGTGTAGAAATGTAGAAATAGTCAGGTGTGCCCCCCCCATCCTATGTAGAAATGTAGTAACAGTCAATGCCAAATGAATGACAGATACCCTGCAGAAACAGTATGTTACCTGTAGGTGTAGAACACAATGGTCGGCACTGCAGTACAAACTACCTGGAATCGATCCACACATTCAATGCAGACGGGCATACTGGGCATGCTCACACACTTAAGCACATGAAGGCCGTGTCTGCAAACACCAGTGGACCAGACATATCTGGCAGTTGCAGATGTTAGCGCAGACACTCCTCAGAATGCACCACACATGCTTTGCACACACAGTGGATAGGAATACGGACATATATCTAAGGAAAACACACTATAATAAGCTAAAGGTAGACATACATAGATGTGTGGAAGAGGGTGACTGTGACAAGGAGCCATCCAGGCTTAACTCCTCCCAACACACAGCTAAAGGGCCACAACCACATGAGGTTTAGATGTCACTCACTCTAGACACTAGCCACCAGTATCTGTCAGCATTACAGACTATGTGGTGCATGTGCTAGTTGTGCAACTTCACTGTATAAGGAAGTAGACATCTAGCAGCTGTATATACGTACCTGTGAAATATGACCCTGTGTGTGCCCGCACATGGTGTGTCAAACTCTAGATGAATGGGTTATGGCCCATGCACACACACTGCCCTTCCCATAGCCCTACTATGACAAGCCTCATGAGGTCATCTGCTATGAAATACACCTTTGGGGGATGTGTAACACAGTAATCTCCATGGTGTGTCCCATAACTGCGTACCACTCTAGTGTGATAAACTAGTTAGGTAGGAGTTCAAATCCCAAACATGGCACCTGTGTGTGTCTGTCTGTGTAAACAGAAATACTTTTTAGGGTAGTCACACTCCCTACAATTTAAATGCTCTACTTTGGCAAGGCTGCTGATGTCATCCACCTAGAAATACATATGTGGGAAGGTTGTAGCCCAGTAATCTCTGTAGCACATCCTACAAATGTGTACTGCTGTAGTTTGATAAGTTACTTAGGTAGGAGTTCTGCTCCCAGACTTGGCAACTTTGTGTGTGTGTGTCTGTCTGTGTAGACAATAATGCTTTTTAGAGTAGTCACACTCCCTACAATTCAAAATGCTCTACTTTGGCAAGGCTGCTGATGTCATGCACCTAGAAATACACCTCTGGGAAAGATGTAAGCCAGTAATCTCCATAGTGTGTCCTATAACTGTGTACTGCTGTAGTGTGATAAATTAGTCAGGTAGGAGTTCTACTCCCAGACTTGACAATTGTGTCTGTGTCTATGTTTGTGTCGGAAGCAATGCATTTTAGGCTAGTCATACTCACTACAATTCAAATGCCCTACTTTGGCAATCCTGCTGATCTAATTCACTGTAAAATACACCTTTGGGGAAGGGGCATTCCAGTAATCCCCACGGTGTATCCTATAACAGCTCATGCTGTAGTGTGATATAGACCCCATGGCAGTTGTGTTGTGGATGTTTTGTGTGTGTTTCTATGTTTGTGTATGGAGCAATGCATTTTAGGATAGTCACACTCACTACAATTCAAATGCCCTACTTTGGCATCCCTGCTGATGTCATTCACTGTGAAATACACCTTTGGGGAAGGAGAACTCCAGTAATCCCTGTGGCGCATCCTATAACAGTATCATGTTGTAGTGTGATATAGACCTCTGGTAGGGGTTAAATCCCCACACATGGCAGTTGTGAATGTTTTGTGTGTGTTTCTATGTTTGTGTACAGAGCAATGCATTTTAGGCTAGTCATACTCACTACAGTTCAAATGCCCTACTTTGGCAATCCTGCTGATGTCATTCACTGTGAAATACACCTTTGAGGAAGAGGCCCTCCAGTAATCCCCATGGTGCGTCCTATAACAGCATCATGCTGTAGTGTGGGTAAGGGTTCTATCCCCACACATCGCAATTGTTGATGTTTTGTGTGTGTTTCTATGTTTGTGTAGAGAGCAATGCATTTTAGGCTAGTCACACTCATTACAATTCAAATGCCCTACTTTGGCAAGCCTGCTGATGTCATTCACTGTGAAATACACCTTAGGGGAAGGGGCACTCTAGTAATCCCCATTGTGCATCCTATAACAGCATCATGCTGTAGTGTGATATAGACCACTGGTAGGGGTTCTATCCCCACACAAAGCAGTTGTGGATGTTTTGGGTGGGTTTCTATGTTTGTATAGGGAGCAATGCATTTTAAGCTAGTCACACTCACTACAATTCAAATGGCCTACTTTGGCATCCCTGCTGATATCATTCACTGTGAAATACACCTTTGGGGAAGAAGAACTTCGATAATCTCCATGGCAAATCCTATAATCGCATAGTGCTATAGTGTAATATACTAGTTAGGTAGGAGTTCTAATCCCAGACATGACATGTGTGTGTCTGTGTTTGTCAATCGTATCCTGTGTGGCGGTGGTTGTGAGTGTATAACAACTGGACTCAATGTGCAGTGGGTTTTGCAAACTTCTTATATGGTGGGCTAAGTATATATCATAATGTCCACCATACAGGGATAACAGATGTGAAATCGCCAAGAGGCTGGGTTGCAAATCCATACCCCTAAATGTGACATCAATGCCAGCTGAACAACGTTAGCAACCCTTGTATTACCAAGGGTACACTCTCAACCCATGTCTCATACACACACACACACACACACACACACACACACACACACACACACACACACACACACTTGCCTAGGCAACAGCCAAACAGCCACTATGTTGGTAGTACCCTTCATATTGCCCCACTGATAGTAACCATGGTGTGATTGCAGTGGGCTACAGAGGGCATGGCACCCTGTCCATCAGTCCAATAGGCATGTACATTCTGACAGTGCACCTCCACCATGATCCCCACTGGACACCTGCAACACCTGTTGTGCCATCAAATATGACCCACAAAGGACATAGCATGCCTGAAAGACAAGCCCTGTATGGACAGATGCCACTGACACCAGGGAATACCGGTATCATGCTATCAATGTAGGTGGAGGGCCAACCTTCTGTCCATGAACAGTTCCCGCCACATAAGGCCAAGACTGGAACATCTGATGATAACGATCTGTGTACACAACAAGGGCCAGACACCCCAGGTACAGTTCCACATGTCACTGTACATGCATGTGGGAGGTGTGCACATCCCAGATACTGTCCATATCATGGACGAAGGAGCACATACATGGCAAGCAATGCATAGCGGTGGCCACATGCAATAGCCACCCAGGTGACTGGATGGTGAATACAGTACTCACCTGTGTGGGCATCTCCAGACACTACACCCCTGAGCCACAATGCAGACCATTGTCATGTGGCCTGATGCCAAGGTATACCCATCACCTAGCCTTGTATAGCCAGCTGGCACCATCAACCACAATACACCTGTGAAGCAGTGCACACATGCATGTCAGTACTGGCACCCATGTCTGTGTGTGTGTGTGGTGTATGATGCGTATGACCACATTCATACTCACTACAACCCCCATTGGCATACTGAAGCATGCTGTCTGGTGTCAAACACCTCCACATACCCTTTGCACATATAACCTCCGTATGACCCCTGTGGTGCATGTGATACCTGAACAGTACTGTGTTGTTGCAATCCCACTAGTGATGAGTTGTATTCCTGGCCCTGCCATGTGTGGCAATGTGTGTGCATCTCTGTGAGAGTGTGGCTGTGTTGACACTGACACCTGTTCATGCGGGCAGGCATGTGTACTACATCTACCACATAGCTACCATATCCCTTTTGCAGATGCCACTCACCATCACATATATGTTCTGAGGGCTCCCCAACATGCAACCTGTGTGGCGCATCCAATAATTGCATGGACATATGATAGCACTACATAGTTGTCGAGGGTTTGATACCCTGTACTGGTATATGTATGACACAAACATGCGTAAGTTTTACTCTCCCACCCCTCCGTGGCTTTTCTGTGCCTCTTACGCCCTCTCTGGTAGATGTGGAGACTTACACCTGCTTTGCTTAGGCAGCAGCATGTGTATTTTAAGTGATGTTCAGGATCAGCTGATGGTCTGTGCACAAATTGTAGCCTTCTTCTAGCTGATTGCATGTGGAACAGCTGTGGTAACATTCCCATTGCCAGTTGCATGGAAACACACACCAATGTCTAGGAACATCATGTTGATGTTGGGACTTTTATTCACTATGAGCAGGAACTCGATCTGTTGTTTGGCAAACAGCATCTTAGATGGATTGGGGTTTACCTCTAACAACATACACTGTGGAAACAGGCCAACAAAAGGAGGGGATGTGCCTGACTACAGACTGTAAGTGCTGCTATACTGCATTTGGAGTAATGTTGGTTTAACAGGGTGTGTGTGTGGTAATGCCTGTCCTACATGTTTACATACCTGCCATGTCAGTGCTATGTTTATGAGGGAACACCCATCTGTAGGGCCATCTGCAGACTGGCCAGTGTGTGGTGCCTTTTGTTTCAGGTGTTACCCAAAGTGCACCTGTCTGTGAACTGCAGAAGGTAGTGTGAGGTTTGCAGTCTGTAGATGGTGACAGCTATGAGAGTTACTGACTTCATATCCCTCATAGGACATACGGTGCAACAAATCCTGTTACAACAATAAACGTATGAAGTTATCACAGCAACATGTCAATATTGTCCCTGTGTATGTGCCTTCAGCCACAACCCTGACAACCTTTGTACATATGTCATGCAGTAAGAGGTGCATATGTACTGTACACCATAATTACTGACATCATATCTGATAACAAGCCAGTGAGATATCAGACTGCTACACATGTATTGTATAGTAGGAGTTATATCTGATGACATAACCTGGACATTCTGTGGTTGTGTGTACATTACTGAGGTCTGTGTACTTATGGTGACTGTCGGCAGTGTGTGTAATGTTAATATGTACCTTGGCCTGTGTACAGACTGTGGTAGATGTCATTGTTCTTGGTCCTGTTCTATCTGATGTTACATGCTGCTCCACTGTATGTTACCCTATCGGCTTACATGTTTGTAGGGATATACACGCACATGTCCCATACCACAGACATGCAGCGGACCACACTGTGTAGTGGCCCAGTATATGTAGGGTGAGTGTGTGTGTGGCACTTATGAGGTTGGTGTTGAACAGATAGTCCATATACTGTAATAATACGCTAGCATATCATATGTAGCTGTGGCTGTGTTCACACTGGTTGTGGTGATGCACGTACACACAGGTGTATGTTACTCTGTGCTGTGGCATGCCTGTAGAGCCTGCTATCTATGTGCAGGTGCATGTGCATTTCCCCATAGGAAATGTAGGCCAATGTTGAGCCGGTCTGACTGTAGCCTGCACAGTGCTATGTTACATGCCTAGCACCTTAGTGTACTTACCCAGTGAGTTGTAATGTCCAATTGCTTGCCAGATGTACTGTTGCTGGTCCGGCATAACAGTCATGTGTGTCAGACAGAGCAGTGGGATGCTGTACAGATGTATGTCAATATCTAGTGGGTGGTATGCAGCCATGGCAACCCCTTACCAGCGGTTATTATGTGGCAGGACAGACAGGTATGTGTGAATGCATAACCTGTGTGGACAAACGTATACCAGTAGTTACGTGTTATACTCCTCTACATGCCTGTTACCATCCACATTGTCAGGATTGGTCCACATGTCTTGCACTAAGGGGTTATGTGTATACCTCTGGACTGTCCAGAGTATGTCAGACTGTCCACATATACTGGCCATTATCTCTGCTGTAGTCCACAGGAGCATTACGTGCTAGCAGTGGTACTGTACTACGATGTCCTTAGGATGTCTGTCAGTAGCCAATGGTACACAGGTTATAAGCAGATGAAACCTCCCACACACACCATGTCTGTGAAGACAATCCCTATGACAGTAGCAATACTCAACAGGTATACCTGCTGTACATACCTGACATCCCCTTGCACTACGAATTTGGGTCTACATGGGCTGAGGTAGGGCTACACTCCATGTTCAGGACATATGATGATGATATATGTACATATACTTATCCAGATATCTATATAGACATACAGTTATACATATCGACATACATAGATGGATATGTATATGTACATAGATATATACATATACAGAGCTATATATGTCTACACATATACAGATAGAGATACATATGCACATATATGTATGGAATAGCCACATGTATTTTGACAGTAGTAGGTATATCAGAATAGATATGTATGCACATATAGTTATTGATATCTACATATATACCAACATAACTAGGCATATCTGTACACATAGGATGTGCATACATATATAGCTATATATACATATATCTATATATACATATACGTATATCTATGTGTATCTATATATATATATATATATATATATATATATATATATATATATATATATATCTATATACACACACATATACAGAATCCTGAAGACCATCAGGGGTGAGCTGCCTTAAGGTATATTGATGTATATTACCATACAATCCACCTTGGTTAAATGCAGGCCCACTGCCACCTGCCATACAGACTGTTCTGTTTGTCAGTGTGCTTGTGATGGTGTCAGTTGTGCCTTATGTAACAGTTACATCCCATTATGTCAACTGAGGTCTTTACCCCTTAGGGATTGTCTACAGTGTGTAGATAGAGGCTGCTGAACTATACACCTGCACTACTTACCATTGAGTGTTTAGTATCCTGTGGGCAAGTCTGTCTTTATTATTGTACTACTTGATGGCCTTGGCCTGGACAGCAGCATTTGTTAACTTTTCAAGACTACTGTATTAGTATTACTGTTTTGCCATAGCATTACTCAGGTTATATGGACGTCCATGTCTAAACAGCTATATGATATGGCATATACAACTGTAATAGTACACAAATAAAGCTTTAATATGTATGCACCTGCGTGTGGTGTTATATCCTTTGATATCTCTGTGGGTATATGTTGCAGGCAATGAATGTTATTTCTATGGGTGGCTCATACAGTCTTCAGGTGGTAAGATGGTAACTGTAGAAATAGTGGCTGTTCCATACTGTGTGCACGTGCTACATATGTAACCTACTGTACATATCTCTGCATGTGTATGTGTAGTTACATATATATATATATATATATATATATATATATATATATATATATATACATGGGAACACTTCACATAATCGAATTACTGAAATCTCGAATTTCATATGGTCGAGACCATATGATCGAGATTTCAGTAAATCGAATATGTGTAGTGTTTAAAAATAAAAGTATACTTACCTTAATACATTGCATACACACAGAGGCAAGGATTCTTGTACGCTCTGTGGGTACGTAATGTTTTATTTTTTTTTGTGGTGTTGACAGGAAATGAGAAATCTCCCGTTTTGCGCTTCCGCATACAGCGCAAGACGGGAGATTTCCCATTTCCCCACTGTAGCGCGATCTTGGAGTTGGTATATTTAAGTAGGGGTGTGTGGGGGGCACAGCCCCCCACATCGGGGGTGCAGGGGGGCGAAGCCCCCCTGCAAAAGCGAGGTTTGTCTTTTTTTTTTTTTTTTTTTTTTTTTGGTTTCATTTTAGAAGTTCGAGTTTACAAAACTCGATGTTTTGGTTTCGGTTATTTGCGGTTCGAGATTTTGTAAATTCGAGCTTCTGAAGTGAATCCATATACATATATATATATATATATATATGTGTGTATGTATCTGTATCTGCATATATGTGTCTGTGTATATGTATCCTAGGGATGCCCATGTTATGTCAGGTCCTGGTTATGGGATCTGCAACACTTGGTAGTGTATTGCAGGGCAGACGTGTTTGGCTATGGGGGGTATACCTATTTGTACAAGACGTATATTGTTTGGGGCCTCTCAAACCCATTAATGGTGTATGTGGACATATATGTCTTAGTTATTTTTCCATTGTTATCTACAGATGTATGTCCATATATACCTATATAGATATATATATCTGCTTACATATACATAACTATGTCCGTATATACCTACATAGATATATATTTGCTTACATGTATGTAACTTGCAGTATATATTTAAACATATGGGTGTAGACAAATATATCTATAGATGTAGGCATTTGCATGTATATATGTTCATATATATTTCTATATATGTATATATTTTTATATATATTTATATATATCTACATATATAGATATGTTGTATCTGTTGAGATATTAATATATTTACACACACACACATACATCTAAATGTTGGAATACTGTTGAATGACTGGGCTGGATGATATGTTTTTGAAAACATCAGGGTTATGTATGTTTGACATGGCTTAGTGGTGCATCACTGTGGCTATGTAGTGCAGGGTCCTGCATTCGAGCCTTGCAGAGGCTGTTTATTTTGTTGCTGGGCAGAACACGGTCCATTGGGTACAGAGTGGTTAAGGCACTTTAAAGCAGTTTTAAGTGGGTTTGCATGTGTTTGCATTGAGGTAAGCACTGCTAACTTCCGGTTACAGTTTCTCATACCCAGTTAGCTTCTAAACTGCTTAACCTGTGTAGGCATAGCTTACCCCCCACACAAATAAGCTTAAACCCGCTTACTGCTGCTTAAAAGTGCTTACTCCTGCTTACCCTCATGTTAATTTCTTTAAAAGAAAAGAAAAGAAAAAGGGGTTGATAGGAAAGTGGTGAAAAAAGGGGCACAAAGAGGGAAAGACAGTAGGGAAAATAGCTATGGATGTGCAGGAAGGGTGTAGGGGAGGTCCATAGCTGTCCATTTCTTCTGCAGCAACAGCTGTGCATATACACTGAATTTGGAGGTTGATTTGGACACTCAAACCCCTGGGAGGGGGTGAGGAGAACAATAATACAGTGTGATGTCAATTAGACAATCAGTCAATTACATGTGCCAGTGGACACGTGAAAAATGGACAACTATGTATGGGGCGAGATTTTTTTGCGGGAACAGATTACCCTTTTTTTTCAGGTGAGAGTGGGATTTTGGGCAGGGGTAGTAGGTATATTTGGGGAGGTAGGTTGTGTAGGTTAACAGACAAGATAAACAAGACACATACAGGGTGGTATATGACACATATGGGGGTTAAACACCTTGATGGGGAGGGGTGTTTGGATATTGGAAGCCCACAAGCCCCCTAGTGGAAACAGTGGGACTGAGGTCCCCACCCATGGGCAGTCTGCACTGCACCTTCACAGCCCTGAAGGTGGCTGCACTGGGGGCTGAGTCGCAGAGCCAGGCTGACTGTCTAATCATGACACATGGCTCTCGAGCTGGTGTAGAAGATCACCGAACTGCTGGTTGATCACTCTATGCACCACGACCCTGACCTGGCGATGGGTGACAGGTGCCTGTCTGCTCCCACTCCTGGGGGGGGCAAGCCCCATCCCCTGAGGTGGTTCCACCCAAAGGTGGTGCAGGACCAACAGACAGGGAGGTCCTGGGTTGGGCACCAGACATGCCGGTGCCTGGTGCTATGGCCAGCTTTGGTTGGACAGGTGGGTCTGCTGGGACCGGCCTTCCCAAGTGTGCTATAGTGTTTAGATTTCATCATCATATGTAGGTTAGTAATAGTCAACACATTCCAGGGTTAGGTATAACAGCATGCAAAGATATCCCTTTAACCCAGACACGAGATATGGAACAGTTGCATAGCAAACAGAACACATGCATATATGGGACCACAGTGGTAATAAGAACAGCATGCAGGTACATTGATGGCAGCATGCCACCAATGTTGGAATAATTCAATATAGCACATGCATGGGACCATTAAAATATTTATCAAACAATTGGACATTATCAGAACATAGGTGTCAGTACATACCGGTTGGGATGGGTATGTTGATTATTGTTGGAGATATGGGGGGGGGGGATGTCAATTAACAACTACTATATTCCTGTAATCCACATTATTTTCGTAGTCAGTGCTGTTATCTGTACCTTACAAGTCTTACTACTCTACCCTATAGCCTTAGTTTGGGCAGTGATATGGCTGTAATCATCTTTACACATAAACCATTTTTTCCTGCAGTATACACCTCTTACCTGGTATACCTGTGGAGGGAATGTTTGTTAACATTAACTAACTGTTTCTATACATACTCCCAGATTGATGTTGTGCACATAGCTATCCTACTCTTTATGCACAGACTCTGGCCATGTGTTGACCACATGCTGGTGTGCCGTGGCATATCTAGAATATTGCCCTCTTCTTCCACCTTTAGTGACCTGACACACATATACATGCTTTCCTACACAGTTATGTTATGTAGCACAGTGTGGCTGACAGTGACAAGTGATACTTTATTAATCAGAGAAACTGCAACACTCACAATTCCCTACAATATCAGTGTGAACAGTACCTGTACAGGTTATAATGGTCTGTATTTCTCAGCATAGTTTTCGGATCTGATGTACCTGTGAGAGCAATGTTTTTAGCACTACCTGACTGCTGCCACACAAAGTTCCAGATTACACATTAGTATTATGCACATACATCTCACTCTGTTACTGTACACGCTCTGGTCACAGCTTGACAACATGGGAGTGTAGATAGGACATACTTGAACTATTACTCTCCTAACAGTTTCAGGAGTTGCTACAGTGACAGGTTTGTTCTCATAGATGTTCAACAATCACTTGTATTCCCTGTTTGCTGGCTAAACATCTGGGATCATCCCACAGACTTGCCAGGGGAACAGGGGGACAGGCATTAGATATGGGACCATATACTGGACATTCTGGCCTCATCTGTACAGTTGTGGGGTGTGATTCTGTATGCAGCCTTATTCCACTCCCAGGATTCAGACCATGGCTGTGTCTGCTACAACTTAAACACTGTCCATCACAGTTGTGTCTGCTATATAGATATTGCTGTATATCTCCTATCTGCTTTCTGTCTTATTAATCCCCTGTGCTTTTGCATTCTGACCTTGTATTACAACACTGTCATACAGATTTCCTAGACAATTATATGTTGTAGGACAGTGTGGGTGACAGTGATGTGTAATACCTCATTATTCAGAGCAAATGCATATCATTCTTGTATTTCTGGGCACAGTGTTGGTATCTGACAGACCTGTTGGAGGAATGTTTATTAGCACTACCTGAATGTTCCCACACACAGTACCAGATTCCTCATTACTATTATGCACATACATCTCACTCTGTTACTGTACACACTCTGAGCACAGCTTGACAAGTTGGGATGTAAATGGGACATACGTGGCTTCTTAGTCACATAAGGTATTGGGCAGCTGCTACTGTGCCAGCTTTGTTCTCACAGCTGTGTGTCAATCAGTTGTATTTCCTGTTTGCTGCCTATATGTCTGGGATCATCCCACTGATTTCCCAGGGGGACAGGTTGATAGGCAACAGATATGGGCCACTTTAATAGATATTCTGGACATATCTGCACAGTTGTAAGGTATGATTCTGTATGCAGTCTACTACCACTGGCAGGATTCGTACCATGGCTGTGTGTGCTAAAAAAAATACAGTTCACATCTCAGTTGCATGTGCTATTCAGTTTTTGTTGTCTGCATTTTCTCTGTTTACTGTCTATGTGTCTCTCAGTTGTACTAAATGGCCTCTGAGGATTACACCTGTCATATACAGGCATTCCTACACATTCAATTTATGGTGCATGGTGTGGGTAATAGTGCTTAATACAACAGTACTATTACATGATTGCAAAATCTACATTACCGTATGATACCAGGATATGCACACGCAGTCCAGCAGTTAGACCTGTTTTGTCAGGCTGTCCCCCACAGCTGCAATTTATTGACATACAAACAATATGAGACTATTCCTGCCATATTTTCTAGTGTATGCAGTACTTGCCTTGAATAATACAGGTTTTATACAGGCAATTAATTTACTATTACTTTTATTTTTATTTCCTATGACAGTAAATGCATGAATATTACTGACCTGCCTCACATCGCAACCTCGCCAGGTGACTGATGTAGGCCTCCTGGTTCACGGCCCACTCCATTGCAGCTGTGGGGGACATAAGAGGAATATTTAGCCATACCTATCCATGATATACCCGAGCTGGCAATTATTACACACATACTGGGGTGATACTTACACATGGCTGGAACATCCCCTGCTGCTCTAGCCTCTTGGAGCCACTCCTCCAAGCGGTCCCCCTTATGCCGCTTCAGGTGGGCATAGTGGTGCCTGACCTGCTCACCAGTTTGGATATGCCAGTGGCACTGGTGAGGTTGCGGGCAAGATGGTCCCAGGTCTCCGCCTTATATTGGGAGCCCTGGAACTGGCCCTGCAGCAGTCTCTGATTATGGTCTTTGACAAAGAGTCCTACCATGACCTTGGACTCCTGGATGCACCATTGCTGTGCCTGAAAGCGCACACCTTCTCCCCTTACTGCCATAGTGCCTGCAAGGGGAAGCTACAACCAGTTATGAAATGTATTCCTGCCTCTTGGGTTTAAGTAGGGCCGATTTCCCACCCTTTTCCATGATTTGCTGGTTTTGAAAAGGCTAAGATATGGGAAAATCTGCTTAACTAAGGTTGGCATTGCTTAAAGGGATATACCACTGGGCACAATTAGTTAGCTGGTCTACACATTGCTTACACCTCCTATGCTGGCCTGTGCAATGCTTAGCATTGCTTACATTAGACTTTGCATTATATTTCCTATTTGGCATTAATTTCTTATTCATTACATCTTATATATCTGCCTGGTATCCATGATTAATGTGTACGTACACTCTATGGGATCCTTGTGTTTTATTGGGGACTTTAATTTTCTATTACAATTTCTCCTCACTTCTGGGCTTACTGCTGTACTCCAGTTCACATATTTATACTTAGTGGGTTATGGAACATATGACTGTATACTGATTCCTTTCACAGGTTCAGTTTGGTTTTAGTATGGTGAGGACTTTTTTGCTGATACCTCATTCTTCTGTAGTTCTGTGATGGCTTGGTGGTTAACTACTGTGACCATGGTGTATAGGGTTCGAGACCTGCATGGCTGTTTATTTCGTTGATGGGCAGAACAAGGGCCATTGGATACAGAGTGATTAAGGCACTTTTGAGCAGTTGTAAGCGTGTCTGCGTGATGGTAAGCACTGCTAACCTGTCATTACATCTGCTTACAAAGAGTTAGCTTTAGAATTGCTTAACCAGTGCAGGTATTGGTTACCGCCATGCAAACGGGCTTAAGCCCGCTTACTAGTGCTTAAATATGCTTACTTCTGCTTATTTGTTCTTAAACCTGCTTACTAGTGCCTTATTCATTATGACATTGACACCTCATATGTGCATTTACTGTAGTACTCCAGTTATTTAGTGGGTTATGCAACATAAATATTACTCATAATGTGCTTTGCCATGGAAAATGGAAGCTGCTGCAGTGGGACCCAAACCGGGAATGCCTGCTCGTAAGGCGAGTGCTCTGTCTAGTACACTATTGCTATGCTGCTTCATTTGCATATATCTTCCTTGTTATCCTCTTCAGCCATTTAAGCTGCATTAAACGTAGCTAAGCGAAGGGCAAACCCGTGCACCTATGGTTAGCTTTAATTGGAATTTAAAAAAAAAAAATAAAGGGTTTCTTCATTTTATTTATGTATACTGTTGCTGTTGTACACAAGCAGGACTGTTGGTGGGGATATGTGGTCACCTATGAGCGGCCCCGCTCATTTCATACCCCTTTCTGCTGTTCTTTATTGTGGGGACATGTATATTCTGAGAGCTCTGCTCTCAGACATGCTCCCTGCACTCTTACATGCTCCGTGTAAGCCTAGGAGCTCAGGCAGAGTGCCTCATTACTATGCATGGTGCGCTGCCGTCCTGCTCCTAAATGGCCACCTCCGTGCAGGACTAAGCTAGTCCTGCACAGAGGAATAGTAAATCTGGGGGTCAGTCTTTCAAGCATTGTTAACTTCATGCAGAACATCAGTGTTTTTAGCAGTAGTAGTAGTAGTGTGTGATCTTAAGCATAAGTATGTCTGTTTACCACCGTTCTGAAATAATGTTTCAGGTGTGTGTAGGTATGTGTGTTTGGGGGGGGTGCTTGTGTGTGAGAATATTTGTGCCTCTTTGTGTAGATGTAAGCAAAGGTGTTCAAATGTAAATAACATATGTACATGCTAGAGCTGAAAAGCATGTACATTAAAAGTTAATCTTACTACCGAATATGGAACTGTCTGTTTAAATATCCATCTAATTCATAAACAAGTATGTATTTTATTGTTAAAATTAAGCATGGCTCTTGATGTGCAGCTCAGCAGATTTAGACATTATTCCCAAATGATTATAAGGCTTTATATACTAATTGCAAACTTCAGATTTAATCATGTCAACACTGAAAATAACATTTTACTTCAGAGCATGTAGGATCATTTTCTTGTACATCAAGTTTCTTTTCTTATTTGGGCAAAAAGTGGATACTGCACAAATTTGCCCAGATGGTTCTAATTTGACCACGGTATGTTCAATGTTAACTTTGAAATAATTAAAATAACTTAAGTTTCTGACAAATCAACAAAATGAAGTCTTGGACTCCTCATATGTGTAGTGTAGTGGGAAAAAATCATTGGCTGAGTAATCGGTCTTGGTTCAAGTCACCTCAATAGACAGTTCTTAAAACACAGTTTAGATTTTTTTCTACTGTGAATAAAACGTATATTATCTCCAGATGTAAAGTTAAACTATGACCCAAACACTCAGCACAGTTTGTATTCACACTGCTTAAATATGAATCTGTTCGCTGGTTCCCATCTTTGAACTGCATGCTTTTCCTTGACAACAAGAAAAGTTATAACAAATTGAAATGATTTGATGTTTTCTTAAGTGCATCTGCTATTTTTCTAGTACATTTCCTAATTAGCAAAGGTGGCTTTACTGAGTTAGAAATGTGTATTAAAAGTTACTTGTAAAATTCAAATAGCAACAGTTGTAAGTCATTATTTAATAATGGTTTTATTCATTTATTTTATTTATCCTTTGTTGGTTGAGTTAGTCCCACTAGACCAGTAGCCTCTTTACAGGGGAGACCCAAGGTGGAATTTGTACTAATCATCATAGACACAACAATTAGAAAATACATTGCCCCTGCATTTGTTGCACCATATGAATAGTGTGCCACAACGAGCCAAGTATGTAACAGCAGCAAGAAAGCATGAAAGCAAGAGAGAAAAGAAAAAAAAAAGGTTTATAGGGAAAAGAACAAAACATCCTTGTTTTAGAAAAAATGCTGTATATATCCTTAATAGAAACTGTAGTATTCTGTTCATAGGTTCATAGATAAGTACTAGGTTAGCTGCACTTGTGGCCATTTTAAGCCTAGCCAATTTCCCTTTTTGTTATCAAAATAACCTATCCCATTTGGTATGAGATAGGCTTTATCCATCCCATAGTCAATAATTATATATTATCCCTAATGAGAATAACTGGGATCATACCGCAAATAATTTGAGGGGACTTTTGCATGGGAAAAAGCATTTAAGAGCTGCCTGTGATCACTATTAAGATAACTGCAGTTACTTACCTTAGAAACAAGCAAGTGTGTGTGTGTGTGTGTGTGTGTGTGTGTGTGTGTGTGTGTGTGTGTTGTGTGTGCGTGCGCATATTTGCATGTGTGTGTGTGTGTGTGTGTGTGTGTGTGTGTGTGTGTGTGCATGCATATTTGTATATGTGTGTGTGTGTGTGTGTGTGTGTGTGTGTGTGTGTATGTGTGTATCAAAACAATTAATGTGAGCCACTAGTCAAATTTTCATAATAAAATATGTTTTCCTTGTTGAGCGTTGTCAATGCTGGCTTTTCCAGGTTAGATATGAATTTGTTTGTTTGCATAACTTTTCATGTTAATTCCATGACCCATTCCAAATTTTATTGTTGAACTTATAAATAAACAAGTATACAACTGATGAGAAAGGAGTAGTACTTAGCAGAAAAGAGTGCCTCAGTTTAGCAAATGCAATCAATTATCATAGAATAGTTTAATTAATTTCTTCTGATAGCCATTTTCCGGATACGGCACTGACTGATGTGTTGCATTAGGCAGAATGTATCTGTGCCACTGTGACTCTCAAAAGATTATGCAAGAATTGTACAAACATTTGGGCTTACCTATACCTCAATGTGCTTAAAACAGTCCCCATGGCCTAATGGATAAGACATTAACCTCCTCTTCCAGAAGCTGAGTCTGGCTGTTGATGATGAAATTTAAGGCTGTGAGCTGTGAATGAGATGCTTTCTGTGGTATGGAATTTGA
Organism: Protopterus annectens; assembly: GCF_019279795.1. Taxonomy (NCBI): domain Eukaryota; kingdom Metazoa; phylum Chordata; order Ceratodontiformes; family Protopteridae; genus Protopterus; species Protopterus annectens. The sequence goes on from NC_056726.1 coordinate 610,863,657, forward strand.
ATTCCTCAGCCTTTATTTGTCTATTGTGTGACCTTGAGCAGGTCACTTAACCAGACAGATCCTTGGGGCAATTATTAATTTGCACTGGGCTCATTAATGGTCTCCTGGACTCAGGGGTATAGGAAGAAGTTAGATGTTGCCCCCATCTGTCATCTATTGCTTTAAAAATGTATTGAACCCAGAAAATGCTACCCCCAGATAGATAGGAAGTAGGTATGTTGTTTCCAACAGTTGTAGTTTGTACTCCTAAAAAGCTATTTTTAGAAGTGTATTCCTTCAAAACAATCACCCTTTGTATACCTTTATACTGTAAATATTTGATTAGACATTTTTAAACATTTTGGGATTTTTGATTGCTGAAGTTTCTAAGACATGCTCAGAAAAAATGTACTTGTTTGAGTCCACTGAGTATGCATAGCTAAATCCTTGCCTGGACTACATGCCAATGAACTAGATGAGTTGCCATCTGGCTAAGTTCTACTCAGCAAAAATGAACTTGGTCACTGTTTCTCGTAGGAAATTCTCACTGTGGTCCCTTTCATTTTGAGATTTCTCAATTCTTCATGTTTTTGTGACAATGTTAGATGGTGTATATATATATATCTATACATACATATATAAGTTTAAGAAATGTGAATAGCTTGACCCAGTGTGGGATGTGGGGGGGGGGGGCCTTTCCTCCCTCAAGGAATGTTTTTTTGCCTGCACAAGGTTAATTCCTTTTCACTTTTTACATACTTTGCTTGAGAATACACTATACAGCTGCAGTCCACTAATCACCACTCCTTCTGTTGTTAGAACATGAGAACTGGAAAGCAGGAAAAGTAACTATTTTACTGCAATATTCAGCTTTTATTATTGGAATCAAATATTGAAGTCAAATACACTCATGACGTTAAGAAACACATTTCTATTCAATAATTTTTTCTGATCTTGATGTACAACCTTATGCAAAGTACTCAAACAAAAAAAGCAGAAAAGCTGGAAAAAAATGCCCTTTCAGTGCCTAATGTAGATAGCCTTAGCAGTCATAGGAATTGAGTTATACTTGATGCTTCAGCAGGAGGACACTATAGAGTCTACAGTTGATTCTGCTTTATGGACAGCTCCATTATGATGAGAGCTACAGCTCAGCCTGTGCCTCAGATGACCTGAATTTGAGTAGAAAACTGAGAATGGGTGGGGACAGTCTGTTCTTGCACATCAGTCCCATGTGGAGGGACCTGGTTTGTCATGCTACAAGAGCAGCATCTGGGAGAAGGTCTGATATTTCAGCTCCTTGCAAAATGAACCATGTGAGCATGACTCCACACAATGAGTACTGCTAATCTAGCTGAGCAATGTGGGTGTGTGGAAGGGAGCACCGGATTAGATTCAACATAACAAATCTTCCCTTTTTATACTAAGGATTCCCTGAATAAATTTGTTTCAATCACTAACATTTTAAATCATAATATGTCTATGTTTTCACTGTAAAGCATGTATTGGCACTCAGGCATAATTTATTATTTCATTGTTTCATTTTAAATTCCATTGAAAAGGTTAGAGTTGATAACGACTTTTATAGAAAATACAGCTGTCTTGCTCCTACCAGCATAAAATGATTCACCATTGTCATTCACATAGTTTTAATGAATGAGTATCTTTAAGAAGAGCATCTGTCTTCTATCACCACATACACAGGAAAAAGAATGTTCATAGGTTGGTACTAGGCTATTGGCCCTAGGGCCTATGCAAGCCTAGCCATAACAATTCCCCGGATATTTCTTCCCACAATATTTACTTCTCTGGGCCCCTGTCTAGCAGGGTGACTGACATGATCCTTGGGGTGAATTTCCTATCTCCCATCCAATCATCAAGGTTCCTTTTGAAGAGGGCCAATGAGGCACTCTGCTTGACATGTATGGGCAGTCTATTCCAGAGTATGGGGAGTCTCTGGGTCAGGAACCTATCCCTCCAGCATGTTTTGTTCATTGTGATGACAAGGTTTATATCCCTGGAGTGTGTGGCTCTGAGGGATTGGGATTTCTTTAAGTGGAGCATGTCCAACAGCTCAGGGTTTGACATGACCTTGTATGTTAAGCAGAGATCGCCTCTGAGTAAACAATATGCCACAGAGTATAGCTGGAGTTTTTTTAGACGGTCAGCATATTGCATCTGCTTTAGGCCTGTGAATATTTTACTGAGGTATTTCTGTGGCCTTTCGAGCTGTTGCAGATGTCTTGTGAGGTACATACCAAATGGGGCATTATACTTTATAATGGGTCTAATGAGGGATGAGTACAGTGGGACAATGACCTCCTTTTTTCTGGATGAAAAGCCCTTAGTGATGAGGTGTGCCACATAGAAGGATTTCCTGACTGTTGGGGCGATGTGGTTATCAAAAGTGAGGCCACTGTCCACCTGTGTCCCTAAGTCTGTCATCACACTTTTGATGTTTAGTGTCCTGCCACCTATGTGGTAATTCATGGGTACATGTTTTTTTTCCAAAGGGGATAACTATACATTTCTTGGCGTTAAGCTTGAGCCCATGGCTCTGGCACCAGGCATCTGTTTCTGTAAGGCCTTTTTGTAGAATATCCACATCGTTTGGGGATTCAGTAATGGCTCTCAGTTTGCAGTCATCTGCAAACTTTGTTAGCCAGAGTCCCTTAGTGTTGGCCTGTACTTCAAAGAGGTAGATGCCAAACAAGAGTGGTCCCAGGACTTAACCCTGAGGTACTCCACTTGTCACTTGTCTGGAGCTGGATTTGGAGTTGTCTACTTTTATAGTCTGGGTTCTGTCAGTAAGCCAGTTGGCAACCCATTGAGTGATGCAGGGGTTTATGCCCAGCTTAGTACATTTATCTATGATTCCAGAGTGGAGGATGGTGTCAAAGGCCTTGGCGAGGTCCAGATAGGCTATGTGGACCACCTTACCCTTGTCCACAGCTCTGGAGACTTATTTGAAGAAGTCAGTTAGATTCAGGAGACAAGATTAGCCCTTCACAAACCCAAACTGGGTGGGGTCCAGTGTTTGAAGGTTGCCAATGTCTTTGTTTATAAGTTCCATGATAACACGTTCCATGCCCTTGCAGATCAGGCTTGTCAGACTGATGGGACGGTAGTTCCTGGGATCCAAGGCGGATCCTCCCTTGTGGAGGGGGATAACTGTAGTTGTGCGCCACTCAGTGGGCACGAAGCTTGAGGCGAGGCTATGATTAAACATGACACTTAGGTGAGGTGCCAGTTTATTTTGTAGTTCATGTAGTACACAGCCTGGGATGTCATCTGGTCCCATGGATGCTGTATTCTTAGCTTTGGAGTGTGCGGTTTCTACCTGTGTGGCCATGATTATCGGAATTTGACAATCTTTTGGTATTGAGATGGGCCCTTTAGGGGGTGAGAGGGGGTGAAGTTGGCACTAAATCGATCTGCCAGGATATTGGCAATATCCTTGGGATCAGTATATTTAATGCCATTCTGTTGTAGCTCAGAGCAGATCTGAGCATTGCCATTTAGATTCTTGACATAACTATAGAATGCCTTGTGGCTGTCTTTGGAATCTTTGGCAATTTTATTTGCGTAGCTAGCTTTTGAGGATTTTATGAGGGATCTCAGCTTCTTACTGAGGCTGGTGAGGGAGTTTTTTACATCCTGGGATTTTCCTCTTTTCTGCAACAGTTTCTTCCTCCTGTTTTATAGTTTGTTTATAGCAGGGGACCACAAGATTGGCTTCCTTTTTTTGGAGAAGAGCATCTTGGTTCTGTTTGGGATGGCACGATTCATGCATGAGTGGATGTGCTCGTACAGTGCCTTAGTGCAGGATTCTGCAGTCGAACTTCCAGATCCCGTCTGTGTGGGTGTTGTGAAGTTTGTCATTTCTGACTTCAGTAGCATGAAGTTGGTTTTGGAGAAGTTTTTTAAGGAGGTTTCCTTACTGGGGGGTGGGATGTGGATGTCAAAGGTGATTTGCTTATTGTCAGACCTGACCAATGAGGGGGTGACCACTGGTGTGGAGCATCTATCTCCCATGTTGGTAATGACCAGGTCTAGGATATTGGCTCCCCTGGTGGGACAATGGATTAGTTGATCCAGGGCGTTGGAATTTATGAAGTTCAAGAACCACTGGAAAAGGAGTTGGTACCCGTGTAGTTTTCCCAATTAATGGCAGGGTAGTTGAAATTACCCAGTATTAGGGTGTTTGGCTGTATCTTAATATTTTCCAGTATGTTTAGAAAGGTGTAGTGAGAATCTTGGGGTATGGTGGGGGATCTGCAGCAAGCTACAGTTTGGAGTGCAGTCTTACCTAGTGTTAGTTGCACCTGGAGAATTTCAGATGCATTGTGTTGGGCAACTAGCCTGGAGGTGTGAATATCCTTGGTGAATGTGGACACTCCTCCACCTTTAGTGTTTTGGTCTTGGTTTTGTGGCCGAAAAGTGTGGTAAGAATTGTAGCCAGTATTGCAGGGGTGCTCTCTGGAGCCTTGAACCAGGTCTCAGTTACTGCACAGATATCGATGTTCTCCATTTTTAGGAGTGCCTCGAGAGAGTGCATTTTGAGGTTTAGACTTCTAGCATTGAGTAGCATTACCTTCAGATTTTGCATGCTTGTATCTGTTACGGTGGTGGTTTTATCCTTTGAACCTTGCCTAAAAAAGGCACTATAGGGGTGGCAAGAGCTTTAGCCAGTAACCTGAATCCCAGGGATGACAGATGCAGACCATCTCTGGCAAAGCATCGTAGTTTGTCGATCATGTCTTCCCAGGCAGACAAATACTGGATTCCCTTTGAATGACACCAGAAGCTTAGCCAATTGTTGAAGTCAATAATTTTGTCCTTATACTGTTGTATCATTCTGGGTGAAGGCAGGATGCTACTCAGGGCTTGGGTCATACCTGCCTGGGTCACATGATCCAAGAGGTCTTCCATGTTTCTTTTCATGTAGCCCAGGGAGGTACGTCTCAAGTCATTCACTCCAGCATGGACAATGACAGAGTCATTACATTTGGTTCATAGGTAGGTACTAGGCTATCGGCCCTGGGGCCTATACAAGCTCAGCCAAAAAGATACCCTGGCTTTTGCCACCCAAGAAAATTATTTTCCTGTGCCACTGTCGAGCAGAGCCACAGAGGTGATCCCCAGGGGGAATTTCCTATTTCCCATCCATTCATCAAGATTTTTCTTGAAGAGTGTTAATGAGGAGCTTTGTTTGATATAGATAGGTAGTTTATTCCAGAGTATGGGAAGTCTCTGGGACAGGAATCTATCCCTCCGGCATGTTCTGTTTATTGTGGTGACAAAATTTAGGTCCCTAGAGTGTGTAGCTCAGAGGGATTGGGATTTCTTTAAGTGGAGTATGTCCAACAGCTATGGGTTTGACATAGCTTTGTATGTTCGGCAGAGATCACCTCTGAGTAGGCGATATGCAACAGAGTAAAGCTGGAGATTTTTGAGATGGTCTGCATAGGGCATCTGTTTGAGGCCAGTAATCCTCTTTGTGAGGTATTTCTGCGGCCTTTCCAGTTGCTGTAGATGTCTTGTGAGGTGCATACCAAAAGGGATGTTGTATTCTATAATGGGTCTAATGAGTGATGAGTAGAGGGGAACAATGACCTCTTCTTTTCTGGATGAGAAACCTTTTGTGATGAGGTGTGCCATGTAGAAGGATTTCCTGACTACTGTGGCAATGTGATTATCAAAGGAGAGACTACTGTCCACCTGTGTCCCAAGGTCTCTTATCACACTTTCGGTGTTAAGTATACTACCGCCTATGTTGTAGTTCATGGGTACAGAGGTTTACCAAAGGGGATGACAATGCACTTTTTAGCAATGAGCTTGAGGCAATGGCTTTGACACCAGGCATCTGTCTCAGTGAGGCCCTTTTGTAGGATATCCACATCATTAGGAGTTTCGATTATGGCTCCTAGTTTGCAGTCATCTGCAAACTTCGTTAACCAAAGACCTTCTGTGTTAGCCTGTACTTCAGAGAAGTAGATACTAAACAGGAGAGGACCCAGGACTGAACCCTGTGGTACTCCACTTGTCACTGGTCTGACGTCGGATTTGGAGTCTGCAACTTTCACAGTATGGGTTCTGTCAGTGAGCCAGTTGGCAACCCATCTTGTGACATAGGGATTTATACCTAGTTTAGTGAGTTTATCTATAATTCCAGAGTGGGGGATGGTGACGAAAGCCTTGGCAAGATCTAGATAGGCTGTGTGAACCACCTTACCCTTGTCTACGGCTTTGGTGACTGCTTCAAAGAAGTCTATCAGGTTTAGGAGACATGATCTGCCTTTTACAAACCTGAACTGGGTGGGATCCAGAGTTTGGAGATTACCATTGTCTTGGTTTATAAGCTCCATGATGATATGTTCCATGGCATTGCAGACCAGGCTCATCAGGCTAATGGGGCAGTAGTTCCCGGGGTCCGTTGTGGCTCCCCCTTGTGGATTGGGATAACCATTGCTGTGCGCCATTCAGCAGGCACAAAGCCTGAGGTGAGGCTATGATTGAACATGGTACTAAGGTGGTGTGCCAGTTTGTTCTGTAGTTCATGTAGAATGCAGCCTGGGATGTTGTCTGGTCCCATGGATGCTGTGTTCTTGGGTTTGGAGAGTGTGGTTTTTACCCGTGCAGTCGTGATTACAAGAACTTTGCATTCTTCCGGTACAGAGATGGGCTGTTTTCGGGGTGAGAGGGGGGTAAAGCTAGCACTGAACCTATCTGCCAGGATGTTGGCAATATCAGTTGGGTGTGCATATTTAGTGCTATTGTCCTGTAACTCAGAGCAGATCTAAGTGTTGCCATTGAGATTCTTGACATAGCTATAGAATTCTTTGTGGTTGTCTTTAGAATCAGTGGCAATTTTGTTTTTGTAACTAACTTGGGAGGATTTTATTAGGGATCGCAGCTTCTTACTGAGGATGACCAGGGAGCTCCTCCACTCGTGGGATTTTACTCTCTTTTGCAAGAGTTTCTTCCTTCTGTAGTACAGTTTGTTTATGGCAGGGGACCACCAGATTGGCTTCCTTTTTTTGGAGGATAGTGTCTTGGTTCTGTTTGGGATAGCACGATCCATGCACTCATGTAAGTGCTTATAAAGTGCAATTGTGTAGGATTCAGTAGTCATAACTGTGTTGTCCATTTGCATGGGTGTCATGAAGTTCACCACTTCTTTCTTAAGAAGCATAAAGTTGGCTTTGAAGAATTTTTTTACCATGGTTTCCTTAAGGGGGTGGAGACAGGATGTGGATATCTAGGGTAATTAGCTTATGGTCGGATTGGAACAATGAGGCGTTGACTTCAGGTGTGGAACACCGGTCACTCATATTAGTAATGACTAGATCTAGGATATTGTTGCCCCTGGTGGGGGTGTGGATAAGTTGATCCAGGGCATTGGAATTTATGAATTCCAGAAAGCATTGAGTGAAGGAGTTGGTACATGAGTAGTTTTCCCAGTTAATGGTGTGGTAGTTGAAGTCACCCATTATTAAGGTGTTTGGTTGAACCCTAATATTTTCCAGTACATCAAGGAAAGAGGAGTGGGAATACTGGGGCATGGTGGGTGATCTGTAGCAAGCTACAATTTGTACTGCAGTTTTGCCCAGCATTAGTTGCACTTGGATAACCTCGGCTGCATTATGCTGAGCAACTAGCCTGGAGGTGTGGATAGCCTTAATGAATATGGACACACTTCTGCCTTTGGTGTTCCAGTCCAGGTTACATGGCCAAAAAGTGTGGTATGAGTAATAGCCTGGTAGTGCAGGGGTGCTCTCTGGAGCCTTGAACCAGGTCTCAGTCACTGCACAGATATCGATGTTCTCCATTTTAAGGAGTGCCTCGATTGAGTGCCTTTTGAGATTTAGACTTCTGGCATTGAGTAGCATCACCCTCAGTTTTTGCTTGCCTGTTCCTGTTACAGTGGTGAATTTGTCATTTGAACCTTGCCTGAAAAGGCATTGTAGGGGCGGCAAGAACCTTAGCCAGTATCTGGAATCCTTGGGATGACAGGTGCAGGCCATCCCTGGCAAAGCATCGTGGTCTGTCGACCATGTCATCCCAGGCAGACAGATACTGAATCCCTTTAGAATGGCACCAGAAGCTTAGCCAATTGTTGATGTCAATCATTTTGTCCTTGTACTGCGGCATCATTCTGGGTGATGGCAGAATGCTACTCAGGGGCTATGGTCATACTTGCCTGGGCTACAAGATCAGAGTGCTCTTCTATGTCTCTTTTCATGTAGTCCAGGGAGGTACGTCTCAGGTCGTTCACACCAACATGGACAATGACAGAGTCATATTTGTACTTGTTGTGGAGTGACCTGAGTGCATGGGTTATGTGGTGGATCCTGGCACCCGACAGGCAGCTGACAGTAACCTTCTAGTTGTTTAGCCTGGTGAGTTGGACATCAGTGTGCCTGACTATAGAGTCGTCTATGACTAGTGTGCTGGGTACGTTGTTTTGCTTTATTGGCTGTGGTTGAGTGGCACACTGAGTCTGCTGGCTATGTGTCATTTGGGTTGTGTTGGGGGGGTGGAGGTTGCTTGCATTTCTGCTTTGGAGGTCTCTGTTGCTTGAGCAGATTATTATTGAGAGCCTTCGCAAATGTTTTTGTTTTTCTATGTGTGGATTTTGGTGGTATAGATTTAGTGAGACTATGTGATGAGTGTGGTGTGGTGCAAGTGTTTACCTTCTCCTCTTAACTGTCAAGTTCAGTCTTGATTGGAGAGAGCTTTACCTCCACTTTGGCTAGATAAGTGCATCTCTCACAGGTTGTAGTGTTGGGTGGTAGGAGGAGAGGGTTGTCTGTGTACATGAGGCAATTTCTACATTGCCCCAAGATGCCCAGATTCATCAGATAGACAGGAGAGAACACTGGGAGCTGACCCTTGGACATGCCTGAATAAAAAAAAAATATTTTCTTCTAGATAAGTGAGGAAAGTGAGTACAAGAGCTGTTTTTCTCTAAGCAAGTAAGGAAAGTAAGTACCAAAGCTGTTTTCCTCTAGGTAATGAAGAATGTTGAGTGTTGTAGTAATTAGTAGGTTATTTAGTGCTTACAAGTTCTGAACAAGTGCTGATCACGAATAAGCAAATTCAAGTGCTAAAAGTAAGAATCTGTATCTGGACTAAACTAGTTACAGGAAAGGGGGGAAACAAGTGCAAATGTGGGATTTTAAATCAGAAAGTTGAGAGAGATGGAAAAACTGCCCAAACGGCCAATAACTACAGTTTCTGGGCCAGAACCACTCCTTATGTGGTAGATAGGTTACCTAGTGCTTACCACTCCTACTGATAAGCTGAAGGCTTCCCTCCAACACAGAAAGCTTGTGGGGGGGGGGCTCAGAAGCTTACATACAGTCCTGAATACAGCAAATCTGAATCTGGACTACACTAGTTACAGGAAAGGTATATATATATATATATATATATATATACAGAAAAGTAGCTAAAACAGCAGTCAAAACAATTCAAATGCAGTGCAAGCTAGCATACTTGAGTATGTAGCAATGTTAGACCAAACAGTTTAAAAAATGCAATTAAATTAAAAATGACTAAAAACAATGCAGAAGGAGTCTATTAGGTAGAATGAGGTAAAGAGATGGGACTGGGGGTGTGTCCCAGATCAAATCTACAGTGGGGGCGGGCAACTGCAAAAACCTCCAAATTTAAGCAACAACACAGGAATAGAGAGGGTGGGTATGGGAAAACCAACACCTTTAGCAGAGATCTGAAAAAGTATACAGTGAAGCAAAAATAACAGTGCACAGCTCTGAAGTCAGCCAGCAATGATATAAAATTAGTCAAACAACAATTACCAGTACACAACTCTGAAGTGCCAGAAAAATATACTCAGCTCTGTATATCTTCAGATAGTTTGAAGAGCACTCTTTCAGGACACAGGAAGGCTCCAGCAATGATATGCAGTGATGCAATGATGGCCACAACAGACATAGGTACAGATTTATCAGCAGCAGCTTCTATAGATGTATGATGTTCCTGTAGTGCACAGATATTTTCTGCTCATTTTTTAATCCTTTTTTTAGATGGGTTAGTCCCACTAAGGGAGACCTGAGGTGGTGGCTATAGTACTAGGAGAAATTCAGCCAGAAAATCAGGGAACTTCCCATACTCTTCATTGTTGTGAGTAGGAGCTATTTTAGAGGAGCACTTCCTGTTTCTGTTCCAGGTGCAGAGGTAGCCTGGAGAAACAAGAAGGCAGATGGAGAAAGAAGAAGATGGTGGAGAAGTGAAAGAAATGAAGGAGAAAGCAAATATCAATACCAGAGAATGTGTGCAGGATTCAGAGAAAATCTGTCAAAGAAACCTGTTTTATGGAGATGAGTCAGAAAATCATGGATTTATAATTACAACTCTCCAGTTGGAAGGGTTGTGGGATGATTTACTTAAAGAAATGGTGGTACAGAGTGAGCCAGAAAATGAAGAAGATGTTTCTGGGGGGACAAAAGGAGGATACAGAGACAATCTTGAAGAATAGTGGTGAGATGGAAAAGAAAACATATGCAGAGAAAGTAAAAAAAGCCAAAAGTATAGTAGTAGAAAAGAAGGCAAAAGAAAATAAAAAAAAAATGGAAGCAGGTGGTAAGGATTCAAAGTAAAGAAGACAAAAAATGGAATGGTATGAAATGTGGAACATTTTAATAGCTCCTTTGGGATTAAAAGCACATCTGATAAGAGCAATTATTTTTATTAACAAAGAGACATTTTGTGACATTATATTTGTGATTGTTTTTCAATGGAGAATTCTCTTGAAGAATTTGAAAAAAGAAACGGTGTAACCCATGGAATATTTATGTGATAAAAGCATTTAATAGGGAAACAAAAAGAAGATTTATGTGCAATTTTGAAGAGAGGTAGAAAGAGAGACTTTTAAAGGACATTTTAAAGCTTCATGTTAAGAAGTACTGGACATTGCAAATGTTTGTGACAAAATGGGTTTATGGACTAGTGGCTGGGATTGTAATATTGTATTAAAAATAGAAAGAGAAAAACATTATACATATACCAAGCGTGATAAATATGGTGGGTTGTGGTAAAATACTGGGGACAACCAAAAACATTTCTTTTGTGGAAAACAAGGACATTTGATAAGTAACTGTAACAAAAAATGTTATTGCTGTGGGGAAATGAGGCATTATGCAAAAATGTGACTTAAAATGTTATAAATGTAATAAAATTGGACATTTCTGGTTGGATTGCAAAAATGAAAATAACAGTAGGAAATGAGAAAAAGAAAGGGAAGAAAATAAACAAAAATAAATTTTAGAACTAGTGGAAAAAGAAGAAAATAAGATGAGAAAAAATAATAAAGAGGACATGGAAGAAAGTTCTGAAATAAGTGATGAAAAAGACAGACTGGGAAGTAGTAAAATGGGTAAAATAATTCTATTGGTAAAAGGGTAAAAGACAGAAAAAGAAAATTTAAAGGGATAAACAAAAAAGAAAAAAGAAATGAAATGGATGAAAAAGCATGCATACAGCAAAAGATTGGGGCTTGGTGTAATGGTAAGGATTGTTACTCATAAATACAAGGTATAGTGTTTGATCCTCACCTTTGAAAGGTAATTGTTTAGGCCTACTAGGGCCTATTAAGAAAACTACCTTAATAATTAGCTATGAACTTATGAAACTATGAATTTAAGGGAAAATGAAAATTTTAGAGTGCGTTCTGTAAATGTGACTAGTATTAAGAGTATAGTAATAAGAACAGGAATTTTGGAGTGATGTAATACATTTTATGTAGATTTAATTATAGTAGAAAAACAAATGATTTTTAACAAATGAAGAAAGATTACAAACGGAGAAACTATGGGGAGGAAAGATCATTTGGAATTTGGGAAATGAGAGGTCTTCTGGAATAGCTGCAGTCTGCAGAGAAGGAGTAAATAGATTAGATGTAACTTTAACAAATTGGGAATATTAACCATAGTAGATTTAAAATGGAAAGAACAAGTATATAAAATTAGAACATTAAATGCATATATTAACAGGAAACTTTATCATTTAAGAGGCAAGTGTAAAAAGAAAATAAATGATATAAGGACAATTTTAGAAGTTATAAGATGTGGTAAGTTCATGGACATGCAAAAGGGGTATGTACAGAACTGAAATATATTATTTTATAGTATCAGAAGATTTTGTTATATGAGAATGGTGAGGTAGTTGAAACAGGATTTTCTGAACATCTTACAATATGGCTAGAGATAAAACAAAACAACGAATGTAGAAAAATAGGCAAAGGAATAAAAAGGATAAATGAGAAAGCATGGAAGGAATAAGGAAAGAGATTAGTAATACAGTTATGGAAAGATTATATTACTGTGAGCAAATTTTATAAAAAACTGGTCTAAATGGTGGATGATATTTAAGGAAAAATATAAACAATGTTTTTTTCTGTGTCAATATGATATGATAAAAGTAGGGAAAGAAAAACATAAAATAATATATCCTGATGCATTGGAAGATTTAGAACAAGTACTTTGACAAAGAACAAGAATTATATGAAAGAAATCAAGAAAAATACAAGAATTGTTATATAAGCAAAGATATTTTTACAAGGAAAAAGAAAAGTATTAATTTACTTAAGCAGCTTGGTAAAAGAAGATGGTAGTTTAATGAGAGAAATAGAAAAATGTAAAAGGAGAAATAGAAAGAACTAAAGAAAAGATTATGAATAGTATAGTAAAATATGTACAGGAAATGTTTAAAAAAAGGAAGGTAGTGAAAAAACATGGAAAGTAAAAAGGTTAATAGAAAAAGAGAATAAAGAGTTGGAAATTGATTTTTCTTTAAATGAGCTAGATAAAGTGTTAGGACGAGTAAATATAGATTTAGTTGCGGGCCCAGATGAAATGGGGTATGACAGGTATAAAACTTTAAGTTTTTTTTTTAAAACAGTTTTTAAAGATTTTAAATTAATTGTTAAATGTAGGTTTCATGTATAAATAATTATGTCGTGGAATACTTAAATTCATATGAAAGAAGGAAGACAGAGAATTAAAAAATGGAGACCAGTAGTATTGAATAATAATGATTAAAGAATCTTTATGAAAATAGTACTCAAGACATTTGAAACTAAAATGGAAAATATTGTGGAAGACAGTATATAGGGTATAAATGGGAAGGGTTGTCCAGAATTATTAATGATAGAGAAGTTGTGGATGATATGAACAGAAAAGAAGAAGTGAAAATCAGGATAGGGAAACTTAATAAGGCATGTGACACAACTGGACATGAGACTTATGGGTAATAATGAGAGACTATAAGTGAAAAATTTATAAAATTATGCATGTCAGTATATAGTAATAATAAAATAAAAATACTTGTGAATGATTTGTTAAGCCAAGAGGTGCATGTGAAGAGTGGTTTAAGACAGGGATGCCCAATGAGTTGTATACTGTTTGCATTAGTTATAAATGTGATAGTATGTGAAATACATTACAAAATGAAAGAGGTTGGGTATATAATGCCTGAAGGACTAAGAATCTCACTCCTATTAACATATGCAGATGAAATTATAATAATTACAAAAAACTAAATTTGGATAAAAGAAGTAATAATTTTTCCCAAGTGAGTGCCTAGAGATGATAGGGATGGCTTTAAATAAAGAGAAAGGTGAAGGTTTAGGTGATGTAGTAAAGATCTGGGGTATATATTTTACAATGAATGAAATTTCTGTGGTAAGTATAAAATTTGGGAATAAAGATGTAAGCAGAATTCAATGGGAAAAAAACAATATAAGAAATAAAGTAAACATGTTTTTTTTCCTGGAAAGCAATACATTATCATTCATTAAAAAGACTTATTTGATAAGATCAATACCAATGGGAAAATAACATACTTAGCAAGTGTATTTATGTTGCCAACAGTATTTGAAAAGGAATTATTGGAGATTATTTTTTCATTTATATAGGTTCTAGATTAAACCCAGTAAAAGGAGGAGTTTTGTATGTAAATAAAGAAGAAGGAGAGTTAAGTTTAATTAACCCAGTGGTATATGCTGCTTCATTAAATTGGTACAAAGTGGATAAATGAAAATGATGAGAGATTAGTAGTAAAACTGTATAAATATAAGTATGATAAATTTTGGGGTATGGTAAAAACAGTAAAAGAGAAAAAGACTGTATAAATTAAGAAATAAAATGTTACCAAAAATGTTTTTGTGGAAAATAAAAACTGACGGTATAGAAAAAGATAGAAAAGTATGGTATAAGAATGTAATGACAAAGCATGGGAAAATATAACAGATGACAAAATTAAAGCTGTAAAAATAAGGAACAAATGATGTAATCAGAAAGTAGAATCTCAAGATTTTTTTGTGGAGACTGGTAATAGATATTTTGCCAGTAAAAGGAAATATGCCGTATAAAAATAAAAGTGATGAGTATGTTGACATTGTCAACAAGAAAAAGATCCTGGTCATCACAATAAACAGAACATGCTGGAGGGATAGATTCCTGTCCCAGAGACTCCCCATACTCTTAAACAAACTACCTATCTATGTCAAACAAATCTCATTAGCACTCTTCAAGAAAAATCTTGATAATTGAATGGGAAATAGGAAATTCGTCCCGGGGATCACTTCTGTGGCTCTGCTCAACAGTGGCACAAGAAAATAATTTTCGTGGATGGCAAAAGCCAGGGTACCTTTTTGGCTAGGCTTATATAGGCCCTAGGGCCAATAGCCTAGTACCTACCTATGAACCTATGACCATGTGTTTTTGAAATGTAAAAGAGTAAAAAAGTTATTGGGAAACCTATGTTAAGAAGATTTTTTGAAGATATTAAAGAAGTTGATAAAATAAGTATGGATATGATTAAATATGCATACTATAAGAACAGAAGTAAAGTATATGTTAAAGAATAGATAAGTTATTTTATGTTATAGGAATTAATAAAAGGAATATAACATAATATATAATATTTTATTGATTAAACACTGAAACTTCATCAGAAATGAATTCATATTAAGAAAAATCAGATGGTGGCTATAGAAAAAGGAATGGGGGTCTAATAGGAATATGTTTGAAATGATTTGTATATTAATATATTTATACATATGTAAATATTTGTAAATATGTAAATAGTTTGTAAATAAGAGTTATTTGTATATATACATAAAGGACCCTGCTCTTTATGATAGGTGTCATGGGATCATTTACATGCACCTGACCTACCACCAACTGAAGCAGATGGGGCCTTGGTGTAACGTTTCATCTGAAGGATGGCACAATCAGGACAGAAATAATCCCTTATGCTGCACTGCAATATCAGCTATCAACCTACCTTGTACAACAATAGAACCCAGAGCCTTTTGCCACTGTTACTGGAGTTCAATGAATATTCTACATCCTTGGCAAGGTCACAGATTCATTCTTTGTAAATCTTGATTTGCTTGACATATCTTCATACAGATGAGTCATGACCAAAGATCACAATGTAGATTGGGTCCTGAACAACCTATGGTATGTCAGAGCTCTATTTAGGACCATAGCAGTAGATGTCAAACAAAGATGTAGAATTTCACAGCTTCTCATATACATTAAATGTCTGTTTATAAAATAACAGATCTTTCTGGGACTTTTTTTTGCCTTAAAGTCTAGCAAAAATGAGTCAAGTGCTTATCTCACTTTTTAATAAATAAGCATCTTTGTTTCATATAAAGCTATCTGCAAATAAATAATATTTGTTTCTGTCTTGTTACCATAGCCTACCTTTCATTTTCTTGATCCTTCCCTTCAAAGTCTGTATAGCCTGCTCTTCAAGGCAGTTTCATGAAGCATAACAAATTCCATTTTTCATCATGAAATTTGTATATGTAGTACCGTTGAAACAAAATTCATTATCAGAAAGTAACACTTCAAGAATATCATGTAAACTAAAAATGTTTCAACTTTTCAGTGGCTGCATGCACAATAACAGGTAACACAGCATACAGAAACATTAACTTTGAATAATTTCCATCAAAAACCAGAACATTTTCTAAAAACAGGAGCAGCATAATTTATAGATAAACTAGGCAATAGCTTTTCACATAATTTCCAATGGTGAAATGAAGAATTTGGTGGGGATTTACTCTTTGCCTGACATTTATTTTCCTACAGCCTGATCCATTTCATGCCACCATAATATGATCTGGCTAAGCCTTTTGTTCTGAACATTCTAGGACAGATGCATTTTTTTGTGGGGACAATAGTATGACAGTCTGTGGCTCAACTATTTTAGGCAAAATGTCAATATATATATATTCCTACATTCATGACAGGATTACATCTTTGTCACTATAACAGTTAATTGGTGCAGTATATCTTCCATAATATCTAACATCAACACCTGAACAGGTATGCCTAAGTCTGTAGGATTTTCTGAATTATTTTAGAGACAACTCTGAGTATGAGTAAATATAGGGCTGTGCATCTATTAGAACATGTAGAATAGCTATGTTTCCTGTCAGCTTTTCTGAAACAGTTTCATTCTTCAAAGATACCTCCTCTAGTGCTTTGGTTCAGAATAAACAAGGTTTACTTCTCCTAGCTGCATATTATTTAATCAGCTTCTATTAAGTAAGCTAGAACTACCACAGCACCTTTAACTGCAATCATAGACATTGTATTTTGTTCCTTATACACATCTTTGACATAATCAGGTTTCCTGATTGTATATAATCATCTTAATTTTCAGTACAAGACCAGAAAGTTTCAAAACTGTTACCGTTTTCTCTAAAGTAGTGTTTACACATTACAGTTACACTTCTCCAAATATATTGTTCCAAATTTGCTTGCTTGTCCTATATGTTCATTTGTTCCTTGAATGGAATAACTTTCTACAAGTTGAAATTTGCCATAGAATGCAAATAAAATGTTTGCCTTGGCCAATATGCAATTTCCTGCTTAAGAAAATCATGCAAACAATCTATGTTAAGTTTTTTTTCAGCTCTTTTAACACAAGATTTCTTATAAAAATGCATTCCTAAGTTAAAAGATATTCCCCTGTGTATAGTTCTATCACATGCATAAAATATCTTGTTTAAATTTACTGTGAGATACTTTTCATTTGTGGTCTTGCTTTAGCTTTGCTGTAGACTATACACTTGTGTCCATACACTGTACTGCACTAAGCGGTTACTCAGATGTTGTTGCCAACTTATTAACTTAAACTTGCAAGTCTTGTATCTAATTTGCTGTTCCAACAGAAAGCAATATTTCAGGTATTATGAATTTCCAGCTTTTTTCATACAATGTTTGTAATAGTTCATTATTTATTCCACATGCAATCATTATCTCAGCAATTGCTATAACATCTCTTCATTAATTATGGGAGCTGGACTGCTTTACTTTCCTTTACTTGTGGAGTGCTGAAGTCCCCCACTTATTAAACATGCCATCTCTGAGAATTCACTCACTCAGAAATGGGGGCTCAGTTTTGATGACATATGCTCTTGATGAGGTGAATTTTGGTCAGTCATTAAGCTGCAGGTTTAAGATCCAAAACTCAAGGAAGTGAAAATTTCTTCCAGCTTCATTTTCATTGTCCATTAGCCTAAAAATGGTTAAATTATTTTGGTTCAATCCTCCCAGGACTGAATTTTCACATAAATCCAAAGTATCAACAGCTGCCATTTTCTTTTTTCGTTTCCGTCTTTTCAAGTTGATGCAAATATTTGAATTATTTAAAACATACAACATACAACATACAACATAAAACATACAATGGTATTCACAAATTATTGTGCTTAACTTGTAAAATATAAAAAACCTTAAAATATTTTGGCAAGTGTTAATAAGAAATCAAACTGTGCAGAATACAACATATACCTTGGCAGACTCAATGCTCAGTGCTGGGCAGAAGAGCAGGCTTTCATATGTATCTTAGCAAAAATAACAGAAAAATCCAAAATGAGAGAGGTGCTAAGAACCAGATTAAGGTGAAAACTGGTGAAACATAATTTGGAGCAGAATGATTACTCTTGACAAGGTGTTCCAGTTAAGTTAATAGTTTAATAGACTAACCATTTAATACCTAGCCCAGCACAGTAGTTTATTAAAATGAAGTAGTTCCTATTCAAAGTAATATGTATTTAAGCATGTCCTAAAGGAGGTTCTCACCAGAAAATGGAAATGCAAATGTGGTGTAATATAAAGCTTTAGCAATGTTGCTATAGCTTTGAAGTGAGCTTTACCTAGTGAAACCCAATTGTTATCTTTTGATAGTGAAATTCAAATGTTTGCTATTAGTTCAATCCAAATACTTAATAGTTGAGCTACAGTTGCATTATATGTGCATTGATTAATGCATTGATATTAACTATAATAGCATAGCTGGCTTAATTATCTTCACTTTATTTGCATACACTGTTAACTGTATGTGCTTGTTTATTTATGACCAAATGTGTCTTTTATATCTGCTCAGTGCTTTACTCCCTGGAGCAGAACTGAAAATAGGATCTTGTCATTTGAAATTTCCTGATTAAGCATTAAAATAAATAAATAAACACATACATACATTTTAAATAAGAAGTCTTTGTTGTACTCCACAAGACTTTTACTTACTGTCCTGGATATCATTTGTTCATTCAATGTGCAATAAAAGACAAAGTGGCCACAGTAGTAAGCAGCCTACATCCTCTATCAAGAGGACATATGTTTATGTAAGCTAGAATTACATGTGTTCTGTCACAATGCAGTTCCAATAGATGTTGGATGGTGCAATGGTGCAGTGGATTGCATTGTTGTCTCACAGCAAGAGGTTCTCTGTTTCAATTTTCAGCTGGGTTGCCTTGTGCAGAGTCTGTATGCCCTCCCAGTATTTGTGTGGGTTTACTCTGGGTGCTCCGGTTTCCTCCGACTTTACAAAGACATCAGTCTGCAGCGTTTCTCCTCGGGCCTCTGCTGAAAATTGGCTCTTCTAAGTCAGACTTTCCCAGTAAACAAATAAGTGCTTTTGTGTAATGCATACACAAAATATATACCACACTTGTATTGCAGAACATTTGTTCTATATGATCTATGCTATATACAGTTGCTTTAAGGATGTATTTCATCTAGCATTTCTGTCAGATTAAGAAAGCATTTGTTTGCTTACTGTTTCACTCTTTTTTAACCAGGTAGGTGTACTGAGGTGGTGACTTGTTTCAACCATAACCCAGGCCAAAGACATAAATCATTTATATACAGTTCCATTACATTGAAATAGTATAGTAGTGCAGGTATAACTGCATTCTTCTATTTAGACTTGTCTTACCTGTATCTGCCTTTAGGCCTGAGTCATGACTGAAAATGGTCCTTGAACCAATTCACTTACCTGGTTAACATACTGAAATAAATAAATAAAAATAAACTAATTACAACTACTAACTCATTCATAGTCACTACAATTCCATGTAATAAACAAAGAAATGCCTGCATATGGCACTAATACAAAATGAATGCATACCTACTACTCATTATAGAGAAGTTATTGCAAATCTAAACACTGAATTTGTTAATATTTCTGTTTGCAGATTTTTTTTTATTAAGCACCATTTTAAAATTAGCCTTTTTCGTTATACTATTAACAATTGTATGATTCTTTAAATGCTTTAGGGGTTTAATTTTGAATAAAGTCAGGTCATGTATATCCTTAATTTGTCACAGGTGTGTGGGAAGTGTGTGAATGATACAAAAGAGAAGGCTGGCACTCTTCTTCTGTTCTATACTTGCCTAGTAAACTCTATGGATGGCATCAGTTGTTCATTGGGTTTCAACATAGTTAAATGCAACCCAGTAACACTGGATGATGGAATTTGTCAGTGCAAAAACCTTCTTGCAGCAGGGGAGACTTTATTAAGTGCTTTCATATCTACAATAATGTTAAATCCTGGTCTTTTATTTTCGGGGTGTTGTGGTTTCTAAAAGGGTAGCATGGAGGAGAAATTTCCAGTGCAAGTGCTAAGAGGAATGGTGATCATGTTATAATAGTTTGAATATTAAAGTTAACAACAAAAAGTATGTCATTTGCAGTTATTAGCAGACAGTTTTCTTTTTTACATTATAAGGTGGTGATGCCCCCAGGGATCTGATAGATATTCAGAATGTTATATTTTTAACTGCATTTTCAATTAAGTTCTTGTTGTGAGAGGACTTCAGTGAGATAACTTTGAAAGGATATTCTACTTTGGGCATTGGTGTACTTAATCCCAATTTCCTCCTTGCACATAACATACAGTGGATATAAAATAGTTACACACCCCTGTTAAAATGCCAGGTTTTTGTGATATAAAAAAATGAGACCACAATAAATAATTTCAAAACTTTTACCACCTTTTACGTGACCTATAACCTCTGCAATTCAATTGAAAAACAAATCTGTTAGGGGGAAAAAATATAAAAAATAAAAAACGTACAATACGTTGGTTGCATACGTGTGCACACCCTTAAACTAATACTTTCTTGTGTGTGTAGACCCTTAAACTAATACTTTGTTTAAACATCTTTTGATTTAACTACATCATTCAGTTTTCTTGGGTAGGAGTCTATCAGCATGACACATCTTGACTTGGCAATATTTGCCTACTCTTCCTTGCAAAAGTGTTTCAAAACTGTCAGATTGTGAGGGCATCTCTTGTGCAAAGCCTTCTTCAGGTCACCCCCACAGATTTTCTTTTGGATTTAGGTCTGGGCACTGGCTCAGTCATTCCAAAACTTTTAATTTTCTTTTGGTGAAGCCATTCTTTTGTTGATTTGCATGTATGTTTGGGGTCATTGTCATGCTGAAAGGTGAAATTCCTCTTCATCTTCGGCTTTCTAGCAGACGCCTGAAGGTTTTGGGCCAAACGTGACTGGTATTTGGAGCATAATTGTTCATAATTCCCTCCACCTTGACTAAAGCCCCAGATCCAGCTGAAGAAAAGCAACTGCAAAGCATGATACCGCCACCACCATGCTTTACCATGTGGATGGTGTTCTTCTGGTGATGTGAAGTGTTGTTTTTGCACCAAATGTACCTTTTAGAATTGTGGCCAAAAAGTTCAACCTTGGTCTCATCAGACCATAACACATTTTCCCACATGCTTTTGGGAGACTTGATGTTCTGTTTTGCAAATTTTAGCTGGGCCTTGATGTTTTTCTGTGTAAGAAAACACTTCTGTCTTGCAACCCTACCCCATAGTCCAAACATATGGGGAATACAGGAGATTGTTGTCATATGTAGTACACATCCAGTACTTGCCAGAAATTTCTGCAGCTCCTTCAGTGTTGCCGTAGGTCTCTTGGCAGCCTCCTTGACCTGTTTTCGTCTTGTCTTTTCATCAATTTTGGAGGGATGTCCAGTTTTCTGCAACATCACTGTTGCCCCATATTTTCTCCACTTTTTGATGAATGTCTTCACTGTGTTCCATGGTATACCCAGTGCTGTGGAAATTTTTTGTACCCTTCTCCTGACTGATACTTTTCAACAATGAGATTCCTTTGATGCTTTGTAAGCTCTCTGCGAACCATTGCTTTTGCTGTAGCAGGCAACTGAGTAAATGTCAGGAAAAATCCTACTAGGACAGCTGAACTTTATTTGGGGTTAATCAGAGCCTCTTAAACTGATGGCAGGTGTGTTCCCAAGAAGACTGAATGCTGTAATTAAATCAAAAGGTGCTTCAACAAAGTATTAGTTTAAGGGTGTGCACAGACAAAAAAGTACTAGTTTAAGGGTGTGCACACCTATGCAAGCAGTGTATTGTACATGTTTTATTTTTTATATTTTTTCCCCGAACAGATTTGTTTTTCAATTAATTGTACAGGTTATAGGTCACATTAAAGGTGGAAAACATTTTGAAATGATTTGTTGTGGTCTCATTTTTTATATCACAAAAACCTGGCATTTTAACAGCGGTGTGTAAACTTTTTATATCCACTGTAAGTCCAAAAAAGATGCTAGGCTGTCTAGTTGCATTGACTGTTTTCATTTCAGCATGTAGCCTGAACTTTAGGAAGGGGTCTAGTACTTACCCATGGAAGTTTTGGAGTGTGCTGAATAGGGTCCCAGGGTGGTAGAATGATAAGCCAGCTACAGTGTTGCTGCATGAAACCCAATCATATCAGCTTTCAAAGGCGTACAACAACTTTTATTTAGAACCTTTGAAAGCTGGTGTGATTAGGTCACTTCACAGAAAATGGCCAAAGAACACTGTATACTAAGTCTAATCCTTAATGTGGAACACAGTTTTTGCAGTGCTAATCTCACAAAGGGTGTACCTACATTACAACTACTACATGCCAAAATAACACATTTGCTTTACTGACTGCAGTGTCCTGCTGACACTTGTCTCCAGTTGCATAAAATAGACGTATCTTCATTTTCTGCCTCGGCAACATGTTGCAGATGAAAGATGGATACTTTTTTGCAAGATTATATTTCTTTGGCTAAACTGTAAAAATAAATAACTGTGCTTAGATATGTAGGAGTACTCATCTCAGCAGAAATGAGGGGAGGTGTAATCCTATATACAGAATTTTTGAACTGAATAACTGCTGAATAAAGTGTTTTAGTGTTATGGATTAATGTATTACAGCAGAGAGGAGAAATTGTACATATTCTGAATAATAGCTATAAGTTTCCATTTGCCACTTATTCCCATGCCTCACAGTCACTTCATTTAGAGTACTTCAACATAAAAAGATAAATCTTCTATATATGAATAAAGTGCCCTAGACCTTTTTCTGTTAAGAATGTTCTTCCATTTCATGCCTGTGGCAAAAATGTCTCCTTCTCTGAAAAGACACCAGCAAAGGACATTGTCAAACAATGTAATTAGACTGAAAATGTTGGTCTCCTTTGTTTGTTTTGGACATAATTTAGAACAAGTAACAGATGGAAATAATTAAGAGCTTCACCTTTTGGGAAAAACAGTAAAAATATGCACCTAAACATGACTTATTGCTGTCATTGTTGGAAAGTAGGTATGCATAGCCCACTGCATAGTATGTTCACCTCCACCGACATCAAAGCAGGTCAGGACAGATTTGTTGGAATTAAGTCAGATTAGCAGCACTCTAGACTTCATTCTATCAAAGGCCTGACAGCCACATAAGAGAGTTGTCAGTTAAGAAAAAAGATAGTTTGTGTTTTGTGATGCCCCAGGGATGATTTTAATTCTCTTCCTTTTTACAAGCCAACTTTATCTGCTGTGCTTCTTATGATTTTGACCAAACGTCAGTGCTTTTTAAAGTTAAAGGAGCTTCATCCTGCTAAAAGTAAATTCATTAATCAACCATGAATGTACATCAGGTGTGCCCTTTTCTTTTTTCTTTTTAAATTTCACAGGAAATATTAATAAGCTATGAGAAACATTTTGAGCTGACATGAAATTACTGAAACTTCATGATTTACTTTGAAATATTGTTCAAAAATACCATAATATGTTTAACACATTATTTATTGATGGTGCTAAATTACTTTCTTTACTATCATACAACAAAGCCATTTTGCATGGAAGAGACAATTGTTAAGGGACTATTTTGAGACACTGCACTGTACAGAATACTGAGGTGCATTTCAAAACAAAAGTAGTTAATCATCAGACATAACTTATTGATTAAAACTGCTGAATATGAAGCAAGTCAATATGTTGATAGCATTTATTTTTGAATAATACTACTATGCTCATAAATGCAAGGATATACTTCATTGGGATACCTCTGTGATTAATTCCTAGTCATTCTTTCTAGTAGAAAATGGTTCATTTTCCTGTTTAGACAATTGCAAGTATTTCTTTAAAGAGGAGACATTGCCTAGCACACTGGCAAATGAGTTTTATGGACGGCCATCACATCCTATGTAACACAATGTTTGCAAAGTAGTTTACATGACCACACAAAGACTCATGATTATATCTGGATGGCAAAATATAGTACTTACACACTTTCGCATTTTGCATAAATAACCCAGTTTGTTCAAAATATGGGCATACATAAATGAGAAACTGTGACAGGTGTAAGATAAATCAAACAACCATCTATATCAATATACACACAAACATTCTCCACATATATGTATTAATATAGCTGAGTGCTTAGTTTGTCTAGAGGCTTTTGTGGAGAGGTGTTTTATCAAGAGAATTGCTTGCTGCTGTAAGTTACTGATTGTGTGTATATTGATAATAACATATGCCACTATGGTCTTACAAGTCATGGGCAGTGTGCTAATAGACAAAGTTCCAGCAATGCTGTACTTAGTTGCTTGTACATGGATTTTACATATCACTGCAGCTGCTTTGTTAGTTTTGGTATTGGTTGAATGATTTTATACTTCTATAATGGAAATGATTGCTAATTTATTTTCTGTTAGAGAACAAACAATGGCTCATTATGAGCATCCATGTGTCTCTGTGTGCATTTGTGATTGTGCAATCATTGAGTCATTATATATAATTTATGGTAGTTTGGGGGCAGAGCCCCCTCCATGTAAAAGCAACGGTTTTGCTTTTTTATTGTAACATTTCTAGTGTTTGTGTGTTATCTACATTGTAATTAATCTTTTCAGTCATTTTTGTTAGATAATGTGATTGCTGATACTGTGTGGGTAAGATAAGTTTATGCAGTTTAATGCATATGATATATTTACAAAGATATATATATATGCACGCACATATATGTATCTGTAATATATCTGTAATATATGTGTAGTGTGTGTGTGTGTGTGTGTGTGTGTGTGTGTGTGTGTGTGTGTGTGTGTGTGTGTATATATATATATATATATATATATATATATATATTTATGTATTTATTTATTTATTTCCAGTTTGGTGACTGGGGAGGTCCACTGGGCCAACGTGCCCATTTTCAATGGAGGCCCGGGGAGAAAAGCTCCACAATACAATGTTGCAAGACATAATAATTAGAAGTACAAATAAAATTCAAAAGCTAAAAAAATGATTTACATACAAAAGGAACATTGTGACAATATACATCTTTGGATCTCACAAATAGATTTCAAAGAAAAAATGATTTACATGCAAAAGGTTGAACGTTTTAAATCGTAGGAGGCAAGCATTCAACTTGGTAGACTACCTACTGCAAATTCCTTCAATATATATATATATATATATATATATATATATATATATATATATATATATATAGGGGTCCTGCTGACTTTGTCAAATGGTAATTTGGGGTTGACATCTGTTTAATTGACACAATTTAGTCAACTAAACAAATGGTCGATAGGCATGTGAAATCAACAATCCCTGAGTAGGGAAATATATGTGCACTCTTGGAGTTAGAATATATAATTAGCAAGTGTGTGGGGTACTAGGGTTGCCACCTTTTCAAATGCCCAAAGTGGGACATTTTTGGTACAAACGGCAGATTTTGCAGGCCGAAACATACCCACGGCCAGTACACAAGACAGAACTTCTCTTCTTTGCCTAAATAAAAGCTTATTCTTGTAGTATTTTAGTTGCTTATTCTGTTTCTTATAACATTTAGATGTTTCTGATACAGAATAACTGTTTTATGCAACTATTACATAAATTATAGGCAATAATTTTGTCCTAAAATCTCAGGACATCTGCCATTTTTGCAATTTTTTTGCAGGACACAACTGACCAAAGAGGGACTGTCCCTCTCAAAGTGGGACAGGTGGTAACCCTATGGGGTACTTGCCCCCTACAAAAAAAAAAAACACAAAACAACAAAAAAACAATGCTTACTTTGTGTATTTTTGATTTAATTTTGCATGCTCTGATATTAATTCTTGGTGCATGTGTAGTAGCAATGTATATAATGTCAGTCAATGTGTTTTGACATTATGCACATTGACATAAATGCTATTCAATCAATTCAAGTATGTATATATATATATATATATATATATATATATATATATATATATATATCAATAGGTGATGTAATCTAAATGAAGTGGTGGAAACTGAGAAGCTGCATACGAGGGTGAGTGCACATTTGTGTGACTCCTGCTAGGTCATCTCAGTTGTGGGTATTTTAAAGGCTGGACTTTTATAAAGTGTGAGGTGATTATTAGAGGTAGAAAAGGCAAAGGAATGGATGAAGAAAGCAGTAAGTTGTATATACTGTGTGAGATTGGATGGCAATGGGATTGAGAGTATGCCCCTTCCTCATTGTTGTGTGATCTTGGAGTTGGTATATATAATGTAATGTAGGTCTGTGGGGGGTTGTAGAGGGCTTGCCATCTGCAAAAAATCCTGGAATGTTTTTTTTTTTTTTGACACGTTATGCTGTTGCCATTAAGTAGCTTACATTACCAGCATTGAAAGATTTATGATTCAGTTTTATTTGTAGTCACTTAAATGTGTAGTCACTGTGCTGCTTATGTACACACACACACACACACACACACACACACACACACACACACACACACACACACACACACATTATTACACACGTAATTCCTATAGGTGGATTGTTATGAATGTTGTGACTCCACTTTACTTTTATACTTTATCCATCTAAGTAAAACATACAAACCCTCTGTCTACAACTAGTTATAAAAATGGTGAGACTTGTCTGCTTAGCAGCATGATCAAGTTTGCCAAATGTGTGGTAAAAATCAGTCTTTTTAAGTACCTCCTAGCTTAATCATTGTGTGCATGCATACCACATATGTGCAGTGTGAGTAGGGGAGCAGCTCAGTGTGAACTATATGATTGCAGCCTGTGAGATGAGTTAAGATCGCCACTGATTCCACCATCCGTACTGACCAGAGAATGCATTTCTGTCATAGGATATTTATTTATTTTGCTCCACACAGCTGGTTGTTAGCTGCCACCAGAGCCTCTTCTCATCCACATGGTCTACTGTCCACTGCTTACCTCCCCTACACTTGTTATGCCCCATTCTTAGGTCTGGTAAGGAGACTAAGGCTGCTGATATAGCATCACATGACTGATGAGGTGTGTTTTCTATTTTTATGCTGTAACTCCCCTACCTGTGAACACCTGTTAACATCTGGAAATGGATGCGCAATGGGATCATGCTGCCATATCATTGTGCCTCAGAGGTGACTTAGCCAATGCCCCCTAGGCCAATTTTCCCTTCAGGATAATGCCCCTTCCATTTACTCCTATCTTACATTAGAGTTCAACAGCAAGGTGCTCACAGGTATATGCCCTCCACAATGGGATGCCCATCCTTCGGTGCCAGTGCCTCAGACATCCAAGCCACTAATCAAACTTGGGTCACCTGGGAGGCTGGGCCATGCTCAGGGTTTCATTCCCCAGCACCACGGTGCTGGCTACAATATCTACTTTTTATATATGTTTGCTAACAAAACAGGCTGGCTGATATAAAATGTACTCTCTTTAGCCAAGGCAAAGATGTATAAAAAATGCGTGACCCAAACAAGACATGTCTTGTCTGGTATGCATACATAATATACCGGATTGTAGTTGCAGAAAAAAGTGGTAAGAGCACAGAGTTCTTTACTCTTGAAATTTGTAACAGACCTGGCAATGCTTCACAGACAGTCAACATTTGCAGTACAGTTAGTACTTTTACACAGATAGCCAACATTCAAAACTTCTAGACATTTGTCTGTCACACTTTATTTTTTTTTTTATATATGCATATGTTTTACATTATGAAGTGTATTACATCTTTCAAAGGTGTAAAAGCAATTTAGACACTGTTCTGTGATTGCTGCTATGTGTGTCACAGAGAATGACCTAATCACACCAGCTTTCAAAGGTTCTAAATAACAGTTGTTGTACGCCTTTGAAAGCTGATATGATTGGGTTTCATGCAGCAACACTGTAGCTGGCTTATCATTCTACCATCCTGGGACCCTATTCAGCACACTCCAAAACTTCCATGGGTAAGTACTAGACCCCTTCCTAAAGTTCAGGCTACATGCTGAAATGAAAACAGTCAATGCAACTAGACAGCCTAGCATCTTTTTTGGACTTACAGTGGATATAAAAAGTTTACACACCGCTGTTAAAATGCCAGGTTTTTGTGATATAAAAAATGAGACCACAACAAATCATTTCAAAATGTTTTCCACCTTTAATGTGACCTATAACCTGTACAATTAATTGAAAAACAAATCTGTTCGGGGAAAAAATATAAAAAATAAAACATGTACAATACACTGCTTGCATAGGTGTGCACACCCTTAAACTAGTACTTTTTTGTCTGTGCACACCCTTAAACTAATACTTTGTTGAAGCACCTTTTGATTTAATTACAGCATTCAGTCTTCTTGGGAACATACCTGCCATAAATTTAAGAGGCTCTGATTAACCCCAAATAAAGTTCAGCTGCCCTAGTAGGATTTTCCTGACATTTACACAGTTGCCTGCTGCATCAAAAGCCATGGTTCGCAGAGAGCTTACAAAGCATCAAAGGAATCTCATTGTTGAAAAGTATCAGTCAGGAGAAGGGTACAAAAAATGTCCACAGCACTGGGTATACCATGGAACACAGTGAAGACATTCATCAAAAAGTGGAGAAAATATGGGGCAACAGTGATGTTGCAGAAAACTGGACATCCCTCCAAAATTGATGAAAAGGCAAGACGAAAACAGGTCAAGGAGGCTGCCAAGAGACCTACAGCAACACTGAAGGAGCTGCAGAAATTTCTGGCAAGTACTGGATGTGTACTACATATGACAACAATCTCCTGTATTCCCCATATGTTTGGACTATGGGGTAGGGTTGCAAGACAGAAGCATTTTCTTACACAGAAAAACATCAAGGCCCAGCTAAAATTTGCAAAACAGTACATCAAGTCTCCCAAAAGCATGTGGGAAAATGTGTTATGGTCTGATGAGACCAAGGTTGAACTTTTTGGCCACAATTCTAAAAGGTACATTTGGTGCAAAAACAACACTTCACATCACCAGAAGAACACCATCCACATGGTAAAGCATGGTGGTGGCAGTATCATGCTTTGCAGTTGCTTTTCTTCAGCTGGATCTGGGGCTTTAGTCAAGGTGGAGGGAATTATGAACAGCTCCAAATACCAGTCACGTTTGGCCCAAAACCTTCAGGCGTCTGCTAGAAAGCCGAAGATGAAGAGGAATTTCACTTTTCAGCATGACAATGACCCCAAACATACATGCAAATCAACAAAAGAATGGCTTCACCAGAAGAAAATTAAAAGTTTTGGAATGACCGAGCCAGTGCCCAGACCTAAATCCAAAAGAAAATCTGTGGGGGTGACCTGAAGAAGGCTTTGCACAAGAGATGCCCTCACAATCTGACAGATTTGAAGCACTTTTGCAAGGAAGAGTAGGCAAATATTGCCAAGTCAAGATGTGTCATGCTGATAGACTCCTACCTAAGAAAACTGAATGATGTAGTTAAATCAAAAGGTGTTTAAACAAAGTATTAGTTTAAGGGTGTGCACACTTATGCAACCAAAGTATTGTACGTTTTTTATTTTTTATATTTTCCCCCTAACAGATTTGTTTTTCAATTGAATTGTAGAGGTTATAGGTCACGTAAAATGTGGTAAAAGTTTTGAAATTATTTATTGTGGTCTCATTTTTTTATATCACAAAAAACTAGCATTTTAACAGGGGTGTGTAACTATTTTATATCCACTGTATGTTATGTGCAAGGAGGAAATTGGGATTAAGTACACCAATGCCCAAAGTAGAATATCCTTTCAAAGTTATCTCACTGAAGTCCTCTCACAACAAGAACTTAATTGAAAATGCAGTTAAAAATATAACATTCTGAATATCTATCAGATCCCTGTGGGCATCACCGCCTTATAATGTAAAAAGGAAACTGTCTGCTAATAACTGCAAATGACATACTTTTTGCTGTTAACTTTAATATTCAAACTATTATAACATGATCACCATTCCTCTTAGCACTTGCACTGGAAATTTCTCCTCCATGCTACCCTTTTAGAAACCACAACACCCCGAAAATAAAAGGCCAGGATTTAACATTATTGTAGATATGAAAGCATTTAATAAAGTCTCACCTGCTGCAAGAAGGATTTTGCACTGACAAATTCCATCATCCAGTGTTACTGGGTTGCATTTAACTATGTTGAAACCCAATGAACAACTGATGCCATCCATAGAGTTTACTAGGCAAGTATAGAACAGAAGAAGACTGCCAGCCTTCTCTTTTGTATCATTCACACACTTCCCACACACCTGTGACAAATTAAGGATATACATGACCTGACTTTATTCAAAATTAAACCCCTAAAGCATTTAAAGAATGATACAATTGTTAGTAGTATAACGAAAAAGGCTAATTTTAAAATGGTGCTTAATAAAAAAAAATCTGCAAACAGAAATATTAACAAATTCAGTGTTTAGATTTACAATAACTTCTCTATAATGAGTAGTAGGTATGCATTCATTTTGTATTAGTGCCATATGCAGGCATTTCTTTGTTTATTACATGGAATTGTAGTGACTATGAATGAGTTAGTTGTTGTAATTAGTTTATTTTTATTTATTTATTTCAGTATGTTAACCAGGTAAGTGAACTGGTTCAAGGACCATGTTCAGTCATGACTCAGGCCTAAAGGCAGATGCAGGTAAGACAAGTCTAAACAGAAGAATGCAGTTATACCTGCACTACTATACTATTTCAATGTAATGGAACTGTATATAAATGATTTATGTCTTTGGCCTGGGTTATGGTTGAAACAAGTCACCACCTCAGTACACCTACCTGGTTAAAAAAGAGTGAAACAGTAAGCAAACAAATGCTTTCTTAATCTGACAGAAATGCTAGATGAAATACATCCTTAAATCAACTGTATATAGCATAGATCATATAGAACAAATGTTCTGCAATACAAGTGTGGTATATATTTTGTGTATGCATTACACAAAAGCACTTATTTGTTTACTGGGAAAGTCTGACTTAGAAGATCCAATTTTCAGCAGAGGCCCGAGGAGAAACGCTGCAGATTGATGTCTTTGTAAAGTCGGAGGAAACCGGAGCACCCAGAGTAAACCCACACAAATACTGGGAGGGCATACAGACTCTGCACAAGGCAACCCAGCTGAAAATTGAAACAGAGAACCTCTTGCTGTGAGACAGCAATGCAATCCACTGCACCATTGCACCATCCAACATCTATTGGAACTGCATTGTGACAGAACACATGTAATTCTAGCCAACAAAGTATGTTACTTTATGGTGTTTCTTCCTACCAAGTTGGATAACACATATGATAGAGTGAGTTTATTAAACTGAATGTTGACAACAACTTTCTTTTAATAGTCATGTAGTCAGTCATGCCTAACTCAATAAGTGGCCATCTTCTACCCCCATTTGTGATATGAATCATAATGAAATTCACAAGGAAGAAATGTTCTGATATGCTTAAAGTATGACTCCATCTGAGCTAGCTACATTTATAAAAATTCTGCAATCTGTTATGCAATTCTTGATTTATTCCTTCTGAATCTATGGCTTCCTTGCATAAATGGGGAGTTGCAACCAGGGGACCTTCCTTGGATTACTCTGCAAATTAAAAATATGATGTAGCTCAAAGGTCACCTTTGATCTAAATATAAAAAAGAAAGCATTTGCTCACTTTATGAAGTAGTCAGTTAAGGAAATAATTATGGCCTAAATATGACCAAACTAGCATATTACTTAGTGATCTTAACTATTTGACTTTGTTTAAAGGGTCGATCCCACTAGGCCAGTAGAGATGATATTCACACTGACTAGGGGAAATTTTTTCTATTCTTTTTGATAAGTGGTGTGGGATCTGTTATATCCATTGGCAAAACCAACAGGTCAGACATATTGGAACTGTTAGAAGCTTCAAATAAAATTTGTGTTAATTAATACAACAGGTTTATGAAGAACATTATATAGACCAAGAAACCTTGGGTTGTTTGGATAAAGAAGCAACTAAGGAATTACTAAAATATAAATAAAAAGTCTAGAGACTTTTGAAAGGTATAAAAAAGAAATATGGACATGAAAAAGAAAGAGAGATCTGATATGATACAATATTTATGAAAAGGAGAACGCCAAATTAACTAACACAAAAAAGGCAGCCACAAAGATATTCAAAGAGAAATACAGGCAAAGGCATGCAGATATGGAAAATTTTATAATAAAAAATAAAATCACAAAGAGGGAATGTAGAACAGAAGATTAGTAAAGTTAAAAAAATAGATGTTGAAGTTATGGACTACCTGTGAAGTGAAGGCTTTGGTGTAGAAAGTCTAACATGGTTATATCACAGCATAGGTTCATAGGCTGATACTAGGCTATTGGCCCTAGGGCCTACACAAGCCTAGCCATAACAATTCCCTGGCTATTTCTTCCCACAATATTTGCTTCCCTGGACCCCTGTCTAGCAGGGCAACTGACGTGATCCCCAGGATGAATTTTCTATCTCCCATCCAATCGTCAAGGTTCCTTTTGAAGAGGACCAAAGAGGTGCTCTGCTTGACATGTATGGGCAGTCTATTCCAGAGTCTGGGGAGTCTCTGGGTCAGGAACCTATCTCTCCAGAATGTTTTGTTCATCGTGTTGACAAGGTTTAGATCCCTGGAGCATGTGGTTCTGAAGGATTGGGATTTCTTTAAGTGTAGCATGTCCAACAGTGCTGGGTTTGACATGGCCTTGTATGTTAAGCAGAGATCGCCTCTGAGTAGACGATATGTGACAGAGTATAGCTGGAGTTTTTTTAGATGGTCAGCATAGGGCATCTGCTTTAGGCCTGTGATTCTTTTAGTGAGGTATTTCTGTGGCCTTTCCAGTTGTTGCAGATGTCTTGAAAGGCACATACCAAATGGGGCATTGTATTCTATAATGGGTCTAATGAGGGATGAGTACAGTGGGACTATGATGTCCTTTTTTCCTGGAAGAAAAACCCTTAGTGATGAGCTGTGCCACATAGAATGATTTCCTGACTGTTGTGGCAATGTGGTTATCGAAGGTGAGACCACTGTCCACCTGTGTCAAGTCTCTTATCACACTTTCGATGTTTAGTGTACTGCCACCTATGTGGTAATTCATGGGTGCATGTTTTTTTCCCATAAGGGATAACTATACATTTTTTGGCATTGAGCTTGAACCCATGGCTCTGGCACCAAGCATCTATTTCTGTAAGGTCCTTTTGTTGAATATCCACATCATTTGGGGATTCAATAATGGCTCCCAGTTTGCAGTCATCTGCGAACTTTGTTAGCCAGAGTCCCTTAGTGTTGGCCTGTACTTTAAAGAAGTAGATAAACAAGAGTGGTCCAAGGACTGAACCCTGAGGTACTCCACTTGTCATTTGTCTGGAGCTGGATTTGGAGTCGGCTACTTTTACAGTGTGGATTCTGTCAGTAAGCCAGTTGGCAACCCATCGAGTGACGTAGGGATTAATGCCCAGCTTAGTAAGTTTAGCTATTATTCCAGAATGGGGGATGGTGTTGAAGGTCTTGGCAAGGTCCAGATAGGCTGTGTGGACTGCCTTACCCTCGTTGACAGCTCTGGAGACTGAGTTGAAGAAGTCAATCAGGTTCAGGAGACAAGATCGGCCTTCACAAACCCAAACTGGTGGGGTCCAGTGTTTGAAGGTTGTCAATGCCTTTGTTTATAATTTCCATGATAATACGCTCCATGGCCTTGCAGATCAGGCTTATCAGATGGATGGGGTGGTAGTTCCCAGGATCCAAGGTGGATCTCCCCTTGTGGAGTGGGATAACTTTAGCTGTGCGCCACTCAGTGGCCACGAAGCCTGAGGTGAGGCTATGATTAAACATGACATTTAAGTGAGGTGCCAGTTCATTTTGTTGTTCATGTAGAACACAGCCCAGGATGTTGTCTAGTCCCATGGATGCTGTATTTTTAGCTTTGGAGAGTGTGGTTTTTATCTGTGTGGCTGTTATTACTGGAATTTGGCAATCTTTTGGTATTGAGGTGGACCCTTTAGGGAGTGAGAGGGGGGTGAAGTTGGCACTGAATCGATCTGCAAGGATATTGGCAATATCCTTGGGATCAGTATATTTAGTGCCATTCTGTTGTAGATCAGGGCAGATCTGAGCATTGCCATTTAGATTCTTGACATAGCTATATAATGCCTTGTGGTTGTCTTTGAAATCTTTGGCAATTTTATTTTCGTAACTAACTTTGGAGGATGTTATGAGGGATCTCAGCTTCTTACTGAAGCTGGTAAGGGAGTTTTTTGTATCCTGAGATTTTCCTCTTTTCTGCAATAGTTTCTTCCTTTTGTTGTAAAATTTGTTTATGGCAGGGGCCACCAGATTGGCTTGCTTTTTTTGGAGGAGAGCGTCTTGTTTCTATTTGGGATAGCAATATTTCTGCATGAGTGGATGTGCTTGTACAGTGCCTTAGTGTAAGATTCAGCAGTCGAACATTCAGTTCCCGTCTGCATGGGTGTTATGAAAGTTGTCACTTCTGACTTGAGTAGCATGAAGTTGGCTTTGGAGAAGTTTTTTTACAGAGGTTTCCTTACTGGAGGGTGGGGGTGGGGGAGGGATGTGGATGTCAAGAGTAATTATCTTATGATCATACCTGACCAATGAGGGGGTGACCATAGGTGTGGAGCATTGAGTTCTCATGTTGGTAATGACCAGGTCTAGGATATTAGAGCCCCTGCCCCAAGTAAGGAGAAACAGGATGAGCTGGAGGCATCCGAAGAAGAAATGTGGACATGGAAAATAAAAAAAAGATTTAATACGGTGCAATATTTATGCAAAGGAGAAAGCAAAACTAATCAATAAAAAAAAACAGCACCAAAGATATTTGAAGAGAACTATAGGCAAAGGCATCCAGACATGGACAATGTTACACTACAAAACATAAAAAAATCAAAAGGAAAAGTAAAAAAGAGGATTAGTAATGGAGAAGTTAAAGTTGTAGAAACAGGTTATGGAGTACTTGTGAAGTGAAGGATTTGGTGTAGAAAATCTAACTCTGATAGCATCACAGCTGGATGGAAGAATGGATCCCCAAATTAAGGAGAAACCAGTGGAGCAGGAAATACTTGATCAGTTGTCAAATGAAGATACTTTGGAGCCTTCCACAGGAAACCAGTAGAAATGTTCAGCTAGAGTTGCACAGTAGAGGAAGGAATAGAAAACTGTGGCAACTCCAACGCAGTCAATGTTATGAAATGATAGGTCAGTGAGTTTCCTTATAAAAGAGAAATGGATGACACAGGATGAAACTAAAGAGAATGTGGGCCAGGAAGATGCTCTGGAACTCTCAGTAGAATGCCTGCAGGAAATGGAGAACAAAGAATGTACCCTCAGTTTAGAAGAAAATGATGTAAGAAAAGAGTTGCTTGGTTTAATAGAGATGGACAGACATATTAAGATCAATGAAATAAGTAGACTACAGAAAGTCATTAAAACTCCAAAAGTTAGAAGTTTAATAAAACAATGAACACTGTAATTAAGACTGTTTATACAGATTTGTGTGATATAACAGAAGTAGCTAAGATATATTGCTGTGCAGCAAAATTAATAACAGATAAAGCCTTACCACAAAAACACAGAGTAGTAAGGGAAAGGAAAAGAGGGGATATTGGATGCCATCATGGAAACATCCAATAGAGAAAACTATAAAGCAATTAAGATAAGAAGTGTCACTGTTAAAAGAGTCTAGAAGAGGGAACAGATCAACAAAAATACTCAGAAAGTTAGAATTGATAAAAGCAATGAGCAGTATCAAAACAGATCAGGATCTATCTTGTACTGTCGCAAATAATAACTAAAAATAAAGCATAAGCAGAAAATCATTGAAGATATGCAGATAAATATGAAGGAAAAGTACAAAATATACAATTTATTGATGACCAAAACAAGTTTTATAAGGAATTGGGAAACAAGGCAAAAGGAATTGAAACACCACTGAAAAAAGAAGAAATAGAAACATTTTGAAGAAATATCTATCAATAAAATTCCTGTAGAACATAACAAAGATGTTAAATGGACAGAAAAAGTAAAAGAAAGAATAAGAAGTTCAAATGTGCAGGATATAAAGTGTGATGAAGTAACAGCCAGAGAGACTGAAACAAAGTTAAGAAAAGCTACTAAAGGAAAACCACAGGCCCTGATGTAGTACCTAACGTCTGGCTCAAAGTGTTAACATATTTATATGAAGATTTAGCCATGAGTAAAAACTATTTATATGTACACCTCAACAGACACCAACCTGGTTAATAACAGGAAAAACAATGCTACTTAAGAGTGAACTGAAATCTATCCAAAAAACTATAGACCAATAACTTGTCTTCCAATGATGTATAAACTATACACTGAAATTGATGGTGACAAAGTTTATACTCACTTAGAAGAAAATGCAATCATGTCAACAGAACACGATTATAAAAAAATCTTATTAACAAAGATCATTTGTTGTTAAGTAAAGTCATAATGTAGAACTGTAGAAAGGGAAAGAATCTAAGTATGGCATGGATAGACTACAAAAAAAGTATCTGACCGTATCCCACATTCATGGATAAAAGAGCACTATCTATAAGATACACGCTACACTGATTGATTACATTGCAGCAGCCATGAAATACTGGCAAACCGCTTTGCAGTTAAGTCAGGATAAAGGACAAATTATTATTCCAGGGATAAAATTCAAAGGGAGATATTCAAGGGAGACTCTTTGTCACTGCTACTTTTTTGTCTTGCCCTTAACTCATTAAGCTGTCTACTTAACAGATGAGGTCATGGTTACAATTTGCCTTCTTTTTGTGGATGAGTTAAAACTGTATGGTTCATTAGATGAGGAAGTGAAAGCACAACTGCAAGTGGTCAAAACTTTTTCAGATGATACTGGAATGTCATTTGGTCTTGATAAATGTGCAAAAGCAACCTTTAAAGCAGAAAGCTGCAGCACCAAGAAAACATCAGTTTGGGAAAGGAATGTGACATAAAAGAACCTGAGCAAGAGGGACTGTATAAATATTTGGGAATTGATGAATGATCGACAATAAAATATCAACAAATGTGAATAAAACTTAGTAAGGAATATTTTAGAAGACTAAAATGAATACCCTAAACAGCATTAAAATCTAGAAACAAAGTCCAAGCTATAAATCAATATGCACTTCCTGTCCTAACTTACAGTTTTGGAGTGATTAATTGTCCCCAAAAGGTGTTGGATATGTTGGAGAGGTAAATAAGAACGATGTTTCATGCTCATCAAATGATTTATAAAAATCAGTATATACCAAGACTATATATTCCCCATTCTGAAGGAGGTATGGGTCTCCTCAAAATGCATTATATGTATAGATCTGCAATTGTAGGACTGCATACATATTTGCTGACCTCACAAGACCCACATATAGTGAAAGTTTTGAAATATGAGGAGAATTAATCTAAGATGACTTCCCTGCTTAGTTTAGCAGAAACATGTTGGTGTTAAGTGTGCATGGAAATCAAACCAGAAGTAGATACAAATCAGGCAGCAACTGAATGTGCCAAAACACAAAATAAAGAATATAAGTTGATGGATCAGATGAGAAGGCAAGAAATGTGAAAAATGCATAAATATAGGTGCAAGTATAGAAAACTCTTTGAACAAACACATGTTGATTAGGATCGAATGCTAGAATGGTTAAGGAGAGGTGAATTTAAGCCAAAAGACAAAATGTTAATATTGTCAGCCAAAGACAGGACTGTGTATGTGTTTTACAAAGTCCATTGAACATTGGTAGAACAGGCAAATGTAGGTTTTGTAAAACAGAATTGGAAACAGTTGCACATCTTGTAGCTGGTTGTGATCTACTAATGGCAGAATTACTGTATAATGAAAGGTATAATAATGTGGCAAGACTGTTGCATTGGGGATTGAGTAAACATTATACTATTGAAGTAGCTTAAAAACACTGGAAATATGAGACACAAAGCATTATAGAAAATGATGAAGTTTATATCACATGGGATCACCCATTACCAACAGTTCAAAAAACAGATGTGAGAAAACCATATATAGTAGTCCATGAAAAGAAGACAAAGTATGCATTGATCATTTAAATTGCTACACCCAGTGACTACAGTGTCTTAGTTACTGAGAGACACAAAGTCATAAGATACCAGGATTTGCAAGCAGAAATGAGGGTAATGTGGAAGAAGGATACCCAGGGAGTTCCAACAGTAGAAGGAGCAATGGGTCTTATGAAAAATAATTTATAATCATACTTAGATATGGTACCGATATATGTAACTCCATACAACTTACAGAAGGAGTCATTATTGGGCACATTGTGGATGCTGCAAAGGGCATTTCTGGCTAACATCAAAGACTGAAACAATACTAATTTCATGAACTTTAATCATACTTTGACTTAGGAATGGGGTCCATTCCCTTCATGATATTAGAAACCCAAAAGACTTGGAAAAATTAAAAAAGAGAAACCTCAATTTAATGTCTCGTCAAAAGGATGGGATAATCAAGATCAATCTCATGTTACATTACAGTGACCATATTTGAAAGTAAAACTAAGCAGGTGGTGTAGAAATAGAACCCACAGTCTTTTGATCCTTCAACATCAAAGGTAAATGCATTACCTGTTGAGCCACTGTCATGCTGTTAGTTGAAATATACTCAAGTAAGGAATAAAACAAACATGGCTTTACTTACTGAAAAACATAACTGCTACCTTGAGCAACAGTGTGTGCATTCATTAATCCCAGGAAGATCTGGAAATGTATTGATAAATGAATACACCCGGGATATAAGCATACACAGTGTCTATCCACTGACTTAAATATTAATGGTATTTGTAATTTTGTTCCCAGTCTCTTGATTCTGTCAAGCTAAATACAACAAATGCAAAATTTTTCTCCTAACAGAGCATAAGTTCTGCAAAATGCCTGGTCCTCTCCACCCATGCTGTTACAAATTGTTAGGCAATAAGCCTTCCTTAACTGAAACCTGTGTTAGTAGCAGTGAACAGACTTTCTCCAGGTTTGCTCAAGCTGTTGATATTGGCTGTTGTACACCTAGTAGCAATGCTGACCTATCATTTTATTAAAGGAGGAGATACTATCTATATAGAAAGAGACATCATTGTACCTTTGTATAATGTGATTTTTACACTGGCCATGAACTATAAAAGATTAAATTACTGTCCCTTTTATCAGAAATACTAGAAAATGTGTGAATGTATAAGCCCTTTAATGCCTAAACTACCAGAAACTCATTTCTAAGACAACACAGGGCTTCATAGCAGTGTATAGAATGGATGCAACATTGATGGAAGTTGTTGAATTTCATACATCTAGCTAAACAGCAAGAAGTTATTGGGACACTCTTTTAAGATATAATATATTACTAAATATGCTGGTTAGTTATAGTGTGTCACTCAGTGGTTTGTTAGTTACTTAGAAAATAGATAATGGTCAGTAAGGTGGAACAATGTATTCTCACTCCCCACTGGCAGTGATGCAAGGAGTTCTTCAACAATCAGTGTCGGGACATCTCTTATCCACAATCTTTATCAATGATATGGCAAGACTCTGTGGAACTGACAAAAAAGTACAATTTGCAGGTGATGCCACTGATATTCTTGCTAATGCTGCTTTATCTTTAATTAAAACTATGCTGCAGCATGGCTTCTTGATTCAGCTGTGTGCAATCAGGCTATAAAGACCAATGCTGTCTTCTTTTCTAGACAATATAATGCTTTTTTTTCAGCTAGCACTCAATTCTAATTAAGCTCTCAGCCTTTGTGTCTCCTTTTCCCTTAACTGTTCAGGAATCCAGGTAGTAGTCTTTACTAAACTGGTAGGAGTTATTTTTTAATAATCAGCTCAGATTTGACTCTATCTAAATTATGTTGACAATAATCAACTAGGTTGATTTTAGTTGGTCAAACCATTCCATCACTCAGTGCAAAATGCCTCACTGCAGCAAATGACTTCCTTATTTTCCTTTTGTGTTCAGTATGCCATTGGCAGAGCACACAGTGATTTGTTGTGTCATGGTAAGCAGATTTGCACAATGATTGGCCAAGAATACGATGGGTGCAACTCAGAAAACCCAGCAACACAATGCAGCCAACTGAAATAACACAGTCAAATGTGTTATATGTTAATGACTGTGTACTGAGGTGCGGCCTATGCAAATGAGACAAAAAAACATGGCATTGCAATTCGGAAACTCTTAAATGCAGCACAGCAATGCTGCACTCTCCTTAGATTCATACTGGCCATATATTCATGTTCAGATAAAGTAAATTAGTGTGCCATATTAGGGGTTGCCACAGCTATTGAAAATGTGCAACTGCGACAGGCTGTCATAGCAGCCCCTGAAACTGACAGTGCATGATGTCATCCCCAGAGGTGATCAACTGACCACATGTAGCATTTCATGGCCTCAGTGACACCAACATAGTGGATTGGTACCATATGGATAAGGACACCATGCAGGAAACTGTGGACATGTGTTGGCCTCATCTGTAACCCTGCAGGCGTCATGGAGTACCCATTCCAGTGCACACTAAGGTATGTGTGATTTTATATATAGTAGCTACAAGAACCTTTCAGCAACCTACTGGGGACTTAGTGGGAGTATCTAATGATTCTGCATCAAGAATACAGCATTGATTCCTTGATGCCCTGCTGCACTATATGGGGGGGGGGTATGTGTGGTTTCCACATAACCCAGAGGAGAGAGCAAACACCATAATGGGTGTTCTGTGGCATGACCCATTTCCCTGAGGTTCTGGGGACCATAGACTGTACCTATATTAAAATGAAAATCCTATCTGTTGAACTGAGAAAAAAGGTACATGAACAGCAAAAA
Source organism: Protopterus annectens (assembly GCF_019279795.1). Lineage (NCBI taxonomy): Eukaryota > Metazoa > Chordata > Ceratodontiformes > Protopteridae > Protopterus > Protopterus annectens. Next base: position 610,904,396 of record NC_056726.1, read on the forward strand.
GAATCACTCCATCAACTTCCAGGTTCTCTTTAATACACAGGATATCATCTGCAATGTCTGTGCAGATGACCCAGGCACTTATCATGACCCACACCTGTGATCTTTATCAACAGTTTGTCAAGGGTGAATTCCCACAAGGCCTTCTTGTGGATAATGCTGGATATGTCCTATGATCCTGGTCCATGATACCATTCAGGAATCCACAAAATCAATCTGATCAAGTACGATCATAACCAAGAAAGAGAACATGTCTGTGCTGCTGAAATCATGCTTTCGCTGTCTGGATATATTTAGTGGTGCCCTGAAGTATGGCTCTGCCATGTGTATTAAAATACTGACCATGTATTTTGTGTTACATAATATGATACATAGGAAGTAGTTACAGCAGAGTGGCCTCTTGCAGGGAGTGCAGTTCTTTGCATCACAGGATGCAGCGGCTTAGGTAGATAAGGAGTCAGAAGAGGAGCCAGCAGCAGGGAATGACCATACCAGACAGAGGCCCACACAATATGCAAAAAGACAGTGCATTGCACAAAGCTTTACAACATAACTATACAAGAGCTAAGCAGATACATAGAGTAAAACTGATGTGTACAAAACCACTGCGCATTAGATATAGGCAACCCAAGCAAAACTGTACAAAGGGCAGAGCACAGTTCTCAGCATTTGCACAGGTGGGGAAGGAAGTACATGTCTTTCATGCAGAAGTGTGCGAATGCAAGTCTTGAGAAATGCACTTATGTATAATTTGAGAACTTGCTTGGGAGGGGGTACTAATGTGTTGGAGGGTCAGGGCCAATGTATGTGTGTGTGTGTGTGTGTGTGTGTGTGTGTGTGTGTGTGTGTGTGTGTGTGTGTGTGTCATACCTCTCAACCTGGAAACATCAAAAATCTGGACAAGGCACATGAAAAATAGGTACAAATCTGTACGCTAATTAACATAAAATTTGCATATATAATTATGTGGCTCCACCCACTCCAATGGAATTGTGGGATACCAACACAAATTGAAGAACAGACAAGCAACATATGGCACCAGAGTCCCCCTGCAGCCATTCCAATGCCCCATTACCTGGCTATTTCATTCCATTTACCATAAACACTAATGTGCATACTGCTTTACTTCTACAATGATTATTTGGATTTTATTTTTACATTTTATATCACAATGTAAAACACTAATAGAAATCTGCTAAACAAAGCAATACTGTGTCACAATGAAATAGACTTATAAAACTTCTCTGCCCTTGAAACTCACATTCATTGAAACAGCATTGAAACCTACACCACATCCAAAGAAAATGCATTTTGCCAGCGGTGGATAAAGATTACCTTTGGGCTATTTTCACACCATAGGCCCCTTGCACACAAAACAAGAAGCTTACATGTATTCTTTGATACACCTTCCTAACTTTATTAAATTATATTCCTTGTATAATTCAGCACACTCGCTAGACTTACAGTTGCAGCTCATTATTGTTTGAACATTTTTCCAGTAGGCGATGAAACAAAATGCATAAACCAATAAATGACAAAACTGTTCAATTCATAACATTTCCATCATAAAAGTGTACTTAAACTTTTACAGTCCACCAGTATCCATAAATATACACACTCTGCAGAAGTCATCTAAATAATTCCACATTAAAGACAGATGTTTACCTGTTGTGCTACTAACACAAATAGACTTGGCATAACAAGCACTAAACTTCTCTGCCCCTGAAGAACTATGCAGCACAAGAAACATGGAAAAGCCATACATTTATTGGGGGGAAAAAAGCCCAAAACCAGGGACACATTTTAAACATTGCTTGTATAATCTTAGAAAAGTTACTAGAATAAAATGTCTTATGTTACCATGTACTTCCTGAAAGATAGGAAGACTGAAAACTTAAATCGCTATCATTATTTAGTGAATTCAGTTCAACTTCTCATTGATGTTAGAAAACCACAAATTTTAAGAGGAACTGACCAAAAGTATGAGCCAAACATTCCATAAAACTTTGGACATTGAAAACTATGGTTATCTCCTTAAATCACAACTGGGCATTTATTTACACACACATTTGCTCAGAACCTCACCCATTAAAGTAAAGCACAGTTTTTGAAGTAAAGCACAATTTCTAGAGTAAAATGAAAATACACACACTTGCTCAAAACCTCACCCATTAAAACACAGTTTCTGCAGTAAAATGAAAGTGCACACACACTTGCTCAGAACTTCACCCATTAAAGTAAAGCACAATTTCTGCAATAAAATTAAAGTACACTCCTGCTGATGTATCCTGCAGCATTTAAAGTAAAATTAAAGTAATGCACAGTTTCTGCAGTAAAATGAAAGCACACTTGCTCAAAACCTCACCTATTAAAGCACAGTTTCTGCAGTAAAATGAAAGTACACTCCTGCCGATGTATCCTGCCTCCTGCAGCATTTAAAATAAAATGAAAGTACACAGTTGCTCAGAGAGTGTCATTTCTGCAGCCGTTCCTTAAAGAATGTACACAGTTTCTACTCGGGCATTAAAATTGAGCCATCTTTAATGTATTCCTGCTGCTAGTACTGGTAAAGTAAAGCAGTTTCACATATATAAAATGGAGGCAGCTTTTAAATAAAATGAAAGTGCAGCTAAAGTAATTGCATTATAAAACGAAAGTTACACAGAGTTAAAGTATATATCCTGCAGTAAAATACCTGCCCCACTGTTAAAGTAAAATGGAAGTGCACAGTTTCTCCTCGCTCAGAGTCTCAGCCATTAAAGTAAAGCGCAGTTTCTGCAGCTGTTTATTACAGGAAGTACACAGTTTCTCCTCAGGCATTAAAATAAAACCTGTTAACCAGCCGTTAACTTAAATAAGTGAAGTACTGGTTTCACATATATAAAATGCAGGCAGACGTTAAGTAAAATGAAACAAGTGCAGCCGTTAAAGCAAAGTGAAAGCATATCCTTTACAAGACCTGCAGTAAAGCATAGTTTCCCTGCCTTGCCTGCCATTACAGTTTTTGCAGCTGTTTTTTTTTTTTTTTTTTTAAGTAAAAAGTACACATTTTGCCCTGACACTCAGCCATTAGTTAATGAAAAGTAAAACAAAATGCAGCCATTTCTTAAATGAAGTACAACTACAGCACAGCTTCTCCTGCTGTCACACACACACACTGCACATAAACAAGCAAAATATTTGCCTTGCCTGCGACCGTTACAGTTTTTGCAGCTGAGCCGTTAAAGTAAAAAGTGCACAGTTTCTCCTCACTCAGCCATTAAAATAAACTAAAAAAAAAAGCACTTAAGTTTTCTGCAGTCATTTCTTAAATAAGTAAATTAAATAAAACATTCCCTAAAATAAAAATCTTCTAATTATCCAAAGCATAGTAGTCACATTACCAAGAAGTTCTTCAGCCATAATAGATTAATTCATCCATAGTTCTTTATAATCGTTACCGCAACCGCAACAGCAACCGTTTGTTGCTGTTCCCGCTCGCATTTGAGCAGCCAGTCATGCCAGAAATGCGTAAGCTCCTTGTGCTCAATTCCGACAGGCTGGTAGGGGGGCTGACATCATCGCGCAGGCTGGGAGCCATGAGGGAGCTGACGTCATCGCGTACGTGATGACGTCAGTTCTAATGCCGCGAAAATTAAAAAACAAAGAAAACAAAAGGAAAAAAAATCGGAACTGAAGGGGTGCCACTCGGGAATCGTGGCACCCCTTCATTTGAACCCCAAAACTCGGTAAAAACCGAGTAATTTGGCACGGTTGAGAGGTATGGTGTGTGTGTGTGTGTGTGTGTGTGTGTGTGTGTGTGTGTGTGTGTGTGTGTGTGTGTGTGTGCTGGGTGCTGTGGCAATGTATGTGTGTATGCAGGGACACAGCCTCAGCATGTAGGGCAGCACTGTGCAACATTCCAAAGACATGCAGCTGGAGCATTTCTCCCCGGGCCTCCACTGAAAACAGGCTCTGTGGAACCTAGTCGGACATTCCCGGTCAACAAATGTTAAATAAAAATAAATAAAAAAATAAAAAAAATGTGCCGAGTAGGTCCTGGACTCTTGTTCACTCTTATGTCATGTAGATTCAACCCTCTAGCCATGATGACTATGCTAATTGGGACTCATCTTATTATTGTATCTAAATAACTCAATTTGCATGATGAACAAATCTGGTAAACATTGTAAAGGTTACTATACAGTGCTGTACACACTCCTGAGCACCTGCTGGAAGCCAATTATGTTAGGGTGGAGAGAACTGTCATCCCATAATTAACTATCTGATGATGGAGCTGCCATTGAGAATTTATTCTCAGCAACAGAGCAATGGAGGGCTGCCCTATTCCATACCTTAAAGTGTCATTGGAACCATAATAATACAGTACTTGTGTTTTATTATTTAGCCATTCATTACACAAATGAGGTGCCAATTGGAGCTGGGCTTTGCAAGGAGGCTGAGACACATGAGACATATTTTGGGTACCAGTTCTCTGCCTTTTTGCCTGAAATCTTTGAAGGTGAGGCAATCATGGCTGTAGAAGGTGAAGGTAGTGCTCCTTTTAGAGCAGAAATGGTGTGAGGAGGAGTCCAAGATTTTTCTATACATCTTAAAACAGCAATACAGGCAGAGGTTCCAGCAGGAGGGCTATACCAGATCACAGTATAAGGCTGATGTCTGGAATAGTTTGGGCAAGGCTGTCACCCGTGGCGCTAGTATCCAATACAAGAGGGAATAGTACTGTTACCACTACAGTGTCATGAGTGGAACCAGGCTTGATGTCCTTGACTGATAGGAAGCTGTAGTTGTCACATGATCATCACCTCTATAATGTAAGTAAGCAATCCTTCCATTAACCAAATACCCTGACAATGTATGCCACCTTAACATTTTTCATTCTGCCTTTTTTTTATATCTGCAGCCCCTGCAGAAATCAAAAAGAATTAGGAGATTCACTGGAGCAGCCTAGTGAACCCAAGAGAGGATTGAGGTAAGTATATTTGCTGTTCTGAAAGTTGTGTGTTTGCATAATTCTGTCTACAACACTTATACAGCAGTGCCACAACTGTTAGCACTGACATACCTTAATGGAGTATTATGACTATGTGATGCTAGAATTGTGCTTATGCATGCCACTCCACTGTGTAGGTGGCAATGCTTGCTCATCCTGTTATGTTTGAGTCCACTGAGGTTATGATAGCTGTTGGTTCAATCCCCCATGCCAAAATATATGTGTTATCCCCGGAATATGAAAGAACCGCTACATGGCTCATGTATGTAATATCCATACTTAATAGTTGGCTGGGCATTATACAATATACAGTAGACATAGCTCTCAATGTCTATCACCTGTGCTTGCCATATTTATTGCGTGATCAGCATGATTCTCATGTATATATTCAGTTGTATTATTGTCAAAACCAAAATGGCACCACTGGCCACAAGCACAGATGTGCAGTCTGATAAAAGGATCTTGCAGTTAGTATGCTTTTAGGTCAGACTGTATGTGAGGATGGCTTTTGGCTTAGGCTCTCCCTCAAATATAATATTCAGACAAACAGGTGATGGTATACCTGTGTAAGTCCTACTATTAAATAGTTATTTTGCTTCACTATATGCTTATCAACATAGATAAGAATGCAATTTTATTGCTTTTGTAAGTTTCTTTCCCCACCCTTTTTGCTGCTATACCTTTTCTTTCCTACAATTACTTTTTCTCTAGATTTCTTTTTCTCTTATATTCAACAGCATTGCAACCTATGCTGACCACTCTGGCACGCCTGTTATTCCTGCATAGATGGTAGCAACACCACCACCAGAGGCACTCAGCACATCTGAGTCCCAACCTGTCACAGCTACTTCCATACATCCTTAATCCTTTTTTCCTCATCCTGTATTGTATCCTTTGCTTGCTGCTCTTTAATCTTGTCAAAAATATATTAGTATACCATACACATGCCCTAAAGGGCTTATAAAACAAGAAAATCATCATTGTATGATCATGCATTGCACAAAGGTCACAGAGAACAACAGTGATAGCCATACATTAATAAGAGAAATGGTATTTTGCATCTAATGGCAAAATGAAGAAAAACACATATCATGCACTAATAACCTACCCTGAAAATATGAAATAAGGCAAAGGCAAACATATTATGTCTATGTAGCAGGTTCCTGGCTCAGTCTACTTATGCAGTGATGCGTACATTGTCAATTCATTGGTGGAGGGTTTTAATGCCATGTTTGCTCTATGTGTGTTTGTGTGTGTGTGTGTGTGTGTGTGTGTGTGTGTGTGTGTGTGTGTGTGTGTGTGTGTGTGTGTGTGTGTGTGTGTGTATGTGTGTGTTTTTGACAACCTTACTGCAAGTTACTCTGTGAATTCTTTTTTTAATACACTAGTCTAGAGAATATGAGTTAAAAAGCATAGATTCAGATCCATGATGGTCTACCTTGTATCAGTCCACAATACAGTCCATATTTTGAGCTGATAAGTTGCTGTCAATCACATATATGAGATGATTGTTGATATGAGTCACCATGCAAATATAAAAACAGGCTAAAACTGAAGCAATGATATGAACAGTATCACATTGTTATTACACTAGGGGGAGGTTTTAATCCCCTGATGGTTGTATGTTATTTTGCAATGTTGTTTTTTCAGTCAACACTGTTCTAAAATTCCCATGAAAATTTTTTTCAGCAATTTTTCCTATGATCACTTCCACGGCATACCATGATAATTCACTGGTTTAGAGAATATCAATGATGAAGGCAGGTATTCAAATTCATTTAAGTACTGTATGTTCCCTTCTCTTGAAATCTGTTTTCAACAGTCTTTCCTATGACTGCTTTCATGGTATGCCTTTCTAATGCACTGGTCTTAAGAATGTCAATGATAAAGACAGTGGTTCAGATTCATTCAGGTGTATTTCTGTTTAATAAAAAATAAAAGTAGCAACCTCCAATAAGGCAAACTAGAATAAAGTTTTCATGTCAATTTATTTTGTACCTCGGCATTTCGCCTCCTTGAAGGCGAAATGCCAAGATACCAAATAAATTGACGTAAAATCTTTATTCTGGTTTGCCTTACTGGAGCTTGCTACTTGTATATTTTTGATGTAAAGTGAAGTGAAGGTGGAAAGTGGCTGTTTTCTTGTATTTCTGTTTTCTTGCTATTGTAAGTTTCATTCCTGTGAAATGTGTTATACTGACACCTTCCTTATGAATGATTCTATGGCATGACTAGATAACTGTCTTGTTCTAAAAATACAAGAAATAAAGGCAGAGGTTCAGATATGTTCAGGTGTAGTTCTCCTTTCTTGCTATCATGTATTCCTTTTACCTGAAATTAAACATTCATTTCAACAGGTTGTAAATTATGTCAGAGAGTTAGATATTTACTAACCAAATGTATTTATGCATTTGTCTATCATTGCCAAGCTAAGAATATGAAAAATATGGACTGCTATCCCATCACCATCTTGCTGCTTCTTTATTTAATAACTTGTGTTCTACTCTCTGTTTTTCCTTTTATGTGAACAATGAATACAATCCTTAGCATGCAGTGACCATCACTGCACATACAAATCTATAATAAAGTACAGTTACTGCTTTTACTCTACCTCCTTTTACGTCTCAATGTACTCTTGCAATTTATTTTACTGTGTCAACACTGGATGGGAGGTTCACATTCCCTTGTGTGGTATGTTATTTTATTATCTTTGGTCTGCAGTTTGCACATGTGCTACATTTGCTAATATGTGTGTGTTGTGACCACTTTTATTTTGACAGCTTCACTGGCTCCCCTTGCTAATGCAGTGGTATGAAAATCTAATGCACTGGCATGGAAGTGTTCAGTAGGAAAGTCATGTTGTCATTGCCATTGAGGCTTAGCTTTCTTTTTTTACATTAGTTTGAACATGTGCCACATTTCCCTTATGTGTATTTTATGATGGCTTTTACATTTCAATGCTGCAGCGGCTCCCCCTGCTAGGGTTAACTCCCTTGAGGGTACCATATTTTCATTTTTTAATGAAAGTAACATTGTACAGTAGGTCAACTGCAGACACTCCGATGTTGACAGGGCTGGTTCAGATATATACACTACATTATTTAATTGTATTCTACCTGACCTGTGTAAATTTCACATTATTATACACTCTTGGATTGTCATGCCGCTTTCTCTGTATTGATTGTCTGATGTGCTTTGTTGCACAACTTGCTTTGCAATTTTCTATGTCTATCACTGTGGATCCTCTTGCTGTAGTATAACCTATACACCATGTACGGCCATCAGTGCTATTTCTGCTTCATTTCACATTCCAATGTATTTATATATTTGCATGTATATGTAGGGCAGTATATCAACTGTGCACCTACACTGATATCCTGATGATTCATGCAAAAATGTTGAAACAACAATGTCTGACACACTCTTTTCATGCACTGAGAATGATCCCAGAGTGGACTAAACTAAGGACAATGTTTTTTTTTCAAGGAGGGACCCCTCTGAGCCCTTCATATCCCTTATTAATTATATATACTAACTCCAAGAGTGCAAACTGACCGGGGAAAGGTAATATTCCCCCACCCAGGAATTGTCGATCTTGCACATCTCTCAGCCATCTGCTTGCATGGACTAAATGGTGTCATCTAAACAGTAGATAGTGTAGGTGCATAGTCAATCTAGTGCCCTATATAATACATATTTATATATATATATATATATATATATATATATATATATATATATATATATATATTTATATATATATATATATATGTGTGTGTGTGTGTGTGTGTGTGTATATATAGTTTTATATATATATATATATATATAGAGAGAGAGAGAGAGATATGTGTACACCCACACACTTAAATATATATATATATATATATATATATATATATATATATATATATATATATATACACACACACATATATATTACATTAACATTGTCAACCTGGACAGGCAAACTTTCTGTGACTACCAGAGGTGCTTTTTCCCACCTTCATTGTTTGTCATTGTACTTCTTATATTTAACTCTGTTAGTTAATTCGTCTCATATAGTGTAGCCATGGGACTGTGCTGCAGCTAACATAAGCTGCAGCTACTCATTATACACACTGGCCTGGCCACATGCATGCTTAGTTAGCATTGCTGTTTCTTGCACATGTAACCCTAATAGTACTGACTCGGTCACTACTGCAGACATGGCATTTCTGAAACCCCAAGCTTATCACTGGCTAACAGTCCTCACTAATACAAAAGCTTGAATTAAGGTTCAACAGACTGCCTATATTTGTGGCAGGTCATTGTGAAAATTGTACCTTTGCATAAACTGTATTTAAATGTAAACCTTGCTTATCCTCTACATAATTAAATGTTTGTATATAGACTAATATACACATCCAGATGTGCAGCACTCACCATCACAGTGACTTGGTCTTTGTTTTACTCCAGTTTTCTATGAGTTGTCATATTCCTCCACAACATCTTATTCCCATTTTTGCACATTGGTTTGGGGTGCAGTTCTACAGTGATGATTATCTAGAGCCAATATGCACACTAACACATTGCTGGCTGGCTGCCTTGTCATGGCTGTTCTTCCATACCACACACATACTTGCACACTCACACCTTCAGCCAATTTACAGTGTCCAATTCACCTTCTGCATATCTTTGGAATGTAGGAGGAAACTGGAGCACCTGGAGAAAGCTGAAGTGACCAAAAGGAGGATATGTAGACTCCACACAGAAGGTACACTAGCCGTGAATCAAACTGGAGAACTTCTTGCTGTGAGGTGACAATCCTACAAGCTTGCTGTTCCACTGTGCCTCCCCTAAATATTTATTACCAAATCAAGCAGTAAGTAAGGGAATGGCTGTTATTAAAGCTGTATAAACAAACTTTTGGCAGTCTGTCCTTTAGCCTAAGGTCCACCTCAAAGAGCTATGTTTTAATCCTGCATTAGAGAATGGTAATGTAGCTGTAGTATAACACAGAGTTTGCACAACGCTCTTTCAACATGTGCTTTACCTTATATATGTTCCCTAATGAGCACACTTTTTTCCAGGAACAGAACTCACACTGTGAAGGTGGCAGGTGTGGCCTCAGACAGCATGAAGGTAACCAGTGGGATACAACAGGATCCCATGCTAGGACCTTTATTTTCAGCATATACCTCTCTGATCTCCCAATCAAAAATTAGGAACAGTGGCTTACAAAGTTTGCCACTGTTTGTCAACTGGATGTTATACTTGAATTCCCTTCTGATATACAGAAACTACAAACTAAACTTATATACATTACTAGCTACTGTGCTGACAATGGGCTATAACTTAATACTAAAAATGGAATATTGTAATTGGCAACCAAACCCTCTACCTAGGTTATAATACTGAACACATTCCATTCCAAAATGAAGATGTTATAAGAAACCTTGGAACATGGATAAGTAATTCCCTCTCCCATGACCATCATGTTGCAGGAAATCTGTGACAAGAAAATCTTTCTTTCTGGCAAAGTTGATGATAGAGTATTTCCTCTAGGTTTAAAGAAGTCCTGACCCCTCTATACTCTGCACTTATCTGGCCAGTTATAGAATTCATTGTCCCCTTTGTGGCATGTGTCTTGCTAAGCATATCAAGCAGTTAGAGAGACTCTAAAGATTCCTGTCAAAAAAAAAAAATCATGGAAGTGAAAGACCTGAACTGAGGCTAGATTCTTTGTTCCTGTATCCGGTGTCCTACTGACTCTTTAGCAGTAATCTGTGCGTCGACTTCTGGACCATTAGGGATGCGGCAGCTGAAGAAATCTTATTTCTCCACAAACCAAACATTCCTGCAAATATTATAACTAAAGATCTTCACCCACAGCCAGATCAAGGTCAAACAGGGACCTAGGTGGGGTAATAAATCAGGACTCTCCAGAGCAGCCCCTCATTTGGCAACCCCCTACCACCCCTGCAGTAGCCCCCTTCCCAGCCATTCCAGTATTCCACTACTTGGCTATTTATCCCCAATTACCATAAACACTGTTCAAACCTGTCAGTGTGCATACTGCTTTCTTATTTACTTCTGCAATGATTACAGATATTGAAATAAAATAGCACAAACACTAATAGCCATTTTCTAAACAAACAATACAGTCTCACAATGAAAACAGACAGCATGAGCAGTAAACTTCTCTGCCCTTGAAACTCACATTAATTGAAACAACATTAAAACCCACATTCAAAGAAAACGCATCTGGCCAGTGGAGAATTAAGTTTACTTTTTGGTTGTTTTCAAACCGTAAGCTCCTTGCAGACATTTTTAGGGCCATGCAAACATATATGTGTTCTTTGATTCGCCTTCCAGATTGTATTAAATTATATTCCTTATATAATCAGCACCACTTGTTAGAATGTTTTAAATTTGTAGTTTTCAACATTTTTCCAGTAAGCAATGAAACAAAATGTATGAACCAAAAATCACAAAACTACCCATTTCAGAAAATTTCAACCATAAAAGGCCACTCATACATCTGTCATTGCAATCCACTAATATCAGTTAATAAGCACAATGTCTGCAGAAGTAAAAGTCATCCGAATAATTCCACATTAAAGAGATCTGTAACTAATGAAGAGGTTACTACTGGCAAACTTTCAGTGTTTCATCTACAAATTCAGTGTCTGCTGCCCTTAAATGAATTGCCTATGTAACATTAAAAAAAAATAGTAAGCTGGTAATATTACAGTAGGGAATGACTGACAAACTGACAAGTTCATAGTTACTAGGCATCTCATACAAAGGAGGACACAGTCAGGAGTCCAGAATCCCTATTACCCCTTAAACTGCACCAAATAATCAACAATCAAAAGGGCACTGCAATAGCAGAACTCCATCTGGATGGTGTGGGAGTAGAATCCACAGCCTTCTGCACCAAAGGCAATTATGCTACTAACATTGCTTTCAAATTCTACAGCACAAACAGTTGCTGCCATTTGCTAAATAAAACAGCAAGTTGCACATTGAAAAAAAGACTTAGCATGAGCAACAGTAACTTCTCTTCCCTTGAAACTCACAATTCCATGCAAATGCACTGAAACTCATAATCCCTTGAAAATTCACTGAAACTCAAACTCATAATTCTGTTAGCAGTCTCGTAGTTCGTGTAGAAGATTTCAGGCTCTTGTCAACACTAAAGCTCACAATTCCTTCAGCAGTTTGGTAGCTGGTGTAGAGGATTCAGGCTCTTGTCTCCTGTAACAAAATTACAGGGTCAAGCCTGATCAAGTTAATTGACTAACCTGCCCCCAACTAGGTTATTATATAGCATACCTCCAAAAAACAAGTAATCTCCGTGGTATCCCAAAGTCTAAAACAACCCACTAAAGTGTAGTGGGTCCAAAAACAAAACAGTGTAAGAAACTTCTCTGTGTGGAAGATTTTCAGTCCATATATATCTAGTTAATCACTGTATATTAATCAGATCAGACAATAGTAGTAGAAGTAGCGAACGTAAACTCGTATTAAGTCAAAATAAAACAAAACAAAAAGTAATAATAAAAAATATATAATTGTACAGCATTATTAAGTATTCAAAAGTAATCCAAGCAAGGCAGGCAGTCTGTTTCCAGTCGAAAATCCTTTATTAAGTACACAGACAAGCAATCCAAGTAAAACAAAAATAGAGTAATAATTTTCTCACACGCTCTCTAAATATATATATACATTTTATCAGGCATGGGAGTGGTTTATTTTGCTGTAAAACAAAGTGTTATTGCTACACATGTTAAATTCACATCCATTCCCCCATCAGTGCGACATTCAAGCTGGTCCTGCCCTACTTAGTAGCTGTCATAATAATATATAACCCTTATGTACTTTAAATAAAATTATATAATGATGTGGTATCTCTTTTTTAAACAAATTATTAAGTAGATTATTAAGTCTGTGATTTTATCCAAGACAATATACTACATGGTTAGGAATATATCAACATTAGTTCATTTGTGAATCAAAAAATATAGATACATATACATTTTGCATGTAAAAATCAGTTCCTATTTTCATAACCTATTGTCAACAAAGATCCCTTTCATCCTTCTAGACTTCTTCAGGTCTGTGTACAAGAACCCTAAAAACCTATATAATTGTATAATTAGTTACCATTGTTATTATACATCATTTTGAATAAAGTGGAAAAAAGAACCAGAAAAAAATAAAAATAAGAAAAAAATGTATGTATGATGATGGAAACAAAATATACACTTAAATTTCAACTGATTTAAAATGGTATTTAAAACCAATTTGTAGAATAAAATAAAATAAAATACAATTAGTCATGTAAACAATGTGGCAATTTTCTAAGTTCCAGTGCACTTTTAATTGAACAGTAATAGTTTAGTCCAGGCTTCCTAAAAGAGTTCAGCTTTAATTGCCACATGAGTTCATGTTTCTCCAGAATATTTGAGATGTCTCCTTCAAGATCACCCATGTCTATGCGATCCAGGATCTGGAACTTAAAACCTGTGTGTCTTTTATGAAGAGAAAGGTGTTTGGCTAGTGCATTATTTTTACATCCAGACCGGATTTCTGACAGATGACATGAAATCCTACACTTGAGTTTATTTCACCTCACATAGACATGGGTGATCTAGGGTTACCACCTGTCCCACTTTGTGAGGGACAGTCCCTCTTTGGGCAGTTGTGTCCTGACATGTAATTGTCAACATGAAAAATGTCCTGAGATTTTAGGACAAACATATTTTTTATATTTTATGTAATAGTTGCATAAAACAGTTATTCTGTATCTGAAATACCTAAATGTTATGAGAGACAGAATTAGCAACTAAAATGCTACAAGAATACGTTTTATTTAGGCAAAACAGTTAGGTTCTGTCCTTTGTACTGGCCGTGGGTATGTGTCGGCCTGTAAAATCTGATGTCTGTACCAAACATGTCCTACTTTGGCCATTTGAAAAGGTGGCAGTCCAAGGGTGATCTTGAAGGAGACATCCTGAATATTCTGGAGAAACATGAACTCATGTGGCAATTAAAGCTGAACTCTTTTAGGAAGCCTGGACTAAACTACAACTGTTCAATTAAAAGTGCACTAGAACTTAGAAAATTGCCACATTGTTTGCATGACTAATTGTATTTTATTTTATTTTATTCTACAAATTGGTTTTAAATACCATTTTAAATCAGTTGAAATTTAAGTGTATACTTTGTTTCCATCATCATACATACATTTTTTCTTATTTTTATTTTTTTCTGGTTCTTTTTTCCACTTTATTCAAAATGATGTGTAATAACAATACTAACTAATTATACAATTATATAGGTTTTTTTGGGTACTTGTACACAGACCTAAGGAAGTCTAGAAGAACAAAAGTGATCTTTGTTAACAATAGGTTATGAAAATAGAAATTGATTTTTACATGCAAAATGTATATGTATATATAATTTTTGATAGCCAAATGAACTAAGGTTGATACATTTCCAGCCATGTAGTATATTGTCTTGGATAAAATCTCAGACTTAATAATCTACTTAATAATTTGGTTAAATAAGAGGTACCACATCATTATATAATTTTATTTAAAGTACATAATGGTTATATATTATTATGACAGCTATTAAGTAGGGCAGCACCAGCTCGAATGTCACACTGATGGGGGAAGGGATGTGAATTTAATATGTGTACCAATAACACTTTGTTTTACAGCACAATAAACCACTCCCATGCCTGATAAAAAGTGTATATATATATTTAGAAAGCTTGTGAGGAAATTATTACTCTATTTTTGTTTTACTTGGATCGCTTGTCTGTGTAACTTAATAAAGGATTTTCAACTGGAAACAGACTGCCTGCCTTGCTTGGATTACTTTTGAATACTTAGTAATGCTGTACAATAATACATTCTGATCTGATTAATATACAGTGATTAACTAGAGATATATGGACTGAAAATCTTCCACACAGAGAAGTTTCTTACACTGTTTTATATAACATACCTCCATACCTCTCAATCTCTTAGCACAAGAAATATGGACAAAGCATAAAACAATGTGAGACAAAGGCCCAAAAATACAGACAGATTTCAAATAGTGCTCTTATAGACTTAGAAATTTGCTAGAATAATATGATCTGTCAGCATGGATTTTTCTGAACAATATGAAGTCTGAAACTTAAGTGTATGACATTATTTAGTTGTTTCAATCCACAGCAATTTGCCAGAATACCACAAATTTTGTGAGGAATAGGCCAAACATATGAGGTAAAAATCTGGACAGTTGTGAAGTATGCATACCTCTCAACCTCTTAGTGCAAGAAATCTGGACATCTAAAATAATGGAGATATAATGGCCCACGATAAGGACAGATTTTAAATATTGCTCTTTTTAACTTAGAAAGTTGCTAGAATAACAGGATTTGTGTTAGCATTCATTTTCTGAATGATATGAAGCCAGAAATTCATAGATGTAATCATTTAGTAACTTTAATCCTCCCTGAATTGCCAGAAAACCACAAATTGTATAAGGAATTGGCCAAACATATGAAGCAAAAATATGGTCAGCAGAGAGGTATGCATACTTTTCAAACTCTTAGTGTAAGAAATCTGGACAAAGTCTAATATAGTGGGGCTACAATGGCTCAAACATGAGGGTAAATTTTAAATATTGTTCTTTTTAACTTATACAGTTGCTTGAATAACAGGATTTGTGTTAGTATGCATTTTCTGAAGAAAAAGAAGTTTGAAACTGATATACGTGTCATTATTTAGTGACTTCAGTCCCCCATGAATTGCCAGAAAACTACAAATTTTATGAGAAACAGACCAAAACTATGAGGATAAATCTGGACAATTCAGAGGTATGTTGAAAAACACAAACACACACAGACACACACACACACACACACACACACACACACACACACACACACACACACACACACACACACACACACACCTTCCTTCTGTCCTTATCTCTTTCTCACACAGCAGCACATGTACGTACACCTTCTCTTTCACACAGCAACACACACACTTTCTCTCTCATACAGAATGAGACCACTAGTTTAAATTATATACATACACATATGGGTCTATATCATATAATCAAACGTCCTATTTAGCAAACACTCATCAGTCGAACACTGATGTGCGAAAACACTAAATAGCGAATGTTCCTTTCAGGAAATGTTTCACTGGGTTAAAAAACAGTCAGCCAACCCCGCAAACCACAGAAAAACATCGCTAAACAAAACACATTGTTTTGGGGGGCTACGCACTCCACACCCATCAATGTGGGAGCTGTGCCCCCCCACTCCCCTCACTAAATATACCAACTCTGAGATTGCACAACAATGGGGAAGAAGCTAAATCTCTGACGATGACTAACCAGCTGTTTTCCAGGGACAGGTTGCAATGAAATGAATGTTCAGCATTTAGTGTTTTCGCTCATTAATGTTCTACTAATGGGTGTTCATTAAATAGGACATTCGACTATATGATATAGGCTCACAGATGCACACACACTTTCTGTCTCTTACAGAAAAGGAATGGCTACTTTAAGAGGCTGCAAGAAGTTCCAAAAGTGCCAAAACAGTGCAAGTCAAATCACCCAAAACACGACCTCTTTCCACACAGATGCAGGAAACAATTTTATGTTTAAAAACAATCCCAGGTTTTTCCTGGAATTTGTTTCTCAATACATCATTCTTCTTCTTTTGGCTTTTCCTGGTTAGGGGTCGCCACAGTGGATCATCTGTCCGCTCATGACTGGCAGTGGAGTTTTACGGTGTCGAGTTGCCAGCCCGGCACCCAACCTTCCACAGAAGACACACACACACTCACACCTAGGGCCACTTTAGAGTGTCCAATCCACCTACTGCATGTCTTTGGAATATGGGAGGAAACCGGAGCACCTAGAGGAAACCCATGCGACCACAGAGAGGACATGCAGACTCCACACAGAAGGCATCCCAGTCAAGAATTGAACCAGAGAACCTCTTGCTGTGAGGCGACAACGCTAACCGCTGCACCACTGTGGCCGCCCTGTTTCTCAATACACCATCATTCATTAATATAGCCCAGTCCTTTTGGATTATGGAAACCACACTTTTAACATCTAGGCTGTATGTAATAATAAAGCTGTAGGGGCTAATAGTTTGTCTGATAACTGGTAGTTCCATAATGTGTTCACTGTGTTGGTTCAAGATGGGCAAGTTCAAGTGACCACTCACTAACATACATTATTAGGCACAAAACAAATCTAGCAACACCTCCCCTAATTTGCTTATCTCGCAGCAAAAAACATTTTGACCCCCACCAGTTTCAATATGAACTTAGCCTAGTTAACTGGTTACCTCTAAAAACTCTCCCACTAGATGACGCTGTTAACCACTTTAATAATACCTTTCTTACTATTCTTGATCATCATGCCCCCATGCGTTCTATACGCATGAAATGTAAGACAGCTCAGTGGCTTACAAGCAACACTAAACAACTTATCCTTAGTAGGAATAAAGCCTGGACTAAATGGCGAACCACTAAAGACTCTTTTGATCACCTTAGCTTCAAACAAAAAAGAAACATGACTAAGCTAGCTATCATACAAGATAAAAAGAACTTTTACACCCAGCTACAGCAATCCTCCCACCACCAACCACAAAAATTCTGGAAATCTATTAACACACTACTATCCCCCGGCAAAGTTGAAACTCCCAGTCCACTAGGCTCCTGCCCTGACTCTCCCTTACAAACAGCAAATGCATTCAATAACTTCTTTACTTCTACAATACTTAAACTAGCCAACCAACAAAGCCCAGACCCCTCTCTACTAGGTAACCCAAGCTGCACACCACCACTATTTCAACTTAAACCCATACCCACCTCCTATATTCTATACTTACTTCAAAAACTTAAACCTTCAACCCCCTCAGCCGACAAATTGCCAGCTGAATATCTCCAGCTAGGTGCTAAAGCTATTGCCTACCCTATCTCTATACTAATTAACAGAACCATAAAAGAAAGTACTATACCTTCACTCTGGAAAATCTCCCACATCATCCCTCTCTTCAAAGGGGGCGATTAATTTGAGTATTCTAACTACCGCCCTATAGCGCTGCTATCTCCTATTGCAAAAATAATGGAGAAATGCATCCACAAACAGTTACTTAATCACCTCCTATCCAATAATCCCCTCGCTAACTGCCAACATGGCTTTTGTCCCTGCCATAGCACCACCATAGCCTTATTATCCTTTATTGACTCCATTAATAAAAACCGCAATAACAATCTTCTTTCATCAGCATTCTTTGTAGACCTGTCAAAAGCCTTTGACATGGTGAATCACCAACTACTCTTACATCGTTTAAAATCTATCTCTCTCGATAACTTTGCCTTAAGCTGGTTTACTTCCTACCTTCAAAATCGGAAACAAGCCGTTTTATGGAACAACAATCTTTCTGAACTTCTCCCCACCACTTTAGGAGTCCCCCAGGGCTCCATCTTAGGTCCTCTTTTATTTTCCATCTTTATTAACGACCTGCATCTTGTCACCCCTCTAACTACTTGTATTCAATATGCTGATGACACCACCATCATTTGCTCTGCCACCAACCAAACTGACCTCCTCTCCCTTACCCAAAAAACTTTTACCACCATAGAGCAATGGTTCTCCAATCACTGTCTCTTCTTAAACCCTAAGAAAACTAAACTTCTTCTCTTTTCACCTACACACCTGTCTCCCTCTATTAACTTCACACTTACTTCTAACAATGGCACCCTTATCTGTCCTGACCAAACAACCAAACTTTTGGGCATAACTATTGACAACCTACTTAAATTTGACTTTCATATTAACTCCATCATAAAAGCAACTAATAGAAAATTAGGTTCTCTCTACAGAATCAAATCTTTCTTAACTCCTGAAGCAAGAACTACCATAGCTAGAACCCATCTTACCTCTACACTACTATATGCTTCCCCTATATATACTAATCTTTCTAAATATAACATCAATAAGCTTACAGCAGCCTACAACAACATTGTCAGATTTGCCACTGCCTCCCCATATAAAACGCATCACTGCCTGAACCTCCTTAACCTAGGGTGGCTAGAGTTACCCCACCTAATTCAATACTATCAGCTTACAATAGCCCATAAAGCCCTTCACCACCCTGAAAATACACCAATGCTCTCCACCCTTATAAAACCCTACAACAACCTAAAAAACCTTCGCTCTTCTAATAAAATACTGATTCAAACTTCTCTATCAAAGAACACCGCAGGTGACTCTATATTTTCCAACTCAGTTGGTAAAATTTGGAATCAACTTCCTCCAGACCTAATAGCCCAAACTTCCATCACACTATTTAAAACTAAACTGAAACACTTTCTAACCAACTACTGGCTATGCTCCTGCAATAACCCAAGCTGATCTTTTTACCTCCTCCCATCTCCTGCATCTTTTTCACTTTCTCCCATCTCTTTTTTTTCAATTTTTTTTTCATTTCTACTGAGAAATGGACTCTCTTATCTATAAACTATACTTTTCTCGAAATTCTATTGCTAACTTTTAAACAATTTAATTAATGCTGTCTCATATTATGCGTACCAGTACTTAAGTAACGTCTTTATCTCCCTATTACCTTTTTCTGTACATCCTCATATTGTGGTTTAAATGCCTTGTGTATTTGTGCTTTAAATGCCTTATGTATTTTGTATATACTTTTTGTTATCATGTAGTAGATAGCGGAGCTTTTCTCCTCGGGCCTCCACTGAAAATGGACATGTATCCAGTTGGACTAGCCCGGTTAACAAATGTAAAATAAATAAAATAAAAATAAAAATAAAAAATAAATTCCCCTTTCCCTTTTTAACTGGACTTCTTCAATTAAGTCCTGAATTAGGGTGATGGGGTAGCCCCTTTTCAAGAATAAATCTCTCATAAAGTCACATTCTTCCTGAAAATCGTGGTCTTTAGTGACCATTCTCGCAGCTCTAACTAGTTGGCCCTTTATTACAGATTTCTTTTGTGCAAAGGGGTGACAGCTAGAATACTGCAAGAAAGAGTTAGAGTATGTGTCCTTGCAAAATATTTTTGCTATAAAACATGCATTGCTCATGTCTTTAATTAGATCTACATCCAAGTATGCTATTCTATCTTGTGCAAAACATGATGTAAATTTGAGGAATTCTGATGCAGAGTTAAAGAATTCAACCATCTCTTGTGCAACTTGTATGTCCCCCTTAACCAAAATAAATATGTCGTCCAAGAAATGTGTGTACAATCGAATTTTCTCTTGGATGTGTGAATTAGACATCAAGTACTCCCTCTCCCAAAACGCCATTACCAAATTGGCCACACTGGCCCCACAAGGGGAGCCCATGGCCACACTTATTTTTTGAAGGTAGTACTTGTTGTTAAATGTTACATAGTTACATGACAGGATTATGTCCAAGAGTTCCTCAACCAACTTAATCTCATGACATGGTGCTTCTTTTTGTCTCATTATAGAGGCCACCCATCCAATTACTTCCATGTGGAGAATGGAGGAATAAAGGTCCTTGACATCTATAGTGAGGAAATTAAATTCCTCACTATATGTGGTCCTATTAATTTCCTCAAAAAACGACCATGAATCTTTAGAAATCTGCCTTTCACTTTTGACATATTTTTTCAAAATATCATCAGCAGCTTTTGCACAAGCATATGTGATGCTATTTCCTGCGTCAACTAGTGGTCGCATAGGAGGGTTATACAAGTTTTTATGGACTTTTGGTATCCCAAACAGTTATGTTACAGGAAAGTCCTTATTAGGAAACACAAGTGTATTTAATATTAACAAAGAGGAAAAAGACATGTTGGAATCTTTACAAAATTTTCCAAAAAGAATTATGCAACCTGAGAAGGGGGGTGGCCTAGTGGAGATGACCTGCAAAGATTATAATAACAGGATGATGGATATAGTTAATAGTTAACACTGACACATATGTGGAAGTATCTAAGAATGAATTAAATATTGGATACACTAGGATTAGGTCTTACATCAATGACATGTTTATAGAAGCCAGGATAGACATTGACCTGTATTATTATCTCACGATGCCAGCACCCAGGGTACCTATCCTGTTTGGAATACCAAAAGACACCCAATCTCTCCTCACATCTCATTATTTCATTTCTCACCCTTCAAATTTTCCTTACTAGCAAACGTTCTCCTCTATCCATTTCTCATCTCTTCTTTTCTACCAAATCTCTCATGTCTTCTCAAATATTACTTACCTTTCAAGATTTATTAAATCCCAACCCCTCCTCTTCATATAAACAGTTTCCTCTCCCATCCTGCATAAGGCATAGGAATCATACCTCTCAGCTTCCTAATGCAAGAAATCTAGGCAAAGCCTAAAATAATGAGGGGACAAAGGCCCAAAAATAGGGATAGATTTTAAATATTGCTCTTATAAACTTAGAAATCTGCTAGAATAACAGGATTTGCATTAGCATATATTTCTGAAGGATATGAAGTCTGGAAATCAAATATATGGCGTTATTTGGTCATTATTTAATTACTTCTGTCCTCCATGATTCACCAGAAAACCACAGATTTTATGACAAACAGACTAAATATTTGAGGCAAAAATCTGGACATTCTGCGAAAAACTGTACAGTTGTATTTACATTTGTATTTACCTAACTTACATGTTTTTTCTTGTTCAAGGGATTCCAGTAACTCTACTTATAACATCAGAACAAGATATCTGCACATTATTGCAACATTTTCTCTTCCAATATGTGGAATCTGTTATGGCCCACCTACAGCATGTATAACTTTCAGTATTCAATTGATTGTAATCATGTCTTATATACATATGCGTATGGGACTAGGACTATCGTGAATATTGCTTTTATATGCATATATAATGTTTTATCCATCTGTAAAATTGATTTGATTGTTGTGCTTTTCTCCCCACACCTTCTCTGAAAAGGGGTTATTGTTCAGTCAGACTTATCTTATAAACAAATGCCAAATAAATAAATAAAAATGAATAAATAATGACAAGACTGTGGGCACTATATTTGCTACTTAAATGAAGAGATATATGATACGCAGTACCACTTCTAACAAGAGATTCCAGGTAACATTACCATTTTCTCATTCAGGTTCACAAAACAGAGGTTGAGAATACAGGCCAAGTACGCTGAACACTCTAACATCTTGCTGTCTCATGGCAAGGAGAGAATCCACATAGTTCTTTTTGAATTAGAATTCAACTATTGGATGAAGTCACCTTTCAGAAATATTGTTGTCGTAGGCTTTCTCAAGGAAGAAATGTAGCATGAACACACTTTAAATGAAATGCTCCCTCTTATCTACCTTTATTATAGTGGGGATCACTTCCCTGGCTTACCAGTGTAGAGGTTCAGCCATAGCATACCATGTAATAATAATAATAGTAATACCCGCTCGTTAATCAGGTAGTAGGCCCACTTGGTACACAGTTCTTTTTCATGTGTGTTCCAGGAGCAATGTCTGGTTAAGTGACTTGCTTAAGGATACTCAGTATGTAGATGAGGGCTGAGAGAATCAAACTCTGTACAACAGGAACTACAGGTTACGAAATTATCCCTCAGCTCCAAGTGCTAGACATGTAACACTGAATAGATATATTAATCATGACAACAGACAATGTCTTGGACCTTCAGTTGTTGCATAAATACATACATACATGTCTATATATATATATATATATATATATATATATATATATATATATATATATATATATATATACATAAATGCACACATAGAAGTAATGCCCATCTAGACCTGCCAATAAATTAAGACAATGTTTCCCATGATAAGTGTACAAGTTGTTCTTAAAAATATCTCAACTAATTCTTGATTTAATATAATTTGGTAGTTTATTCCCTGCACTAAATAGTCCCGCCATTGAGCCAGTAATCAAGGAGCCTCAATCCTCACCACTGTCACTGGTGAGGAATGTTCACTAAGAACAAAAATAAATACACACAGTATTTTCAGATGCAGATCTCTGCACCAAGCACAATTTCCCTTAACAGCACACAGGCAGAACACTCCAGTCCTTGGGCTGGGTTTTCCTCTCCAGGCCCCAAATAAGAATCCACCTTTCTCTCTGCAGAACTCAGTGCTCTGTGTCCCTGTTCCATGTAGCTGTCACAATCATTGTTTGAGATTTTATTTTCACAAACACACACACACACACACACACACACACACACACACACACACACACACACACACACACACACACACACACACACACACACACACACACACACACACACACACACACACACACACACACACACACACACACTCACACACACACACACACACATACACACACACACACACACACATCTCACCAGCCAGCTACTTTAAGGCTCTTACCAGGGTACTCAATTACTCTTAGTAAAATGAATACTTATACAAATAGTAGTGTTAACCAGTCAGGAAGATTTTCCTTTCAGGAGCGTGATGCCACAGTACCACTAAATAAAGCAAGTGGTCTCAAAGGTTAAAATATTTTCTAAAAGATCAGACACAATGAAAGGTTTAGATATATTCAATAATAAATAATAAAATAGAAAACATGAAAATACTGAATATCTATTTACAATAAACAGCAGAGTTTAATTTCACAGAAAATATAAAAAATATTGCAGATCGAAAGACTCAGATAGAAAAAAACAATAATTTTAGCTAATCTCACTATTTTCTTAAATGACTG